>NC_057712.1:29601726-29684469 GCF_004010195.1 Chiloscyllium plagiosum
TCCTTGGACTCCTCCATCACCAGACCATAGCAACACAACGGCTGGAGGAAGAGCACCTCATCTTTCGCCTAGGAACCCTCCAATCACAAGGGATGAACTCAGATTTCTCATTTCCCCTCCCCCCACCTTGTCTCAGTCCCAACCCTCGAACTCAGCACAACATTGATAACCTGCAATCTTCTTCCTGACCTCTCCGCCCCCACCCCCACCCCCGCCTATCACCCTCACCTTAACCTCCTTCCACCTATCGCATTTCCAACGGGCCTCCCCCAAGTCCCTCCTCCCTACCTTTTATCTTAGCCTGCTTGGCACACTCTCCTTATTCCTGAAGAAGGGCTCATGCCCGAAACGTCGATTCTCCAGCTCCTTGGATGCTGCCTAGCCTGCTGCGCTTTTCTAGCAACACATTTTCAACTCTGATCTCCAGCATCTGCAGTCCTCACTTTCTGACATAGTTAAGCATCAAACACATTGTTGTGGGTCTGATTACATAAGGATGGCAATTTCCTTCCCGAAAGAACATTAGTGAGCCAGATGAGATTTTCCAACAACCAACAATGGTTTCATGGTGATTATTAGGTTCTTCATTCCAGATTCTTACTGAATTCAAATTCCACCATCTGCATGGCAGGATTTGAACCTGGGTCCCCAGTAGATTCCTTGAGTATCTGAATTAACAGTCCAGCAAAAGTATCACTCGATTGTCACCTCCTCTGAAGATTGCCAGCTTTGGCAGTTCTTTGCTTTGTTTTTGAGTTTATTGCTGTTTGAATTGCTTTGGATGTCAGCCATCCTTGAAACAACCTGCCGTTACTTAAAATGTCTCAAAATTGAACAATGTTAACTTAGCGGATATAATGGAGGCCTGCAGTTTCATTGCAAGTGTACCCCAAATAGCAGGCAACACTTCAAAAGAAAAGGAAGAAATAATATTTGGAAAATATAGAAAATATATCAAGATACATCGAACAGAACAAACAATATATGGTTTATGACATGCAACAGCAAAACGTTTTGTTCAAAATTACAATCCATTTGATACCTTTAAATGTTCAATTTTAACAGTGATAAACAGTACTGTTCTAAAATTTTAATACCCTGACATTAATGATTTAGTATTTGATTAACTACTAAAATATAACCATTGGAAGACTAATGAATTTCAGGCAGATTTTGGAAAATTTAATTACAACCAGTCCACAAACTGTCGAAAAAAATGTAATAAATGGCAAAGACAGTAACAGCTAATATAGCAGTGCTTCCCAAAATGTGCTTCCCTTCTGTGACCCCAGTTTGAGTTTGAAAATTGACATGATCCTTAGTGAGAACTATAAGTGCTGGCAGCCACCCCTGTCTCTGAGGACACAACACTAAAATTTCAGCTCACAACCCCCCACTTTGAGATGCTCTATTATTGGAGATTAGACAGAACGGATGATAGATTCTGTTCTTGCAACTATTCAGTTGAGAAGACAAATGGGTACTTTTTAAAATTCATTCATGGAATGTGGGCCTCATTGGCTAGGCCAGCATTTATTGCCCATCCCTAATTGTCCAGAGGGCAGTCTAAGAGTCAACCACATTGCTGTGGGTCTGGAATCACATGTAGGCCAGACCAGGTGAGGATGGCAGTTTCTTTCCCTAAGGAACATTACCGAACCAGATGGATTTTTCCTGATATTCAACAATGTATGGACAGTCATCATTAGACTCTTAATTCCAGATCTTTATTGAATTCAAATTCCACCATGAGTCATGGCAGGATTCAAACCTGGGTCCCCAGAACATTACTTGGGTCTCTGGATTAACAATCCAACGATAATACCACTAGGCCATCACCTCTCTATTTGAATGCATATTGCATTTAGAGAAAAATGCAGTGCTTGAAAAAACACTGACCATAAATTATTTCCCCTTCTCTTCCGTTGTGATGAATATCAACCATCTGCCCTAACCTGCAATCCTGCACAAACCATACAGAGCACAGTGTGTGAGATCAAAAAACTGCAATCCTGCGACTAAGCACCTCACAGAAATTGGGCTCATAAATAAAATCAGTTAAAAAATGGACATCCAAAATATTCTGTTGAAACTTGTGTAACCAACTCAAGATATTAGCTGCAAATAACCTGGTACTTGCAATGAGAAATTGCATTGCTTATTGCACAAGCATTTTTTTATAGTGTGCTGTTAGAATGATATCAACTGAAGTTCAGATATCTTTCATAAATATGTTTTTTTCACAGAGGAATTAACCTGCAGAATTGTGTATTTTAATGTTTGAATGGCCTTTCAAGTATCAGAGCACTGACAAATGCAGTACTGTGAACAGCCAATATTTTATTTCTACTTACTATCAACTATCTTGACCTTTGTCACTCCCTTGTTTGTTCTACTTTCTCCAGTTATGTTCCATTATTAAATCAAAGTTTGACTCGCTGCCGCCAATACTGGACAGGACATCTCCTGTTTTCAATTTTACTGTTCAATTCCCTTTTTTTGGAAGTCATCATCTCCTTTTCCAATCACATCCCCTGACAATGCACAAACCATGGCCAGCCACACAAGTAGGCAAGCTGCTCTGAAACCTCGATCGATACTATTCTGAATCTGGCTTGCTTAGGGGCTTAGCGGTAACAATTCTTCTCACTCTCACTGCTTAATTGAGTTGGATGTTGAGGCATCAGTGCTCTGTGCCATTCCATATCCTGCTTTATCCATGTTTTCATTTTTGGTCTCAAGCAACCTCACCCCACCGATTGCAAATCAGTCAAAGTGCCATTAACCTGCTGTGTTGCTAACAAATTCAAGTCTGACAATTCCATGAACTCCCTCATTATTGCTTGCCCACAAATCTCCATATAGGAACTATCTTTTCATTCAGTTCTGTGAAATTATTATTTAATTAATACTGCCATTCTGCTACTTCTTATCCCGAGAGGAAAACATTCAAACACCACCACACAACCGTTGGGGCGAAGCTGCAATAATTTTATATACAATTGCATTTAATGCAAAACTGCACAGAATTGTCTGCTTTGACGTGGCTAGAAGGACTCTCACCTCTCAATCAGAAGATTGTGGGTTCATAATCCTATCCCAAAGAATTAAAATCTGGGATGACATACACTTTTTGGATGAGATGCTAAACTGAGCTCTGTTTTCTGTCTCAGGTTAACGCATAAGATCCTATGGAAATACTTCAAAGAAGATCAGAGGAATGTAATACCACCCTCTGTGTGAAAACGTTGCCCCTTAGGTTTCTTTTATATCTTTCCCCCCTCACCCTAAACCTATGCCCTCTAGTTCTGGACTCCCCAACCCCAGGGAAAATACTTTGTCTATTTATCCTATCCATGCCTCTCATAATTTTGTAACCTCTATAAGGTCACCCCTCAGCCTCCGATGCTCCAGGGAAAACAGCACCAGCCTGTTCAGCCTCTTGTATTTTACTTAATTATTCAGAATTTCCAGGAAGTGCTCCCAGTTGGGCTAGTAATATCTCAGATTCTGTTCCTGATTGGGATCTATGGAATAAAAAACACTCATGAATCTAATAATTATGTACAACTGTTAGAAAAATTAGTATTCATTTTCAATTAAACCTACACTTGGCAGCTTTCTCATCACATCTTTTATCTGGTAGGAAATAGCTTGTCAAATTTATTATTGGGATGAAATGGATTGATAATTCCTCTCATTTCCTCAGAGGTTTTCTCAATGACATATTGGAAGAAAGCAGCCAGCAAGCTGTTTTCCTGAACAGCTCATAAAGCAAAAACAAATCTACCCAAGAGGTTGCAGAGTGTGCAGAGAAGGTGTAAATGAGGCATTGGAATGACTCTTCATTCCTCCTGGTGTTGATGAAAAGAAAAGTAAGTCTGTAATTACTTGCCTGCAGTTTATTTAGCTATTTTTTGTCATAATTAGGAGGTTCCATCCAAGTTTAATTCAAAAGTCAGTCAACAGAGGCAAGTAAGAACTAGGGTTTAGCTTTTCATGGTTTGATTATTCTCTTTGAACATATTAGATTAGATTCCCTACAGTGTGGAAACAGCCCCTTCAGCCCAACAAGTCCACACCGACTCTCCGAAGGGTAATCCACCCAGACCCATTTCCCTCTGACTCATGCACCTAACACTTTGGGCAATTTAGCATGGCCAATTCACCTGACCTGCACATCTTTGGACTGTGGGAGGAAATCGGAGCACCTGGAGGAAACTTACGCAGACACGGGGAGAATGTGCAAACGCCACACAGACAATTGCCCAAGGCTAGAATCGGACCTGGGACCCTGGTGCTGTGAGGCAGCAGTGCTAACCACTGAGCCACCGTGCCAGTGGAATGACTGTCTCTGACAAGTTATATCGCAAAGGCCGTTCATTGTTAAGTGACTTTGCAGATCATGAGGTGGCTGGGTTAGAATTGTTGGGGTGTAGATTTTAATTCTTACCTTATCAACAGGCAGAGCCGGCTACTCACCCTGAGCCCTGGGTCACAGATAATAGAACCAGGAAGTTGTGGACTACAACAGGAGTGATCAACTTCCTGGGCACAATGTTACTTAATTAAAGGGGCTATTACTTTTATAATAACAATGACTGTGGCATCGCATGAACATTAATGGCAGATCTACTGTTTCCATATTGTCACTGTCACCACCCCACCAACACCAATTCTGATGAGTTAAAATCACACCTCCTTTCCTTATTAATCAAGTTTAACCATCCAAATTTACCATCTTGCTGCTGGTGGACCATGATTTGGAGCTGCTACCTACCTTTCTGCCAATGTGTTATCACAGAATTTGTACAATGTGAAAACAGTCCATTTGGTCCATTGGATCCTCACCAACCCTCTGAAGGGCTTCCCACCTAGACCCACCTCCTGACCCTATCCTAATCCAGATAGCCTGCAATCTCTAGACACTATGGGTAATTTAGCGCGAGCAGTCCACTGCACCTGCACATCCTTGGACTGTAGGATGAAACTGCAGCACCCAGAGGAAACCCATACAGACACAGGGAGAATATACAAACTCTACGCAGTCACCTGAGGGTGGAATCGAGACTGGCACTGTGAGGCAGCAGTGCTAACCATTGAGCAATCATGCCACCCAAGGACTCAGAGACTTTTCTTTGCATCGTCCCTGCTACATTGTTGAACATGCTGGATTCAGGCTCCTAATCAGTGTAATTGCTTGGCTAAAATTAGGAGTGCTTTGACCACTTGAAAGCTTTGCGCCAATGAGCCAAGTGATTTTGGAGTATGACAGGGTGCTTGTGAATAGCGACTGTTATGTGACAGCACTGAGGTCTTTTTTTATACTAACTGTCCATTGGTAAATTTACAAGCTATTTCATTGCATTCATGGTTTCAAAGTGCAATGGTTCACCTGTATAAAATCTTTCTCAGTCAGAAATGTTCCTAGAAATTTGCTAGCATTCTCCTTCGAAGAGATGTCAAAGCTAACATTATTGTGTTGCCTGTTTTGTCACAGTGATATTCAAAGTCTTTGAATTGCGAGTTCTAAGCGGTGTATTTCTACAAGTTACCTCAACAGATCTATTTTTTTAAATTATTGAGATTTGTTTGTTTTAGGATACACAACAATGGCCTCTAGTACTTCTGTGTTCTGGATTTGTCTAAGGTGCATCCTGTTGCTTTTGCATCATGGTATTTCTTGCTTGGGTTGCACTTCATTGTTCCCACCCTGTGTCAATACTGCATCATGTTCTAGCATTACCTCTTGAATGCACTGTTCTCCTGGGATGCATGCAAATTCTCAGATTGTGTTTTTAAAATACTTTGTTAAAACTATCAACCTGATTTGTGGAAGTACTTTTGCATTTGTTTTCTAATGTCATTAGCCTGTCCATTGTAATATGTGATTTTTTCTTCTCTGTGTATTTTGCATCAATTGCCTTGTTAATGTTTTGTGTTGCAAATCTCCACCTATCTTTGTAATAAACACATCCACACCATCCTTCACTCTTGCCAGTCCTGAGAATGCAATGCTGTTTGTACTTTTCACGACTGAACTTCCATTTTTCAACACCATTACTTTTCTTTCATTGCCTATATCTTCCAATGTTAAAACCATTATAAGACATGAATCAAGATCAAATTCATGCATATAAAAAGAATTTTTAAGAACAACTTTTGTTAAAAAGACCGGCATTCTAAAACCTGTTACAATTGCATCTGGCGGATTTTACTTTCAGTGTAATGTAAATTAATTGAATTGAATCTTTAAAATGACAAACGGGGTTGCCATAGCGTTAAGAGCTTGGATGAAGAGGAATTTGTTTAAGTGTGTACAAGAACATTTTCTTGTTCATTATGTGGGTGTGCCTATCAGAGAAGGAGCAAAGCTTGGGAAATAAGGCAGAGCAAGTGACTGAGGTGTCAATATCGGAGTACCTCGAGGCCAATGATCATAACTTTATTAGTTTCACAATAGTTGTGGAATAGGTTAGACCCGATCTAAAAGTTAAAGTTCTAAATTAGAGGAAGGCTAATTTTAATGAGGTTAGACAAGGACTTTCAAAATCGAGAGTGTGGTGCTGGAAAAGCACAGCAGGTCAGGCAGTATCTGAGGAGCAGGAAAATTGACATTTTGGGCAAAAGGAAGGGCTTTTTACCCGAAATGTCAATTTTCCTGCTCCTCGAATGCTGCCTGACCTGCTGTGCTTTTCCAGCATCACACTCTTGACTCTGATCTCCAGCATCTGCAAGAATGAGTGAGGATCTTTTCAGGTAAAGGAACAGTTGGGAAGTAAAAGGTCTTTAACAATGAGATAATGAGAGTCCAGAGACAATGGCCCTTCCTGTTAGTGTCAAGGGCAAGGATGGTAGGTGTAGGGAATACTAGGGAAATTGAAGGTCTGGTCAAGAAAAAGAGGGAGGCAGACATCAGGTATAGACAGCTAGAGAAGTATAAGGGGAGAAGGAATACAAAGAAGAGGGAAATCAAGTGGGCAAAAGGGGACATGAGATAGCTTTGGCAAATAGGGTTCGGAAGAATTCAAAGAGATTCTACACATACATTAAGGACAAGAGAGTAACTAGGGAGAGAATAAGGCCCCTTAAAGATCAACAAGACCATCGATGTGTTGAACCCCAGGAGCTGAGTGACATATTGAACAAGTATTTTGCATCAGTTTTTACTACGGAGAAGGATATGGAAGGTAGAGAACTTGGAGAAATAAATAATGATATCTTGAAAAATGTTCATTTTACAGAGGAGGAGATGCTGGATATCTTAAAATACATTAAGGTGGATAAATTCCCAGGACCTGATCAGGTGTACCCTAGAACTTTGTGGGAACCTAGGAAAATAATTGCTGGGCCCCTTTCTGAGATATTTGTGTAATCAATATCCATGGGTGAGGTACTGGAAGACTAGGGGTTGGCTAATGTGGTTCTATTATTTAAGAAAGGTGGGAGCGAAAAGCCAGAGAACTGTAAACCACTAAGCCTGACATCAGTGGTGGGCAAGTTGTTGGAGGGGATTCTGAGGGATAGGATTTAGATGTATTTGGAAAGGCAAGGCCTGATTAGGAATGATCAACATTGCTTTGTGTGTGGGAAATCGTGTCTCACTAACTTGATTGAGATTTTTGAAGAAATTACAAAGAAAATTGATGAAGGCAGAGTAGGAGACATTGTTTATATCGAGTTCAACAAGGCGTTCACCAAGGCTCTGCCTGGTATAGTAGTCAGAAATGTTAGATCATAAGAAATGTAGGGAGAACTAGCCAATTGTATACAAAATTGGCTTAAAAGTAGGAGATAGAGAGTTGTAGCAGAGGGTTACTTTTTACAACTGTGACCAGCAGTGTGCTGTAAGGATCGGTACTGCGTCCATTGCTTTTTGTCATTTATATGAATAGTTTGGATGTGAATATAGGAGAAATGCTTAGTAAGTTTGCAGATGACACCAAAATTGGAGGTGTAGTCGACAGCGAAAAAGGTTACCTCAGAGTACAATGGTACCTTGACCAGTTGGACCAATGGGCTGAGAAATGGCAGATGGAGTTAACTTAGCTAAATGTGAGGTGTTGCATTTTAGAAAGGCCAATCAAGGCAGACTCATACACTTAATAGTTAGGTCTTGGGGAGTGTTGCTGAAAAAAGAGACCTTGGGGTTCAGGCTCATAGTTCTATGAAAGTGGAGTTGCAGGTAGATAGGATGGTGAAGAAGGTGTTTCGTATCCTTGCCTTTATTGGTCAGAGCATTCAGTATAGGAGTTGGGAGGTCATGTTGTGGCTGTATAGGACATTGGTTAGGCCACTTTTGGAATATTATGTACAATTCTGACCTCCTTGCTATAGGAAAGACGTTGTTAAACTTGAGAGGCATCAGGTATGATTTATAAGGATGTTGCCAGGGACTGGAAGGTTTCAACTCTAGGGAGAGGCTGAATAAGCTGGGGTTATTTTCCATGGAGCGTTGGAGGCTGAGAGGTGATCTTATAGAGGTTTATAAAATCATGAGGGGCATGGATAACAGGAATAGCCACAGTCTTTCTCCCAGGCTAAGGGAGTGCAGAACCAGAGAACATAGATTTAAGGCAAGAAGAGAAAAATTTAAAAGGGATCTGAAGCATAACTTTTTCTCTCACCTGCCTCTGTAGCCCCTGCTCTCTCGGTAGGGCTGCTGAGGCTCTAGAGCTTCGACTAGGAGCCTTCCTGCTAACCTTAACTGGATGGTAAACCAGGAGGTGATCAATTGGGAGCCACCTCCAGGAAAGCAGCTCAATCTGACCTTGCTCCCAGAAGTCTAGGCTTTGGGGTATTTTTTGACCCAAAAATGGGCTCTCAACATTCACAGGAAAATTCGGAAAATGTTACCTAGATAAGCAAGACATGTCAGTCAGTTTATGTTTGAACTCCAATACACTCCTTCCTTTCAATGTTACATTTCTTGTATTCCCTGGACTTTGAAAGACAATTGCTTCTGGATTTGCTTTCTTGGTACAAGCAATGCTCCTAGCATTCGCAGAATTGTTATTTGCTGTGATCCACAATTTACTTTTTTTATCCCCATGATCTGGCCATCAAAAGAACATGCAAGTAAAAATTACAAGAATTTTTGTTTTTGCCTGAAATTAGTAGTTGCAACTGGAGGTAAAAAGATGTTAATTTCAAAGGGTAGAGAGACAACGTTACTCTACATGTTGCTCATACCCCACCTTTTTCTCTTCACCATACTGCGAATGCAAGAGTTTCAACATTATTGTTAAGAAAGGATGACATTTAACACTGTTAGGGATTTTTTTAAAAATCTGATGAATTAAGCAGAGTTTCAATCAACTTGATTTGAAACAGTGTTGGAAGTAGTTTGACACTCATTGATGAGATGTGGACATCGCTGATTTGGCTAGCATATATTGCTGTCTCCTAATTGCACTGGAGAAGGTGGTGGTAAGCTGCCTTGTTGAACCTTGAAGTTCATGTAGGATCACCCACCACGATATTAGGGAGCGAGTTCCAGTGAAGGGATGATCATATTGTTCCAAATTATGGATGTCTGTTTGCTTGCTGAACTGGAAGGTTCATTTTCAGACGTTTCGACAGAATACTAGGTAACATCTTCAGTGAGCCTCCAGATAAAGCACTGCTGGCATTTCCTGCTTTCTATTTATATGTTAGGGGGTTCTTTGGGCTAGTGATGTAATTTTCTGTGGTGACATCATTTCCTATGGTGATGTCATTTCCGGTTCTTTTTCTCAGGTGGTGGAAAATGGGGTCCAAGGCAATGTGTTTGTTGATAGATTTCCGATTGGAATGCCATGCTTCTAGGAATTCTTGTGCATGTCTCAGTTTGTCTTGTCCTAGGATGGATGTGTTGTCCCTGTCAAATCAATGTCCTTCCTTGTCTGTATGTAGGATACTAGTGATAGAGGGTCATGTTGTTGATGTTCATGTATCCTGGTGGCTTGATTCCTAGATGGCACAGTAGAGCAAACAGCCAATGGGGAACTCCAAACCAGCGTCTACAGGAAAACAACACATACAGACCAAATATTGAACTACAGAAGCAATCATTCCAACATCCACAAATGAAGTTGCATTAGAACATTATTTCAATGAGCCACCACACACACACTGTAGCACAGAGGAACTACGCAGAGCAGAGAAAAATCACCGATACAGTGTATTAAAAAAGAATGGGTACCCAATGAGCACAGTCCGTCGATTTCTCAGCAACAAACCCAAACAAGCAGACAAAGCAGAAACCCTAGCAACTCTCCCCTACAACAAAGGCATCTCAGAAATGACTGCCAGACTACTCAGACTCCCTGGCAGCATGGTAGCCCACAAACCCAACTATGCACTAAAACAGCAGCTAATGAACTTAAATGACCGTATACAGACAACAAGCAAAACTAATGTCATTTACAAAATACCATGCAAGAACTGTAACAAACACATACCATGCAAGAACTGTAACAAACACTATATTGGACAAACAGGCAGAAAACTAGCCACCAAGATACATGAACATCAACTAGTCACTAAACAACATGACCCATTATCACTAGTATCCTTACATACAGATATGGAAGGAGACCACTTTGACTGTGACAACAGATCCATCCTAGGACAAGCCCAAATAGAAACATGCACGAGAATTCCTATAAACATGGCATTCCAATTGGAACTCTATCAAGAGACACATTGACTTGGACTCCATTACTACCCACTGAGAAAAAGAACAGGAAATGACATCACCATAGGAAATAACGTCACCACAGGAAATGGCATCACCAACCCAAGGAACCCCAAACATATAAATAGAAAGCAAGAAATATCAGCAATGCTTTGTCGGAGGCTCACTGAAGATATTAACCAGTATGGTGATGAAACATCTGAAAATGAACCTTCCTGCTCAGCGAGAAAATCTACATCCAGAACCTCAACCTGAGCTACAAAGCTTCTCAAAACTTGCTAATTCCAGATTAAGACAATGTAAAATTTTGAGGAAGACTCGTAGGTGGTGTTGCCCTTGTCCTTCCAGGCAGTAGACGTCACAGGTTTGGGAGGTAATGTCTAGGATGCCTTGGTAAGTTTCTGCATTGCATCTTGTTGGTGGTGCACTCTGCTGCCATGGTGTACCAGTGATGCATGCAATGAATTTCAAGGTGGTGAATGAGATGAGACTCAAGTGTCCTGGAGCAGGGAAAGAATTGAGAGTTCACATATATGCTCAAAAAGAAACAAGTTCACATAAAGACAGTTGAGATAAGGCTATGTTATAGTTTTATTACTTATTTAAGGTCATTTGCAATGCATACAGCTAGTGTGACAAAACATACTCTGTTCCAAGTCGTACAGTTGCATTACCTGGCAACAACTGAAAGCACCAAGGTTACTTATACAGGCTGAAAGCATTTGCAGTCCAATTTTTGTGCTTTTTAAAAAATCGTCACGTTTTTCAACTCCTCTCCCAATTCTTGATCTGTGTTCATCTCATTTATTTTCCAAGTTTCATTCCAAACATTCTTACAGGCAGTTGTAAACCTGGCACCACAACAAAATGGCCAGCTGCTTCTGTCAAGAAGCCTTGCCACCTTCTGTTGTATCGATTCTCGCTTTGGATGTTTGGTTTAGTTTGTACCTCCTTCGAGGTTAACCAATATTAAATCAAAAAAAGAAACCTTGCTTTTGATGCAAAAGCTCTTCATTGCTGCCTGATATTATAAACCATTTTGCAAGGTGGAGGGCATTGCTGGAAAAGATAACTTTCCCCAAGTCAGGAGCTTTATCCTTTCATTTAGTTTCTCTCTTATTTTTGCCCATGAAATACAAACAAAAATGTGAGGTAACTTATATGACTGTTGGCACTGTGGCTTTAAAATTTAACCTATAAAGTCTTTGAACATCACATGATCACATCTAATGCCTGTTTGTGTTGTTAGATTTGTCTAAAAAGATTACGGTTTTCAGTCAATATCAGAACCTCAATTGATTGGATGGACTTTTCCAGAGGCAAATGTAATGATGATCATGGAAGTTTAGCAAAATGGAAAGATAAAATATGAAGGCTAAGGATAAGGATTAAAAACAAGAAACTGTCTTCAGGTGGTCATCTGAAATCATAAGAAATAGGAGCAGAAGTAGGCCATCCATTCACTAAAGCTGGTCTGCTATTCAGTTAGATCATGGCCAATCCTCGACCTCAACTCCACCCTTCTGCAAAGTTCCCATAACTCTTTGCATTCCTAATTGTTCAAATTTCCGTCAGTCAGAGCATCCAAAAACCCTGCAGTAGAGAATTCCAATTTTAATAAACCTCTGAGTGAAAAATTGTTTCCTAAACTCAGTGTTAACTGGCTGAATGTAATCATAAGACTAATGTCCCCTATTTCAAGACTCTCTATCCAGGGAAACAGCTCGTCAGTGCCTCCCCTGTCAAACTCTCTAAGAATTTTGTACATTTCAAACATAAGAGAATATGGGCTCACTATAATGACTTGCCTCTCATTGGGCAACTCTCTTATACCAGGAATCAATCCAGGGATCTTTCATTGCACTTTCTAAAGCAGGCATATCCATCCTTTGGTAAGGAGACTAAAACTCCTCACAGTATTACACATGTAATTTCAGCAAAGCAAGGAACAATGACGCAAAGTGCAAGGGAATGATAATGAGACAAGTGAAAATATATTAATGCCATTTAGTCAAGCTGTATAGTCAATGTGATCATTTTAATCATATTCAGTTTCTGTGGAGCATGTGGGGGCCTCCGTTACATGATTTGGCAGTGATATTTTCACACTTGTGATTGTTCATTGTTGACAGCTCTGCAGTCTAGCTGGAACTGGAAAGGGATTAGATGTCAATGAATTGAAAGAAGTAATGTACTTCGTCCTCCAGTGTAAACATTGGAAATTGTCACCTACGTGAATGAAGCATTGGCACTTGACCAAGACAACTGACTGTTTTCTTAAAGAAGTTACTGTGAGAATCTATGCCAGCGGAAGGCACAAATATTAGTAAGCAGACCGCTGAGTTGAAATTATTCACAATAAGTCAGTCAGAGGAAGGGCTGTGTAGCAGATGGACTAACATAGATTTCAATGATCAGGTAAGAGTGCAGGCATCTCTGAAAACCCTTAATTGTGCATGTGCTGAACAAAACAATTATCTAATATTCTAAGTTGGGAAGCATAACTAACACAACAAATAGAAAGCTAGTGTTATAAGTGTAATTAGCAAATAATTTAGCTTAACTATCTTAAGAGAAATTTTGTGCTATTAAAGTCCTTAGAAAAGCAAAGAACTCAAACTTCAATGAGGTCATATTTTAGCTGAGACGCACTAATTTTAAAGATAAGGTTTGACTGTAGTTTAAATAAAATTTACCATAAAATAAATTTGATTGTTGTTAGTTTAGAAGCAATTTTGGATTCTGAGACTAGTCACTGGAATAAATGAAAAATCTACAATATCCTGTTTTATTATTGACCCTTTCAGAGTGACAAAAAAATAACAGAAATGAGCATTTACATGAAATCATTAAAATGGAAAAATTCCCAAGGCATTTTGCATAGTCATGAGTTGGATCAAACAAGTACGTTTTCAATGGAAGCCTAAGGGTAAGATAGGAAGATGGAGAAGTGGAGAGGGTTACAATAACAGTTTTCGAGTATAGCATATAGTGAGCCATAGACACTGGTGCTGGGAGAAAGTTGAAGGAAAGCTGAACCTAGCAAAACAGGAGTAAAGATTTCAGGGTGGTAGGTGTTACACTGGAAAAGGACATAAAGGTAAAAGAGCGATCAAACCTTAAAATAATTTGTGTGCATGGAAAATATTCTGAGGATTTGGCAGACTTGATGCCTATGTAAGATGTGCTGGAGGTGTGGGTAATACAGAGTTTTGAAAGAGCTAAACTTAATCTAATGTGAGAGATGGGAGTCTGGTCAGATGATAATCACAATAATTATGCCTGAAGCTGACAAAGCAAATGTGGTGATAACAAAAAGGTGAAAGTAAATGATCTATGTGTTGGTGAAGATGTGCGCTGTCCGCAGATATTGCAAGTTGATATTGGTTCAGTTGGAGAAGAGGATGGAGTTGGTAGTAAGCTGAAGACAATAGCAGAACATTTAGCTGTCAGAAATTTTGGCACATCTAAGGTTTTGATAGGTGCTTCAGTATTTTAGAACTGTTGAGTGTAAGTATTTTGAAAGAGAGTGGTGATATTAATTTTGAAAAAAAAGGCACAGTTCTTGAAGAGAGGGAATCATTTAAAATATCACCCGAATTGGACACGTTGATGTATGAGGGTAAAGTAATCTGAGTGATGATAAGCACAGAGCTGTTGTCAGAGATTGCTCTGTTTTGGATTGAATCATGGAATAAAAAAGTCATAAGATATGCTAAGTTTATGCAAGAGACCACGTATATCGGTGGAGAGTTTAATTTGATGGAGAGGTAGAGAGCAGCACAGTTCATTTGGACTCATAGAGTCAGAGAGCTAAATAGCATAGAAATAGACCCTTCGGTCCAACTTGTTCATGCTGACCAGATGTATTAAATTAATCTAGTCCCATTTGCCAGATCTTGGCCCACATCCCCTTAAACCCTTCCTATTAATGTTCCCATCCAGATGCCTAAGAGGAGAGATGGAAAGAAAGGCAAAGGTAGAGATTGAAATCTTTGAGAGGTTGGTGCTGGTCCATATGGAAGTTGAGGGAGGGAGGGCTGCAGAATATTTTGGAGAAAAACTTGGGGATCGAGCCATGTGGGTTCAGATCCCATCATGGCACATGAGATATTCCAATTCAACAATTAGCTAGTCTGATGGTGACTATGTAACCATTGCCAATTGTCATAAAGACCCATTTGGTTTACGGATATCACTTTATGCACACTTTTATCCTATATTTTCCCCTGTATACATGGTCCATCCACCATGTACCATGCATCTTATTTCTAACCAAGAGACCTCTGTATTCTGCAATGGACGGTCTCAAAATGCATCTACCATCATCCCTCTTTGTACTTGAAACAGCATTCCCATGCAGAATGAAAACCACCATTGTAACTTGCGGTTGTAATTGCACTTTCCATTATTTAGCTCCTGAGATTCAATTTATGAAAGAAGAATCCAAAGCTAGTTTTTGTCTGGAATATATTCAGTCATAGAATGAAACATTAAAAGTAAAGGTAAAGTTGTCACAATCTCAGCAGACCATAGAGTTGCTCTCTTTCTCGAGAGAGGTGACCAGTGGTGGTTTAGGCTGAGGGTCATTACACCTCAGGTAGTTGGAGAGGTTGAAAAGAAGAGTCTTTCATGGTAACCACAGCTAATGCAGGAATCAAATCCACATGTTGGAATTATTTTGCCTCACAAAACAACACTCCACTGAATTGAGCTACAAGTATCTATCTCCTGAATCCACTCCTCCTTTGTGTGAGTAAACCTTTCTAACCAAAGTTAAAAATCACACAACACCAGGTTATAGTACAACAAGTTTAATTGGAAGCACACTAGCTTTTGGAGCGCCACTCCTTCAGGTGATAGTGGAGTCCGAAAGCTAGTGCTTCCAATTAAACTTGTTGGACTATAACCTGGTGTTATGTGATTTTTAATTTTGTACACCCCAGTCCAACACCGGCATCTCCAAATCATCCTTTCTAACCAAGCTCTTAAGAAATGCTATTACACACCTCTAAAGCAAGTGGGACTTGAATCCAGACCAGAGACAGGGGCACTACTACAAGGCGATTAGAACCCTTATATGTACTCAAATAACAATTCAATCAATGTCTTCCACCTGTATGTACTTGTCTCCATGATTAATATCTATGAGTGGTACCTCTTGCAATTTCTTCCAAAGGAGCAGTGTCATGAATGACATGGTGTGCTCCATCACCTTGGTGCACAATGTGCCTCTGCTTTGAATACAAGGGAGGTGGTGGTGTAGTGGTAATGTTACTATGGTAATAATTCATGAACCGCAGGTTAATATTCTGGGACGTGGGTTCAGATCCCGTCATGGCACATGATGATATTCCAATTCAACTAAAAGCTAGTCTGATGGTGACTATGTAACCATTGTCATAAAGACCCATCTGGTTTATGGATATCCTTTAGGGAAGGAAATCTGCCGCAATAAATGCTAGCCCATCCAGCAATATCCACACCTTATGAATGAACTTTTAAAAACTCTTCCAGTTTTGTTGGAGTTTTCCTTTGATACTACACATTGCAAACATATGAACCTTGGCAGATATAAAAACATCTTCTGGTCCATGCACCATGTACAATGCATCTCATTTCTAACCAACGGTTCTTTGTATTCTGCAACTGATGGTCTCAAAATGCATCTACCATCATCCCTCCTTGTACTTGAAACAGCATTCCCAAGGAAGATGTGTATTCACTCATGATCAAATGCAATCCACAACATGCAACAAAAGTGTGTGATGCTGTAAATAAGGGAGGTGAATTCTTGAATTAGACCTAAGAACGAAGACTGAAAATCCTTGAAGGTAGAGGGTTCAATGTAGTAATCCCCAACATGATGGAGGACACCCGCTTCTGTGTACTTGATCTTGAGACACAGGAGTACAAAGTTGATTAAAGGATATCAAATCCATTTTTTTGTTTCTTCTATTTGACTTTCTTGAAATGAAGGATGCAGGGTTTCATTGAAACATTTTCATTTTGGTAATGTTAAGATAAGTGAGATGGATAACACTTAATGTGTTATTAATGTGTTAATGTGTTTTAATCTTCTTCTTGCACAACTAAAAAAGCACAAAACAAGTTCAACTTGCTTGCAAAGATTGACTATGCTGATATTGTTAGCAGATAATGAATCTTTTATGTTACCTCCATCTTCAATGCACAACTTTGTCAACAACCTTGTAACTTGTAGTTGTAATTGCCCTTTCCATCATTCTGCTTCTGAGATTCAATTGAAAGAGTAACATTTGTGTCACACAAATGAGCGGCCAATGACCATCGCCAATAAGTAACAATCTAACTTCTGCCTCTTGAATGTTCAGCGGCATTACCATTACTGAATCCCCTGCTACCAACATTCTGGGGATTAAATTGACCAGAAACCAAACTGGACCAGAAAGGTAAATAGCATGGCTACAATAGCAGGTCAGTCACTGTGAATTCTTTAGTGAATCCTTAAACTCTTGTTTCCCTAGTGCGTCTACAAGGCACAAGTCAAGAGAATTATGGAATACTCTCCAAATTGTCTGAATGAATGTGATACAAGCAATACTCAAGAAGCTTGACAATATCCCAAGAAAAAGCAGCCCTCTTGATTGGCAACCCATCTGACACCTTCAATAATCACTTCCTCGACCACTGATGCATAGTAGCAACAGTATGAACCATCTTTAGCACTGCAGTAAATCACTAAGTTCCTTAGACAACACCTTCCAAACCCATGATCTCTATCAATTAGGAGCGCATGGGTAACAGAAATATGGGATCGCATGTGAATTGCTGTCAAAGCAAGATACTATTGTGACCCACAATGATACTGCATTCCTTCACTGTTACTGGTTAAAAATATCAGAACACTACCCCCAGCAGTGAATGTTCTGACACCAGATTGGCCCCAGGACTTCATGAGGCAATTTACCACCATCTTTTCCAGGTTAATTGGATATGGGCAATAAATGATAGCCTAACCCTTGATACCAACACATCATGAATGAATAAAGAAGGAAAATTGATGCTGAAGATTATTTTTTCTCCAGGAGTTTGCCAAATGTTTCAGGAAGATAGTCACTTTGCCAATCTCCAAAGCCTGACATGAGTGGGCGGCATGGTGGCATGGTGGTTAGCACTACTGCCTCACAGTGCCAGAGACCCGGTTTCAATTCCCACCTCAGGTGACTGACTGTGTGGAGTTTGCACATTCTCCCCGTGTCTGCGTGGGTTTCCTCCGGGTGCTCCGGTTTCCTCCCACAGTCACAAAGATGTGCAGATCAGGTGAATTGGCGATGCTAAATTGCCCGTAGTGTTAGGTGAAGGGGTAAATGTAGGGGAATGGGTGGGTTGTGGGTTGGTGTGGACTTGTTGGGCTGAAGGGCCTGTTTCCACACTGTAAGCAATCTAATCTAATCTCAACTCTTGTTTTTGGTGGGCTAAGTTTGTTATCTGACTTTGCTATGTCATACATTTAAGGTAAATAAATGTAAAAAACTGAACATAGTAACAGGGGACTAGAAGAATAATCTGTGCAGAGTAATGGCCTGGTGGACCGATCAGGAATAATTTATAGAGGCCGTAAGTGGATAAATCTAAAAAATCATCAGTTCAAAGCTTTGTTGCTGTAAAAAACACAAATTCCATTATCAGAGAAAGTGCAAATCAAAAGATTTTGTTTTGTCACTGAATAGTGCATTGATAAAACAATATTGGAAATTCCGGCTGAATGATCTCGACCAGAATTTACTTGAGTGGGACATCACAATACATTTGTCAGATGTTTCTCCTCAACATTTAATTTGAGAAAATGTTTCCACTGCAAATTGCTGGAAGTGCAATTAGATAATAGTACCAAGAGGTGATTGACATTTTGGACCTTGGTGTATGATGAGACTCACAGTCTATCTCCTTAATCTACCTAATGATGGGGAGAAGGATAGGAGTGTACAGAGAAAATACAAGTTTAAATTATCGTTAAGTTGTACACAGAAAGGGAAGCAGAGGACAGAATCTTCCCAATATATAATCAAGTATCTGGACCATTTCCAGGTGCCAACCTTGCTGTTATCTGCTTTTAGCAGAATGTGATGATTTTATGGGGAACAGCCATAAGAACTGCCTCCAAGTTCTTGTTCAGTTCAGGATAATGATTGAGACTATGATGGTGGGAGCATCAAAGAGAGAAGCCATAACACAAGAAGGTGTAGGGGCATGAGGGTCTTTAGTATGAAGCGGGAATCCTTCACCAAAAATGGCCATACCTGCAGCCCTCTCAGTTGCAATGAACCTTCCACCTGTACCATTGAGATGGCAGGTTCTGAATGGGATGGAGGCCAGCCTGATGTAGGGAAATTAAAATAAAAGGTCCTTGAATAGAACTTAATTAGATCTGGCTTCATGAATTGGGCTGCTGTTTCCCATGACTGCACACCATGGGCAACTTATGCAGATATGGGCCAGTGTTGGGGATCAATAAAGGAAAGTATACACCTTCTTCACTATCCTATCTACCTGCAACTCCACTTTCAAGGAGCTATGAACCTGCACTCCAAGGTCTCTTTGTTCAGCAACACTCCCTAGGACCTTACCATTAAGTGTATAAGTCCTGCTAAGATTTGCTTTCCCAAAATGCAGCACCTCGCATTTATTTGAATTAAACTCCATCTGCCACTTCTCAGCCCATTGGCCCATCTGATCAAGATCTGTTGTAATCTGTGGTAACCTTCTTCACTGTCCACTACACCCCCAATTTTGATGTCATCTGCAAACTTACTAACTATACCTCTTATGCTCACATCCAAATCATTTATACAAAATGATGAAAAGTAGAGGACCCAGCACCGATCCTTGTGGCACTCCACTGGTCACAGACCTCCAGTCTGAAAAACAACCCTCCACCACCACCCTCTGTCTTCTACCTTTGAGCCAGTTCTGTATCCAAATGGCTAGTTCTCCCTGTATTCCATGAGGTCGAACCTTGCTAACCAGTCTCCCATGGGGAACCTTGTTGCACGCCTTACTGAAGTCCATATAGATTACATCTACTGCTCTGCTCTCATCAATCCTCTTTGTTACTTTTTCAAAAAACTCAATCAAGTTTGTGAGACATGATTTCCCATACACAAAGCCATGTTGACTATTTCTAATAAGTGCTTGCCTTTTCAAGTACATGTACATCCTGTCCCTCAGAATTCCCTCCAACAACTTTCCCACCACCGACATCAGGCTCACTGGTCTATAGTTCCCTGGCTTGTCCTTACTGCCCTTCTTAAACAGTAGCACCACGTTAGTCAACCTCCAGTCTTCCGGCACCTCACCTGTGACTATCGATGATACAAATATCTCAGCAAGACGCCAAGCAATCAGTTCCCTAGCTTCCCACAGAGTTCTAGGGTACACCTGTTCAGATCCTGGGGATTTATTCACCTTTATGCGTTTCAAGACATCCAGCACTTCCTCCTCTGTTATATGGACATTTTTCAAGATGTCGCCATCTATTTCCCTACATTCGATATCTTCCATATCCTTTTCCACTGTAAATACTGATGCAAAATACTCGTTTAGTATCTCCCCCATTTTCTGCGGCTCCACACAAAGGCTGCCTTGCTGGTCGTTGAGGGGCCCTATTCTCTCCCTAGTTATCCTTTTATCCTTAATGTATTTGTAAAAACCCTTTAGATTCTCCTTCATTCTATTTACCAAAGCTGTCTCATGTCCCCGTTTGCCCTCCTAATTTCCCTCTTAATTATACTCCTACTGCCTTTATACTCTTCTAAGGATTCACTCGATCTATCCTGTCTATACCTGACAAATGCTTCCTTCTTTTTCTTAACCAAACTCTCAATTTCTTTAGTCATCCAGCATTCCATATATCTACCGGCCTTTCCTTTCACCCTGACAGGAATATACTTTCTCTGGATTCTCGTTTTCTCATTTCTGAAGGCTTCCCATTTTCCAGCCGTCCCTTTACCTGCGAACATCTGCCCCCAATCAGATTTTGAGAGTTCTTGCCTAACACCGTCAAAATTGGCCTTTCTCCAATTTAGAACTTCAACTTTTAGATCTGGTCCATCCTTTTCCATCACTATTTTGAATCTCATAGAATTATGGTCGTTGGCCCCAAAGTGCTCCCTCATTGACACCTCAGTCATCTGCCCTGCCTTATCTCCCAAGGGTAGGCCAGGTTTTGCACCTTCTCTAGTAGGTACATCCACATACTGAATCAGACATTTTTCTTATACACACTTAATAAATTCCTCTCTATATAAACCCTTAACACTATGGCAGCCCCAGTCTATTTTTGGAAAGTTAAAATCCCTGACCATAACCACCCTATTATTCTTACAGATAACTGAGATCTTCTCACAAATTTGTTTCTCAGTTTCCCTCTGACCATTAGGGAGTCTATAATACAATCCCAATCAGGTGATCATCCTTTTCTTATTTCTCAGTTCCACCCAAATTACTTCCTTGGATGTATTTCCGGGATTATCCTCCCTCAGTACAGCTGTAATGCTATCTTATCAAAAATGCCACTCCCCCTCCTCTCTTGCCTCCCTTCCTATCCTTCCTGTAGAATTTGTATCCTAGAACATTAAGTTGCCTGTCCTGTTCATCCCTGAGCCATATTTCAGTAATTGCTTTGATATCCCAGTCCCATGTTCCTAACCATGCCGTGAGTTCATCTGCCTTCCCTGTTAGGGCCCTTGCCTTGAAATAAATACAGTTTAATTTATTAGTCCTACCTTGTCCCTGCCTGCCCTAACTGTTTGACTCTCTTCTGTTCTCAACTATACCAGTCTCAGATTGATCTCTTTCCGCACTATCCCTCTGCGTCCCACCCTATTCCCCTGGGTCTTAAATCCTCCAGAGCAGATCTAGCAAATCTCCCTGCCAGTATTTTAGTCCCCTTCCAATTTAGGTGCAATCCGTCCTTCTTGTACAGGTCACTTCTCACCCAAAAGAGGTTCCAATGATTCAAAAATGTGACTCCTTCTCCCATACTCCAGCTCCTCAGCCATGCATACATCTGCTCTATTCTTCTATTCCTGCCCTCACTAGCTCGTAGCACCGAGAGTAATCCAGATATTACTACTCTTGTGGACCTTCTTCTTAAATTTCTGCCTAACTCTCTGCAATCTCCCTTCAGAATCTCAATCTTTTTCCTTCCTATGTTTTTGGTTCCAATGTGGACAATGACCTCTTGCTGGCCCCTCTCCCCCTTGAGAACATTCTGCACCCTCTCTGAGACATCCTTGATCCTGGTACCAGGGAAGCAACATACCATTCTGATTTTTCACTGTTGGCCATAGAAACATCTGTTTGTACATCAGACTAGAGAATCCCCTAACACAATTGATCTCTTGGAGTCCAATGTACCCCTCATTGCATTAGAGCCAGTCTCAATACCAGAAACTTGGCTATTCATGCTACGTTCCCCTGTGTATCAATTACCCGCTACATTTTTTAAAACAGCATACTTGTTTGAAATGAGGATAGCCACAGAAGACTCCTGCACTAACTGCCTACCTCTCTTACCTTTCCCATCTGTGTGACTGTATCTGAGACTTTCCCCCTTCCTATAACTGCCATCCATCATATACCATTGCTATTGCAAACTCCTCCTTGCCTCTAATTGTCTCTCCAATCGATCCATTCAATCTGATAGGATTCGCAACAAAAGCATTTGTTGCAGATATAATCCACAGTAACCCGTAAACTCTCCTTAAACCTCCACATCTGACAAGAAGTGCATATCACTCTACTAAAGGCCATTTTTGCTCCTTTACAATCTACAGATCCAGAAAATAACACCATCTTATTCCTCTGCAAAACACTGCTACGGGTTGAATTAATAGTTATGGCTTATATTTTAAGTTTAATCAAGAGACATATCTCAAAAAACATATAATCAAGAAAGAACACACTCTACTCACTCCTGCAGACTTTATGTAGGTCCCACTTAAAAACAATACACTTATCTGCTTCTGTGCTGTGAACTTCACCCAACAGTTCCTCCAAGATCAGTTGTGAATTTCACTGCTCATTAATTTTCCCAGACGCACTCCGATTTCCAGTGATACATGAATTCAAACCACTAAGGCAGTAACTGTGCAGGTTCACTGCAGTGTCAGTTTCTTTCTCTCTCTCTCTCCTTCACTGACCTCACCATGTGCTTCCTTTGTCTGTTCTTCTCCCTTTTAAAAGTGCTGTTGTTTTGACTTTTTCCCCCAAAGTTCCAAAAGAATGCACCAGCATATAAAACAGTAATTGCTGCTCCTGGAATTCAAGGAAACCACCTCCAACACCTAAAATACCTCAATAAAGGAGCAGCTATTACAGCCAGAAATTTTTCCCATCCTTCATCTTGGGTTACTTCCTACCAAATTCCAAAAGGCCAAGGTTTCTGACGACACAGAGAGAAATAAAGATTGGTTCAAGAGTGAAGGAAGAAAAGTGAAAAGAACAATATCGAATATATTAAAAAGTTAGAAAGCCTTTAAGATCTATTATGTCTCTGAAAGGATGAGACTGCATAATTCTAATTTCTCTCTTTCTCAACTCACATTGCATTCAGAAACATAAATCTACTCATGAAGTAGGTTCTGATGCTATTTAGTACCACCCTAATCTTCTGTGGCAATTTTAATTTATCTTTATTGCACAAATTCAGTGATTTCTTCAAACCTATGATGGGTTTGATGATATACTGTTTGGTGAAGGTAATAACAGGTTTTCCAAATCTTTTGGCAATTTTAGAGATTTGCAATTTGCAGATCTCTCCTCTTCACCAATAATTGTTAGATTTTTGTTTTACACTGTGTGTCTATAAACTCACCATTATTTTCCTGCCCCATTCAGGGCTTACTCCTTCAGATGCCTTAATTTAATTGGAATCAATGCCATTTTAGGATTATGAAGTGGATTAATGAACCTGATCCTGGTTTTGTTTGGGATTAAATAAAATTGTAAATGGAAGGTAAAGAAAATGAAAATCATATGTTTTGCAAACGGTCTTGCTGATATTGCACATATTAATGGCTGAAATTTATTATTTTGTACTCCAGCTGTGGAATTTGCATAAGGCAGCAAGTAGGCAGAGTTCTCCAAGCCCAGTACTCACCTGTTGGATGAATAACACTACCCTTTCAGTGCTAAAACAACACTGATAAAATATATACAACAGTTAAATGAGATCACATTGCCGTCAACAACTGTTTTATGAATATTTCCTTTAACCACTGACTGCAGCTTTCTTTTCATGCCAAGTTCTGATAGATTAATTGCAAGAAGTAAACTTGCTGATTCCTTTGCAAATCTTCAATCCACGATTAAACTGTTCAAAACAATGTGTTACTGTCTCTGTCACTGAGACTGAAAACATTGGCAAACTGCTTTTTATTCCTTATGCAGCAATCTAATCTTTTAGGCTAATATGTGACATTTAAAGAGGACAGTTTCTCAATAGAACCAGACAAATAGCCTCCTCCTGCTGAAATTTCCATCATTTTCTGTAAGTTGCATCTGTAGTTCACAGGGTTGAAATCTCTGATTGTTAAAAAGCTACCATGATTCTAACTTATGTTAAGATAATTCATTACTTTAGACCTTTCATGATATTTTAAGAAGCGTTTTTTGCTTTTTGGCAGTCAATGTAGTGTTGCACTGTGATCTAAATTGGGAATGTGTGTTTTAAATGAGGACATATATTAACTTCTACAGTTGTGGTAATTGATAACTGGCTAAAATTGAGTGATCACAACCCTGGATTTATGATTGATAGGTTTAAACTTGTCTTTACAGGTTAATAGCATCTATTTAGGTGTCAATACTGGTGTTTCAAAGCTGACTTTTTTTATTTATTCAAGGGATGGAGGCCTCGTTGGCATTTATTGCCCAGTCTTAGTTTCTTTTGTGAAACTGGTGGTGAGCTGCCTTCTTGAACTGCCATATCCATTTGGTATAGGTACAGATACACAATGCCATTAAAGTAGCAAATTCCAGAATGTTGATCCAGCATCACTGAAGGAAAAGCAATATATTTCAAAGTCAGGATGGTGAGTGCCTTGGAGTGGTATTTTGATGAATCTGCTCCCCTTATCCATCTAGACCATACTGATTACGGGTTTGTGGGATTTGCTGTCTTACTAGCCTTGGTGAGTTATTACAGTGCATTCGTTTTGCTAAATATGACTCCAAGTAAGAGCGAATTATTCCTATAATTCTTAATGATTATACTTTTGTGAGGGCTGTTTGCTGCCACACTTGGTTAAAAGTTGCCTTGATGCCTAGAACAGTTGCCCCCACCCCACTTCTGGGATTTAGCTTTTTGTCCATGTCTGAACCAAGGCTGTAATGAGTTTAGGAGTTCAATGGCCCTAACAGAACCCAAACTGAATGCCAATGAGCTTTTTATTGCTAAGCAAATGCTGCTTGATAACACTGCTGATGACAACTTCCATCACTTGACTAATGATGGACAATAGGCTTTTGGGTTGGTAATTGATTGGGTTGGATTTGTCCTGCTTTATCGGTACAGGATATACCTAGATGATTTTCCACATCATCAGGTATATGGCATTATTGTAGCTATACTGCAATAGCTTGGCTATGGGCCCGGAAAGATGTGGAGCACAAGTGTTCAGTACATTGCTGGAAAATTGTCAGAGCTATTCTGTGCCTTCAACCATGTTTTACTAACTCATGAAGTGAATCAGATTGACCCATGCAGACATCAGTGATACTGGGATTATTCAGGCGAGGTGAAGATGGATCATCCATTTTGTATACCTGGTTGAAGATTATTGCAAAACATTCAGCCTTAAATTTTGCACTGATTTGTTGGTCCCCACAATCATTGAGATGAAGATATTGGTGGATTCCCCTCCTTCTGCAGTGAGTTGCTTAAATGTCGATCACCATTCATAATTGAATGTGAGAGGGCTCAGATCTAATCTATTGGAATGTTTTGCCCCATTCATCTCCGATCTCCACTTTTTAAGAAGGGTGAAAGAGGAAAACCAGGAAAATGTACACAAGTCATCTAACATCTATGGTGAGGAAATTGTTGGAGTGTATAATTAGAACAAAGAACAAAGAAAATTTACGGCCCAAGAACAGGCCCTTCAGCCCTCCAACCCTGAGCTGATCCAAATCTATTGTCTAAACCTGTCGCCCAATGCCTAAACATCTGTATCCCTCTGCTCCCCACCCAGTCATGCATCTGTCCAGACACATCTTAAATGTATCTACCGTGCCTGCCTCTACTACCTCTGCTGGCAATGCGTTCCAGACACCCACCAACCTCTGTGTGAAGTACTTGCTGTGTGTATTCCCCTTAAACTTTCCACCTCTCACCTTGAAACCATGACCTCTCATTATTGAATCCTTCACCCGAGGAAAAAGCTTGTCTCTATCCACCCTTTCTATACCCTTCATGATTTTGTAAACCTCAATCAGGTTCCCTCCTCAATCTCCTTTTTTCTAATGGAAACAAACCTAACATACTCAACCTCTCTTCATAGCTAGCGCCTTCCATACCAGGCTACATCCTCGTAAACCTTCTCTGCACCCTCTCCAAAGCATCCACATCCTTTTGATAATGTGGTTACCAGAACTATACACAGTATTCTAAATGCAGCCAAAAAAATGTCTTGTACAATTTTAACACGACTTGCCAGCTTTTATACTCAATACCCCATCCAATGAAAGCATTATACTATATGCCTTCTTGACCACTCTATCCGCCTGTGCAGCAACCTTCAGGGTACAATGGATCTGTACTCCCAGATCTCTCTGCCCAACAACTTTTCCCAAGGCTCTTCCATTCATTGTATAATTCACTCTAGAATTAGTCTTGCCTAAATGCATCACCTCACATTTGTCTGGATTGAAATCCTTCTGCCACTTTTCCACCCAACTCGTCAGTCTATCTGTATCCTCCCGTATTCTTTGACAGTCCCTTATGCTGTCTGCTACTCCACCAATCTTCGTGTCATCTGCAAACTTGCTGCTCATGCCAACAGTTCCCTCTTCCAGATCATTTGTGTATATCACAAACAACATTGGCCCCAACATTGACTCCTGTGGAACACCACTGGTCACCTTTCTCCATTTCAAGAGACTCCCTTCAACTACTACTCTCTGTCTCCTGTTGCTCAACCAGTTCTTTATCCACCTAGCTAGAACACTCTACACACCATGTGACTTCACTTTCTCCATTAGTCTACTATGGGGAACATTATCAAGTGCCTTACTAAAGTCCATGTATATGACATCAACAGCCCTTTCTTCATTTACCAACTTGGTCACTTCCTCAAAGAACTCTATTAAGTTGGTAAGGCATGATCTCCCCCACACAATACCGTGTTGCCTATCACTGATAAGTCCATTCTTTTCTAAATATAAATAGATCCTTTCCCTCATGACCCTCTCCAGCAACTTTCCCACCACTGACGTCAGGCTCACTGGTCTGTAGTTACCTGGAATATCCCTACTACCCTTCTTGTAGGGGGACAACATGAGCAACCTTCTAATCCTCTGGCACCTCACCTGTATTTAATGATGCCATGAAGATATCTGTCAGGGCCCCAGCTATTTTCTCTCTCGCCTCCTTCAGCAACCTGGGATAGATCCCATCCGGTCCTGGGGATTTGTCCACCTTAATAACCGTTAGCCTACCCAACACATTTTCCCTACTGATGTCAACGTGATCCAGACTAATCAAACTTCTATTTCTAATCTCAAGATTCATCATGTTCTTCTCCTCAGTGAACACTGATACAAAGTAATCATTCAGAATCTCACCCATTCTCTTAGGTTTGACACACAGTCTTCCTCCATTATCCTTTAGTGGACCAATCCTTTCTCTAGTTAACCGCTTGCTTCTTATATAAGAATAAAATGCTTTGGGATTTTCGTTAATTCTGCTCGCTAAAGCTATTTCATGACCTTTTTAGCCCGCTTGATTCTTCGTTTAAGACTTGTCCTAATCTTCCAATATTCCTCCAGGGCCCATTCTGTTCTTAGCTGCCTAGACCTTATGTACGCTTCCCTCTTCCTCTTGGCTAGTCGTACAATTTCTCCTGTCATCCACGGTTCACGAATTTTGCCCTTCCTATCCTTTGCCTTCAACCGGACATGCCTATCCTGCACTATCTTTAACCTATCTTTGAAAGCTTCCCCCATTTCAAATGTGGACTTCCCTTCAAATAGCTGTGTCCAATTCACATTTCCGAGCTCCTGCCTAATTTTGATATAATTGAACTTGGCCCAGTTTAGTACTCGTCCCTTAGGACCACTCTCATCTTTATCTACAAGTATTCTAAAACTTACAGAATTATGGTCACTATTCCCAAAGAAATCACCCACCGCAACTTCTACCACCTGTCCTGGTACACTCCCCAGTACCAGGTCCAATGTGGCCCCTTCCCTCATCGGACTATTGACATATTGCTTTAGGAAACTCTCCTGGACACTTCTTACAAATTCTACCCCATCCAGACCTCTGACGCTAAGTGTATCCCAGTCAATGTTGAGAAAATTAAAATCTCCCATCACCACTACCCTGTTACTTCTACATGTTTCCATAATCTGTTTACCTATTTGTTCTTCTACCTCATGTTCATTGTTGGGAGGCCTGTAATATGGCCCCAGCAATGTAACTGCACCCTTTTTATTTCTCATCTCCACCCATAATGCCTCACTATCCAAGAACTCCATAGTGTGCTCCTTTAGCACAACCGTGATATCATCCATGACCAGCAATGCAACTCCACCTCCCCCTATTACTTCCTTGCCTGTCCTGTCTGAAGCGTCTATGTCCTTCCTTCAACCAAGCCTCTGTGATTGCAATAACGTCATACTCCCAGGCAGGGGGTGATAACTTACCACCTTGAAAACTTTCACTTAATCAGGACAGCCAGCATGGATTCATGACCGGTTTGCGAACTCTGACAAGCCACATTGAATTTTTTGAAGAGGCAGTTAAGGTAGTGGACAGGGGACGATCTATGAATGTTGTTTATATGGACATCCAGAAGCCACTTGATAAAGTCCCACATAAGAAAGTCTTAACTAAGGTAGAAGACCATGGAATTGAAGGAAAATGAAGGATGTGGCTGGGAGATTGGTTGAGTTGCAGGCAACAAAAAATAGGGATCATGGGCAGGTTACTCAAATTGGAACAAAGTAATCAGTGGTGTCCCACAGAGATCTGTGAGATTATATAAATTAGGCCTGCTTTCTCAAGAATTTAGAAGGTTAATTGGTGATCTAACGAAAGTGTTAGAGATATTGAAAGAGTGCAGAAAAATGTTTATTAATGACTTGAATTATGGCATAGAAAGTCATATATCCAAATTCGTTGATGACACAAAGGTGGAATTATAGACAGTGTTGATGATTGCACTTTGTGGGCGGCACAGTGGCACAGTGGTTAGCACTGCTGCCTCATAGCACCAGAGATCTGGGTTCAATTCCCGCCTCCGGCGACTGACTGTGTGGAGTTTGCACGTTCTCCCCGTGTCTGCGTGGGTTTCCTCCGGGTGCTCCAGTTTCCTCCCACAGTCCAAAGATGTGCAGGTCAGGTGAATTGGCCATGGTAAATTGCCCATAGTGTTGGGTAAGGGGTAAATGTAGGGGTATGGGTGGGTTGCGCTTCGGCGGGTCGGTGTGGACTTGTTGGGCCGAAGGGCCTGTTTCCACACTGTAAGTAATCTAATCTAATCTAAATTATAATGGCATATTGATAGAGTAAATGAATGGGCAAAACTGTGGCCGATGCAGTTCAATGTAAGCAAGTGTAACGTTATTCATTCTGGACCAAGATAGGACAGATGAGGGTTTTTTTTATATGGTATGAAATTGAATATAGTGGATATCCAAAGAGACTTGGGGTTTCAGGTGTATAGCTCTCTAACTCATCACAAACAAGCACAGAAATTAATCAAGAAAGCTAATGGAATGTTGGCATTTATATATAGAAGCCTGGAGTACAAGGATGCTGAAGGTATACAAACTCCTGGTTAGATCCCACATGGAGTACTATGAACAGATCTGGGCACCACCGTATAGGAAGGTTATATTGGCCTAAGAGTGAGTACAATATACGTTTTCAAGAATGGTAGCTGGACTTCAGTGGTTAAATTATGAGGAGAGATTATATAAATTAGGCCAATTTTCTCTAGAATTTAGAAGGTTAAGTCGTGATCTAATTGAAGTCTTGGAGACATTGAAAGGATGCAGAAAAGATGTACAAGGACGGTACAAGTACTGGAGAGTTTGAACTATAGAGAGAGGCTGGATAGGCTGTGGCTTTTTTTCACTGGAGGCTGAGAGGTGACCTTTTAGAGGTTTATAAAATCATTACGGGCATTGATAAGGTAATAGCCAAGGTCTTTTTCCCAGGGTAAGGGAGTCCAAAACTAGAGGGCATTGTGTAAGGTGAAAGGGGAAAGATTTAAAAGGGAAGTCAGGGGCAACCTTTTCACAGAATAGTGGTGTGTGTATGGAATGAGCTGCCAGAGGAAGTGGTAGCGGCGGGTACAAGTATAACATTTAAAAGGCATTTGGATGGGTATATGAATAAGAAGGGTTGAGAGGGATATGGTCAAAAGGCAGGTAAATGGGACTTGTTCAGTTTAGGAAATCTGGTCTGCTTGGACGAGTTGTACCAAAGGATCTCTTTTTATGCTGTATGACTTTATGATTCTAATTTAACAGGAAAAGGCAGGGCAGATAAAGATAAACAATTCCCACTGGTTGGGGATTCTAGTCCAGGGGGCATAGTCTGAGAATTTGGGACAGTCTGTTCAGGAGAAATGTTAGGAAGCACTTCTACACAGAAAGAGTGGTAGATGTTTGGAACTCTTCCACATATCGCAGTGGATGCTGCATCAATTGTTAGTTTTTTAATTTAAGATAGATAAATATTTATTAAGCAAAGTTATCAAGGGCTATAGACCAAAGGCAGGTATATGGAGTTTGGCCACAGATCAGCCATTATCTCATTGAATGGTGGGACAAACTTGAGGGGCTGAATGGCTTACTCCTGTTCTTATGTTTGCATTGTATGCGGCTTTCACTGTTTCAAGCAGATCTGTTTGTAGCTTCAACAGATTGACACCTCACTTTTTGAATGCCTACTCTTGCATTCATTTTTGCACTCTTCGTTGAGCTGGGGTTGACAGGTAGCTTAATGTTGATGTTTGAGTGGGGCATATGCTGTCTGTGAGATTGCATATTGTATTTTGCTATAATTTTGCTCCTGCTGATAGCTCAAAGCACCTCATGGATTCACAGTCTTGTGTTGCTCCATCTTGTGGGCATCTATCCCGTATAGTATGGTGATCATGCTACACAGGACAATGGAGGGTGTCCTCAATATGAAGAACTGATTTCATCTCAACATGAATTGTGCATTGGTTATTCCAACTGATACTGTCATAGACAGATGCATCAGCAGCCGGAAGATTGATGAGATGAGGTCAAGTGTGTTTTCTGTCTTATTGGTTCCTTCACCATCTCTTGAAGACTTGATCTTGCAGCAGTCTCCTTTACAACCTGCAATCTTCTTCCTGACCTCTCCGCCCCCACCCCACTCTGGCCTATCACCCTCACCTTGACCTCCCTCCACCTATCGCATTTCCAACGCCCCTCCCCCAAGTCCCTCCTCCCTACCTTTTATCTTAGCCTGCTGGACACACTTTCCTCATTCCTGAAGAAGGGCATATGCCCGAAACGTCGATTCTCCTGTTCCTTGGATGCTGCCTGACCTGCTGCGCTTTTCCAGCAACACATTTTCAGCTTCTTTACAACTTGACCAGCTTGATCAGCAGCATGAGGCTGCCATGCCAGTCTTGATGATGGATATTGAAGCCTCCATCCAGAGTAGATTCTGCATGCTTTCCCACCCTCAGTGCTTCTTCCAAGTGGTGTTCAACATGGAAGCCGAGCGGTGGGCAGTAGGTGTTAGTCAGCTGCAGGTTTCCTTTCCAGTATTTGACCTGATGCCATAAGATATCACAGAGTCTTGAGTCAAAACACTATATTTTTAATTTTGTTTATTGTTCATTTTAAACGTTGACCTTGCAAGATTCAAAGTAAATCAAACAAAAAATAACTCATATATGCTTCCTTCCATTAGTTCTATATGAGCTGTAGCAAAAGTCTTTTTTTTCAGGCCCTTGTGGTGATTGTATTGGAAAATCAAAATACAAACTAAAATTGGCCGGAAGTGAGGATACCCTTCATGGTCAATACTCTCCTAAGAAAGCAACATTTTAAGGCGTATGTGCAGTTTTGTGACTGATGACAACTCTGCCATCAAGCTTATGTCCTCAACCTTATTCTGTAATTATTTACAAAACATCTCAATTATCGATAAAACAATAAAACATGCTGATAGGTCAGTAAGGAGTCATAATTGGATGACATGGTCAAAAGAGAGTCTAAGTATGTAGCATTTCCGATCTATTCATCAATATCTTATGCTTCAATAAAGTTTCACTTTGGTTCATGATGGAACATTTTGCTATTTCCAGTGAAATACTTGTCGGTAAATAGCTTAATTTTCCTAACCCGACAAATGAAGCATGGGAAGGATGATATGAGCATAAGCAACAGTTTGGATGATTAATCGGTGTTTGTGCCATAAATTTGATCTAATTGTATGTAATAACAGGAAGCTTGTATTCTGAAAAATTCTTACGAATTACAATTAGATTTACATGCATATGATATGGATTTATTGGTCTGTGGATCTCCAAACTGGTGTCAGATTAAAGAGACTTGCAACAAAGATTGGAGGACCTGACCTGATGTAGAAGCCCTGGCCTTTTTTACCTCTGAAGCAGAAGCTCCTGTTTCAAGTTCCACTTCAAGACTTGTTGCCAACAGATGCAGTGTTCATGACATGGCCAAACAGGTTGTTAATCTGCCTGATAGTCTTTCAGCACACTCATGACTCAATATTAAAGGAGGTGGGTTTTCTGGTTGGCTATGCTGGAGATAAACTGCAATTGCCTGCATATCTCGAAATGGAGAGATGTGTTTAGTCTTTTGCAGACGATAATTAATTGCAGACAGTCTAAATAGGACAAATGGAGGAAAAATATTTTCAATTAATTGATTTAATAACATTTAATTCTAACAGTTTTATAGATGAAAAAGTACAAACTTTCAGCCAAAAGTACAATATGATCCTAATTCTTCTGCTTATGGAGACTGAGAGGTTATCTTCTATGGTGATTGGCAGCTCTGTCTCATGGATTGTGTCTCTGTTTTTCACTTCAGAATGGCCTCTTTTATAATATTCTTGTTGACAAACACTCTGTATTGTCAAATCTGAAGAACACTTGGCAATTACAATGGTTTCCCAGTCTCTCAAGGCTACCTTGTCTGAACATTTCTAGATGGTCTACACAGCACTCTTCATTTTGATCAACATTACCAATGTGACTTATTGATCAGTCAGTTCAACTGTTTAAAAAAACAAAATCCCAGTTCCTTCATCTCATGGTTATTTCTTCTTTTCACATGGGCAGCCACATTTCAATGTATCTCGCATGTGTGGGAGAGTGTGTGGGGGAGGTGATGAAGAAAGTTTTGAAAAAAAAATGTTTGTCATAACCAGGAAACACGAATATCGGAACAAAAATATTCAAAACCTTTAATTGATCATTTAAATGAATAATTAATGAAAGTAACTATTAAGAAGTGCCAAGCTGCGGAGCTAACTTATAAAATAGCTTTTGCCTCTTCAGTTAAGAAGAAAAGTGAGAATGAAAACATGAATGGTCTAAAACCTAGTCACTAAGGCAATGGATGGATTAGAACTGACAAAGAAGCTCTGGGGCAGTACGGTGGATCATTGGTTAGCAGTACAGCCTCACGTCACCAGGGACAGGGTTTGAGTCCACCTTTGGGTGATTGTCTCTGTGGAGTTTGCACATTCGCTCCGTGTCTGCATGTGTTTCCTCTGGGTGCTCTGGTTTCCTCCCACAGTCCAAAGATGTGCAGGTCTGGTGGGTTGGCCACGCTAAATTACCCATAGTGTCCAGGGATGTGTAGACTAGGTGGGTTAGCCATGGGAAATGTAGGGTTTCAGAGGTGAGGTGGATCTGGGTGGGATGATTTTTGGAGGAGAGTGTGGGCTCGATGTGTCAAATGGCCTCCTTGCACACTGTAGGAATCCTATGAGTTGGGTTTAATGAATACAAATGTAAATTTGCCTCTGGTGGACACACTGCAAGCTGGTCTTGGTGGAATTCATACAAAGTTGGTGGGGGGGGGATGGTGTTGAATTGGGTTGCCTTTCAGCTTAGGGTTTCTTTTAGACTTTTGAGCAGAGAGGAGGGGAAAGACCGATTGTGTGCCTTGCTCAGTACCAGTTTCTAGCCACACTCATCCGGACACCAGTCCCCATGCTCATCCATTCATACCTGACCCACTCAGGTGAAATATTTTAAAATCCTGCAGTTACGTATGTGGATGGATCTATATTAGCCCTGTTGGCAGGATCTGAACATTTCTGTATGGTTGTATGAAAGGTTTCTGCCAAACATTTGGGCCCAAAAGGCGCACAACTTGAAACTAATGGAAATAAACATTGGCAGAGATATAAAGTGGGCTGCCACCATACTGTTGCCTGTTTTACACTACAGCAACAAATTAAATCTGCCTGTACAGTTTCCCCACAGCATTTTAAGATCCTATCATTTGATTAAATGCTTTTCTTTAAATTAGATTCCCTATAGTATGGAAACAGGCCCTTCAACCCGACCATTCCGCACCGACCCTCCAAAGAGTAACTGACCCAGACCCATTCTCCTAACCTATATTTACCCCTGACTAATGCACCTAACACTATGCACAATGTAGCATGGCCAATCCACCTGACCTGCACATCTTCGAATTGAGGAAGGAAATCCACATAGACATGGAGGGAATGTGCAAACTCCACACAGACAGTTGCCCAAGGTGGGAATCAAGCCCAGGTTCCTGGTGCTGTGAGGCAGCAGTGCTAACCTCTGAGCCACTGTGCCGCTTAAAATGCTAATTGTCATCTAACTGCATCCCGCCATTGCATTTCCTTTGCAATGTTCACAAGTGTCATTCTGGCTGAAAATATTTAACATAGCCAAATGACTCGTTCAAAGTTTGAATGTTAATCATCTGTGGTCCATTCTGTGAGATAGATGTGTTATTTATAGAACTAGACAGGATCACTCAATTTCTGTTCATATTCACTTCGAGACTCTCTGTGTACAACAGTAATTGACAGCACAGAGGGTGCCTAGATTGAGATGGTTAATGTAAGGTTTGTGCCTATCTTCTTAATGGGCCCAGGAATATCATATGAGCGAAATCATAGAATCTCTACAGTGTGGAAGCAAGCCATTTGGCCCATCCAGTTCTCACCAGCCCTCCAAAGACCATCCCACCCAGAACTGCTCCTTATAAGCTATCTCCATAACCCTGCATTTCCTACGGCAAATCCACATAGCCTACACATCTTGGACACTGTGGGCAATTTAGTATGGCCAGTTGACCTCATCTGCACATCTTCGGTTCGTGGGAGGAAACCAGAGCAAATCCACGCAGACACGAGAAGAATGTGCAAACTCCACACAGCCCAAGGCTGGAATGGAACCTGGATCCCTGGCGCTGTGAGGCAGCTGTGCTAACCACTGAGCTACTGTGCAACTCTAACTCTAATGTATCCGATTTTAAGAAATATATAATTAATTGACATTGTGTCCACTGCCTTATCTAACAAGAAGTCATCAATTGATGGAATTATTTAAGCAGCTTAGATGCCAACCCACTGGTCAAGTTGTCGAGTACACTTTCTTATATCGCATGCACTGTTTCCATGAGAATATGATGTGTAGCATCAAAAGCAACACTTTTTTTTGTTTTATCCAGTTTCTTTGTAAATATTGCATGGCAATTTGCACAATACCATCATGAGAAATATATCTATTAATTCATTTGAACTTATTTGCTTCCAGTCAAAGAATTTACAACATCGTGCATTTCTGTAAAATGCATTTTATTTTCCCCAGTTGCTCATATACTTAGCAATTGTAAATATAGCTGAACTTCTAAGTGTACTCTAGTACAAGTATATTATGTGGGAATATTCTATTACATATTAATTTCAATAGGAGCTTTAAGTTATATTGGTGGCAGCTTGACTTCTGACCCTGTACTGTATGCTTAAATAGAATGGATAAAAATCGATTTTTAATTCCTTCTTGAGATGTGGGTGTTGTTGACAAGATCAGCATTTATTACCTGTCCTTACCTCCTCTCAAAAAAGATAGTTGCCTTTTTGAATCTCTAAAAATCTATCCTCCAGCCTTCACCCCCACATTGTAACCTTCCCCCCTCACCCTCTCACAGCCAATATCTTTCTCCCTCTTTTCCCGGTCCCACCCCTTCCAATTTGCAGCATTCATCTCTCTCTCCCTGTGGCTTCCAACCCACCATCTCTTCCAACCCCCGTCTCTATAGGCACCTCTTCTCCCTTCCTGACCCTTGCAGCCTTTCTCTCTCTCTCTCTCTACATCCAATATAGGAGATGCATCAATGGGAGTGTTTTCAGTCAAACTAAACACAGGAATGTTCAGTGAGCAGGACTAGTCCTGATCGTTTTAATTGAGGAAAGATTATTGATGATGCAACATGAATGCTTTGGCTAAGATCCTTTAGGAACTGTGCAGTGACATCCTCAAAAAGTTCCTGTTGTCGACTATGGCTCCAGGTAGATTAAAAAAAACACTCTATATAGCATTTTTCACAAAGTGTTCACTCAGGCATTTCACCAAAATCTTATGAGAAAAAGTCAGATATATGAAACTGTTAAGCGATGCTGTGCAATTCCCACTTCCAAGTAACACAGGCCACTGAAAATCCAAAAATGGTGGTAAGAAGTCAAAGAACCCCTACATCATGGAAACAGGCCATTTGGGCCAACAAGCCCACGCCACCCTTCCAAAGGGTAACCCACCCAGAACCATTCCCCCTACATTTACCCCTGACTAATGCACCTAACCCACACATCCCTAAACACCATGGGCAACTTAGCATGGCCAATTCACCTAAACAGCATATCTTTGGATTGTGGAAGGAAACTGGAGCACTCAGAGGGAACCCACACAGACACAGGGAGAATGTACCAACTCCACACAGACAGTCCTGAGGCTGGAATCGAACCCAGGTCCCTGACACTCTGAGGCAGCAGTGCTAACCACTGAGCCACCATGCTGTGAATCTGCTCACTTCTGACCAAAAATGTACCTCCTGTAATTAGTAAGGATGAACAAATGCTGGAAAACCGAAATATGATTTTAAAAAAATAAGCTCTTTATTTCCTTAACTATCATTGGTGCTACTTGAGGTCTTGAGGTCCTTGATCTCCACCCTTTGTTGTCTCTTGCTGTACTCTAACCACACCTCCATTTCTCACATTCTCTCTCTATCCCCATGACTATCGTGTTACCCAGTCGTGTCATCAGGATACACACTCTCCCTAATCCCTGAAGCAACTCTGGCTTTTAGTGACTCATCCCCAAATGTACAGCAGTTACCTATCTCCTGCTTTGGTGCTTTTATCAGCACAATGAGGTCTGAAACCGGTTATCAAGAGTTCTTGGACCTCATCATTTAAGCTTAGGATAACTGGGGGAAATTGTACAAAAGGGAGAGTTTGGAATCATGTACTGGGGTCAGATTGATGAAACCTTAGATGTTATGCAGCCCAATTTCAATATTTGGTCCAGTTAGATTCCTGATATCTAAATGATTTAGACTTGGGTAAAGGGAGCACCATTTTGAAAATTCATGATGACACCAATGTAGAGGGCTGGACAATAGCAATAAGAAATGGAAAAGCTTTCAGAAAGGCATAGATACCTCAATAGAAAGAGTAGGCAGGTGAAAAATCCAATCTAATACAGATAAATATGAAGCAAACCATTTTTGGGCCACAACTAAGGATTGAGAGAAGATCCGGAATGGATCTTTGTATTCAAATGCAGAATTATCTAGAAGTATAAATGCTATTTACTAAACTTACATAAAGAAAATCCACAACATTTTAGGCTTTAATCTAATCCACGAATTGAACTAAACCAAGTGGTCTATGCATTGTTGGTAATTTGTTTTACACCTTCAACTAAATTCTCAAAGCTGTTTGAATTGCTCCAATTCAGTCAATGCCATTTGCACAGATCAAACATCAATAGGATTTTGCATAACCATGCAGGATCCTAATGTGGTCATAACTCTAACCCTACCTGACACAGTGGCATCTTGGATTTTAGCACTGGTATATCAACATATCAGTTATAGATAATTCCGCAGAAGTGTATTAACACTTGTGACAAAGTAATATAAAAGCTACCCTGTGCTAAAATGATGGTCACTAAAGTAAAATCATCCAGACACCTGGAGTTCAGTTTAAGAGTGCTTAAAATAATTGATATAATCTCAGGCTATCTTGTCTGCCGAGTGTGCATATTCACTTTTGGCATGCACGTACTTGTGTATAATTGGAGTACTTTCTCCTGTTCAAATTTAGTGAGACAAGATTGGAAAAAAAAAGTTGAATTAGGGCATAACTTAGCCCTTAGCTATGAAAGCTTTGAGAATTGTTTCACAATCCAGATGGCGAAATAGTAAATTAGAAAAACATCCATTTCTTGATGTTGCTTTATCTTCAGAATGACGCATAACCTGTGTTTTAATCCTACCGACTAGTACCCAATCTAGTAGAATTATTTTTGTATATTCTTGAAAATTACATCAAAGGAACTCACTTAATTAATTAAAAACCTTTTACAGTAAATGCTCCATTTCATTTGTCTTCCTAATGATTAACTATACTGCATGCTGACCTTCTGAGAGTCATGTACAAGTACACCCAGATTCCTCTGCACAGCAGCATTCTGCAGGTTCTATTTAAATGATATTCTATTTCACTACATCTCCAGTCAAACCTCAATCTTCTGCACTGTAGTCCATCTGCTGAATGGTTGCCCACTTGCTGAACCCAAGTCCTCCTCACAACTAGCTTTTCTACCTTCTTGACATTCAGGTCTTTACATTCTCTGTCTCTTCACCCTCAGCACTGATCATTGGCCACTGTCAATCTGAAAATTTACCATTAACCCCACATTTGATTTCCTATATCAATGCTGATATGCAATCCTCAACCATAAGCTCTTACCCTGTGCAGTAACCTTCCATGTGAAAAAAAAGAACCCGCCTTTAAAGGGACTCTGTAACTAAAACCAAATTTCAAAGGAAATGAACAAACATAAATCAAGATTTTATTTTGGAGAGAGATGACACATGCACTCCAGCTGCAGTGATGTCCACCAGTTGCAGAAGACCTGAAGTGTACTAACTAAAACTACAAGCTCCCTTTGTGAGGCTTGCCTGGGCTGCAAACATAGTTATGGATGAGAGGCGAGCAGTTGGATCTAATGACACCTTCCCTGCTATGTGCTGCTACGTGAACTTGTTAGTGACTATCTCAAAGTAAACCTGTGCAGATGTCCTCAAATCTGCCTGCAGCCCTCTGCACTGAGTTTGTTATGCGTGTTCAAGATACTTCATTAATCAATGCCCTTCACATGCGTATCTTTAATTGTGATTATTAAATGTAGGATTAACAAAGTGCAGTCATATTTTAGTACCATTTCTTGGCTGTGGTGTGAGTGACAAGAAGGTGCTTATGGTCTTTAAAAGTGTTTGGTGCCTTGCGGTATGAAATAAATTGTTGACATAATTTGCTTTTTCTAATGTAGAAATTTTTGAAGTGACAATTGCTGGGAGGGAGAGCAGGGCAAATAAATGAGCAAATGGTTACCGATAGCATTCTAGCTGGAAATAGTGCTTGTAGTGAGTGGAAAACTCTATTTCGTGTTTTTTTTCCCTTCTAATTTCTTTCTGCAGGTGCTGCCAGCCATCAGCACTCTGCATAAATAGTCACTTTCTTCTGTGAGATCAGATAGAATGTTTTGACAGTGATAGAAAAACATTTTATTTAAGCCCAAACTTGCTTTTCACCTAATTTCTGCATTTGCCTGGTTTTGAGGTGACCAGAAAGGAAAGAAAAACCCACAAGACACTGACTATATTCTCTACCTACTTTTGTTTATAACACAAGGGTCAATTCCAGTAGTGGCACAATTAGTGTTGTGAGATCAGATAACTAGCATAGCCCTGGGATTAAATGCAATGCTACTTGGTGAGAATGCAGCTTTGAAAGAAAATTGTTAAAGTGTTTATGACAAAATTAACATTGGTAAATTATGCAGAAAATATCAAGCACTAATGAGTTTAAAAGCTTCCATTTCTTGAGTTCTGAACAGTAAGTGGCTTGATAATTCTTCAAACATAAACAATGCTATCTGTGTTGTGTAATGATAATGCAGAACAAAGCATGATGATCATTATTGATCATTTATTGAAATCTTTGGGGGTTATTCTGTTCTATGACCAAACTGTACTGCTTCTCATTATGTTGCCTGAATTCTTTGTCCAACTGCTCATTGTACATTAGATTTTCTGCCATCATCCCCTTTCTTGTTAAGGATTTACAGGACCTGCTTGGTCAAGTGAGTCAAGGAAAGCCATTTGATAATCTAATAAAAGAGGCTTATGTTACAAATAATAAGTCATTTATTGCATTTTATCAAGCATGTACAAGTTACATTGGTACAATCGACATTGTAGCAGATTCTGTAAGGAAGACCAGGATTGTTATGACCTTACCCCCCAGGTTAAATTTTTTAACTTATTATAGTCCTAGATGATATGCCCAAAACTATCAAGCTCCCAAATGAGTTGGAATGAACTAGCTCTGTTTATTTGGCTTCCCCTTTAGTTGGTTGCAATAGATTTAATATAAATGAACACCTTTGTTCCAGACCAAATAAATTTATAATTTGAAATAAGCCAATCCATCCAGGCTTTCTTCAGTTAGCAAGACAATGAGTTAAAAAGTTAAAAGACCAAAGTTAAAAAGTCATGATTTGGAGATGCCGGTGTTGGACTGGGGTGTACAAAGTTAAAAATCACACAACACCAAGTTATAGTCCAACAGGTTTAATTGGAAGCACACTAGCTTTTGGAGCATCGCTCCTTCATCAGGTGATAGGCACTATCACCTGATGAAGGAGCGGCGCTCTGAAGTTAGTGTGCTTCCAATTAAACCTGTTGGACTATAACCTGGTGTTGTGTGATTTTTAACAAAGTTAAAAAGAGACATGCTATCACTCTCTGAGATCTGTGAAGAGTGGACAATGGGACATTGTGGCCATTACATCGAGTGATATAGTTACATTGATGTTGGTTGGCGAGCAGTTGATTTTGAGGTATTTGGCTTTGGAGACCAGCTGGAAATGTTTTGTCCTATTTGCTTTTGACTACGGTTTCATTTGCTTTTTGTCTTTAAGCAAGAAAAGAGAGACCTCTTTTCCCTTTATTTGTATTGCAGGATGACCAGGAGTTTCTCAGCTATTACCCTCATAGCCCATATCTCCACCACAAGCATACACAGATCTGGTTAAAGCTGGCTTTTAGTCCAAGTGCTTGCTTATTCTTGAAAAGGAAATCACAAACATGTTACTTGCCTAGATTGCTGTTTCTTTCACATTCTGTGATAACTCACAGGAGATTACAGTTCAATTGAAAGTGCATTCCTCCCTTTGAAGCCTTTCTGTTTGAATCTTCTTTGATGTGTCTGGTGTAACATACCATGATCTCTTTCCAGCCTGGAGATGACTAGATAAAATACCTAGCCAATGTGTTACACTGCTCAGAATTTACATTCTTAGACATTTGTGTGTGATATGACCTTTAAAATACATATTATAATGAAAAGTTCAGTATGTCCATATGTGATCAGGGTTTCTGATTCAGGGTCACAACAAGCTGGATGTCTTACACCTTTGAGATCCTAAAATTTTCTCTAAATGACATCATCAGAGTGGGTTGTGCTTCAGGCAGTCCTCAGCATTAACCCTTTCAATCCCTCACAGCCTCATACAATATATTCTATTGGAGTTTATTTATTTCTCATTAAATGTAGGCATGAATATTGCTTACTCTGGCCTGTACTCCAAATGATAATGTTATAATTGGCAGAATGGCAGTTACTGTTGCATTTTTATTGTTGGTCTGCATTGGAGGATCTTGATGAACACAATGGGGTTTGCAAATGGTAAAAGAGTGATCTGATGTTAGAATATTTCACTACTTCTAAGGGAGAAATGTCACACTCACTGTTCACTGCTGTAAATGACAGTCAACCATCTACATACATTGAACAAACTTTGAAGATGTGAGAAGCAGCTAATGCAGTAGTTAAATGGTAGTAATAACAAACTCTTTGTTAGCCGGCATCATGAGATGTTCCAAGTCAAAATGTCATGATAAGAGGTACAGAATTATTCCACAAGGTCTTGTTTATGTGCCTCCTTCTAATTTTGCAAGGTCAAAGAATGGGTTATATCAAATATTCATTATATGAATGGTGAGGGAGAGACACACATATGGAAAACATTTAATTATCTTCATTGACAGAGGGGTTAGGAAATATGTAATGTTGGAATTTAATGCAACCTTCCAGATATTCACCAGCAGATACCGCATGAAGACAGGAACAGTATCTTTCAGACATGCCTTAACCCCCTCCAGATTTTTTTTGTTATTTATTCACAGAGTGAGGACATCGCTGGCTATATCAGCATTTAGTGACCATCCCTAATTGTCCAGAGGGCATTTGAGAGTCAACCATGTTGCTATGGAACTGGAGTCACATATAGGCCAGACCAAGTAAGGATGGTAGATTCCTTCCCTAAAGGACATTAGTGAACCCGATGGGCATTTTCCTGGCTATTAACAACAGTTTCACACTCATCATTAGACTCTTGACCTCAGATTATTGAATTCAAATTCCACCATCTGCTATGGCGGGAGTTGAATCCCAGTCCCAGAACTTTACCTGGGTTCTCTGAATTAACAAGCCAGCGATTATACCACTTGGCTATTGGCTCCCATGTACGAATATTGGAGCACTAATGGAGCACTGTTACTGACCTGTGTACAATACTATAGCATGACTTATGACATGCCTTGGTGGGTAGCCACTGACCGTCGTTCTAAAAATTACCATGCTGAAGAACCTAGACAGATCTAGCTCCTTGTAGAGATACATAAACGGGATCTTGCAGATAGCTACTCACTTTATTCAAGAATGCCAAAGAATCTGTGTGCCACTGTCCTGGTGTGCTCACATGCCTGGTGGCACTCATGGCCTGAATGAGCTCCTTTATTGTCAGCAAAAGGCTATGTATAGCCTTCATGGCAGTATTACATGTTCGCTGACCTCTTACTCCAACTCTCAGAGGTACCATGTGACCAACACCATAGGCTTCAGATCAGCACTGAAGCAGGACAATATGTAGCTGGCCTACTTCAGGCTTCTGTCGGTTATCGTCCTTGGCTGCTGCGGACTCCATCAGCTGCCTGGGTATGTCGTGGCTGTCTTCACCACCTTGTGAATCTGAATCTACTCACATATCTATTGAGGTGTGAGGCTATGTCCTGATGGAGAGTGTGAAAGAATGATATGAAGATGCAGCCTTGAAGGAATTCATAGTTCTGCTTCTCCAGGGATGCCGTGCACATGCTCATCCTCTGCAGTTGGCAATCCTTCCAGCTGTGGGTACTCACATGAGTGAATACAGTTTGGGTACAGCCTTCCTTCCTCCTCGTTCCAATCGTGAAATCCTTCTGTCCAATGTTGACACTTGTGGTGACATCCTCACTACCCTCATCATTAGTCTCACCATTACATTCACCTTCCTGCCTTATTCTTGTCTGTTTGAGGGCCATTTTCTAGGCAGGCATTGGGGTAATGGCCAATCAATACACCCTGGTATGGAACTTCTCTGCTGTGTTATGGGTTGTTTCTCCTGCAAGCAGAAGACTCTCTGCTGAAAGATCAGCTGAACACTCATGCACCTGGCATCCTGCCGGCCCATCATGCAACATGGAGGATGCTGCCAATGACAGACAGATGTTGTCCTTTGCCCAAATTAGTCAATGCATCATCAGGCAGTTGGCGTGCCCCAGTGTCAGTGCTTGACCCAGGTGATTCTTCCAAACATACAGAGCCATCTGGCATTGCCAGTGACAACTCTCAGTACTCTTAGTGGGCGGCACGGTGGCACAGTGGTTAGCACTGCTGCCTCACAGTGCCAGAGACCCGGGTTCAATTCCCGCCTCAGGCGACTGACTGTGTGGAGTTTGCACATTCTCCCCGTGTCTGCGTGGGTTTCCTCCGGGTGCTCCGGTTTCCTCCCACAGTCCAAAGATGTGCAGGTCAGGTGAATTGGCCATGCTAAATTGTCCATAGTGTTAGGTAAGGGGTAAATGTAGGGGTATGGGTGGTTTGCGCTTCGGCAGGTCGGTGTGGACTTGTTGGGCCGAAGGGCCTGTTTCCACACTGTAAAGTAATCTACTCCTCTTGGCCCTACACAGGACATAATTGACTCCTTTACTGCATTACACCATTCAATCTCATAGAGTCATAGAGTCATACAGCATGGAAACAGATCCTTCAGTCTGACCAGTCCATGCTGATCGTAATTCCAAACTAAACTCCTGGTCTATATCCCTCCAAACCTTACTTGTTCATGCACTTATCAAAGTGTTTTTTAAATGTTCTAACTGTTTCCTCAGGAAATTCATTTCACATGTGAACCACCCTCTGTAAAGAATTTGCTCCTCATGTCTTTTTTAAATCTCTCCCTTCTCACCTTAAAAATGTGCCACCTAATGTTGAACTCACCCTTTCTAGGGAAAAGACACCAACCATTAACCATATCTATGCCCATCATGATTTGATAAACCTCTATAAGTCACCTCTCAACCTCTTATGCTCCAGTGAAAAAAACTCCCAGCCTATCCAGCACCTCTTTATAACTCAAACCTTTCAAACTTGGCAACATTCTAGTAAATCTCCTTTGAACCCTCTCCAGCTTCATAATATCTTTCCGATAACAGAGTGTGACCAGAACAGGACACAATACTCCAGAAGAGGACTCACCAATCTCCTGTAAAATCTCAACATGTCTTCCCAACTTCTATACTCAAAGTACTGAGTAATGAAGGTGTGCTAAGCCATGCCTACGTCATGCTTGGTCACCTCTGTTGCTTTCTCCACTGGTGGTCTTTCTGGAAAAGATGGGAATTTCTCTTCTTTCCATTCCATGAGAAGAATAGCTCCTGGTTTTGCTATACAGCTCAGAGGAGAAATATGCAAGGAGATACTGTTGAACTGTGGGGTCACCCTATGTCCCTCTGAGACATGTTCCAGTTTGCCAACTTCACCTCCTCCACTCCTTAGCTTTTGGAGACAGAAGGGGTAGGGGGTGGCTCTTTCTCTGGAGATGGATTAAGATACAATATGATGGCTCATGTTGTGAAACCGTAGGGATTCTTGCAGCAACTCCATGGCAGGTGAGGACCTAGTGCTATTATCGCTGGACTTTTAATCCAGAAACAAAACGTGTGGGCTGGAAAAGCACAGTTGGTCAGGCAGCATCTGAGGAGCAGGGGAGTCGACATCCAAACATAAGCTCTTCATCAGGAATGAGTGACCCAGGTAATGATCTGGACACTGTGTTCGAATCCCGCCATGGTAGATGGTGGAATTTGAATTCAATAAAAATCTGGAATTAAGAATCTAATGATGACCATTTTGATTGTCAGAAAAACTCATCTGGTTCATAAATGTCCTTTAGAGAAGGAAACTACCACCCTCATCTGGCCTACACATGACTCCAGACACACAGCAATGGGGTTGACTCATAACTGCCCTTTGGACAATTAGGGATAGGCAATAAATGCAGGCCCAGCCAATGACACCCTCATCCCGTGAGAGAATGAAATAAATGGGTCAATAGTCCAAGTTATGCCTGTCTGTTTATGGTCGGTCTGTATATGGAATATTCCTTGCTCTAGTCCTACTTAGGCCCCCAACCACAACTCTTTCTCCGATACATCGATAACACCATCGGTGCTGCTTCCCTCTCTCGTCCGGAATTGGAAAAGTTTATTGATTTCTCTTTCAATTTTCAGCCTGCTCTCCCCTTCACCTGGTCCATCTCTGACTCCTCCCTTTTCTTCCTTGACATCTCTGTTTCCATTTCTGGGGGTATTCTGGCCACTAACATCCATTACAAACCCAGTGACTTCCACAGTATCTCAACGATACCCCTCCATCTAAAGATACTCTATTCCATTCTTCCAGTTTCTCTGTCTCTGCCGCATCTGTTCTGCTGATGCCAGCTTCTACAAGGCAGCCTCTGAAATGTCCACCTTCTTCTTCAATTGAGGCTTCCTCAAAACTGTGATCGACAAGACCCTCAGCTGTGTCCGACCCATTTCCCACACATCAGACTTCATCCCCTCTCTTCCCTCTCACAACAGTGATAGGGTCCTCCTTGTTCTCACTTACCATTCCAACAGCATTCCCATCCAAAGGATCATTAGCTGCCATTCCCGCCACCTCCAGCGGGATGCCATCACCAGGCACATATTCCCTTCCCCTTCCTTGTCAGCCTTCTGTAGGGACTCTTCCCTCCAGGACACTTTGGTCCACTCCCACTTTCACTCCCACCATCTCCTCACAGTCCCACAACACCTTCCCTTGCAATCACAGAAGGTGTAATGCGTGTCCGTTTAAATCCTCCCTCCTCGCTAACCAAGGCTCCAGACACACCTCCAGGTGAAGCAGCACTTCACCCAATCTAGTCTCCAGTATTCATTGCTCACAATGTGGTCTGTCCTACACGGAGGAGATGTTACGGAGACTGGGCAACCGCTTTGCAGAACATCTACGCTCTGTCTGCTAAAATGACACCGAGCTTTCAGTAGCTTACATTTCAACACACCTCCTTGTTTGCTGGCTAATACCCCTCTGTCTCCTGCTTACTGTACTGCTCCAGAACAGCATCTCATTTTTTGCTTGGGGACCCTGCAGCCTTTTGGACTCAAATCGAGGGCAATAATTTTAGAGCCAGAGCAGCTTTTCCCCTGTCCTTACCCTAACCTCCACACACAGGCCTTGTTATTACATGAGCTGCAGCCATAATCAACACATTATGTATTACTCATGGTTCCCCTTAGCAGCTATTCATTCTCCCAGGCTGAACTTTACTCGTTCCTTTGTTTGCCAATTGTTATTCTCTCTCTCTCTGGGCTCCATCGCCACCTAACATTTACATCTTTCCCCTTCTCCCACCCCATCTCCGGTGTACATACCAACCTTTTCCTAGCTACAATCAGTTCCGAAAAAGGGTCACTGGACCCCAATTGTTAACTTTGCTTTTTCTTCACAGATGTTGCCAGATCTGTTAAGTTTTCCCAGCAATTGTGGTTTTTACATCTTTAGTTCGTTTTAAAAAAAAAACTATTCCCACTGTTTTTATGGATCTTTCAGTAGTTTTTCTCTCTCAGTGTGTCTTTACTTAAAATTGGTACTGATAGGAAAGAGGATTAATGTAAGGGTGGCACATTGCTGCCTCACAGCACCAGGGTCCCAGGTTCAATTTCAGCCTTGGACTGTGTGAAGTTTGTACAGTTGCCCTGTGTCTGCATGGTTTTCCTCCCACAGTCCAAAGATGGGTAGGTCAGGTGAATTGACCATGTTAAATTGCCTATAGCTTTAAGTGCATTAGCCAGAGGGGAATGGGTCTGGGTGGGTTAATCTTCGGAGGGTTGGTGTGGGCTTGTTGGGCTGAAGGGCCTGTTTTCACACTGTAGGGAACCTAATCTTAACCTTTGTCCAAGCTGTGGTTAAGATACCAATGTGAAATCTGTCTCAGTTATGAACATTCCACACATCATTGCACTCAAATGGCAACATCTGTATTATTAAATAGATATCTTGGGTAAATCTTTGAGGATGGGGAGCTCCTATTTGTCCACTGTAACTACAATATGTGATTTGCCATAAAAGTGTACAACTTTTGGCAGTGTTCCCACCAATCTACTGCGTACATTATTGCAGTCAATTGGGAGATTCCCAGTGGGAATCTAACTCCAAATGCAGGCCTGTTTCTTTAAAAAGGTCATCACTTCTGAAGTGTGACACCTCATGATGTCTTGCTGCTAGGTATCACAACATTACATCTTCTTTATATCCAGTAATTCACTTTGGGTAGCCCAAGGAAATTCATAGAAGCATTATTAACCAAAACTTGGCCCTCAGCCACAGAAAGAGATATGTGGGGAGAAAGTCAGAAGCTTGTTGAAAATGATAGGTGTTGTGGAAAGTCTTAAAGGAACAGAAAGAAATAGAAAAGTGTAGAGGTTTATGGAGAGACTTTTGAAGTTATGAGCCAGTTATGAGTGATTCAAATCAGGGATGTTCAAAAGGCCAGAACTGGAGGAGTGCTCCCACCCCAACCCCACCCTCCTATTTATCTCTCAGCCCCCTTCCACCCACCCATATTCCTGATGAAGGGCTTATGCCTGAATCGTTGACTGCTCTGCTCCTCAGATGCTGCCTGACCTGCTGTGCTTTTCCAGCGCCACACTTTTCTACTCTTTTTCCTTTGTCATATATTCATGAAGTGGTCTTGTCAAAATGGGTAAGATTCTGAGGAAACTTGACTAAATAGATCGCTAACAGGCTGCTTCCCCCTTATGGAGGAGTATGGAATGAAGGGGCACAGTTTAAAGATAAAGGGTCTCCAATTGTGTGTTCCTGATGTCATCATGATAGGTTCAAGAGGCAATATGACGCTAATACCAGAAAACTGTAACCAGGTTTGGTCCGAATAATCATGTACTCCATTGTCATTCACTGGAAGTTTCATGGGATGGGTCAAGTCCAATCTTGTACAAGCAACAACTTCAAAAAGAAAAATAAACTGGAACTTCAGCAGGAGAAATAAATAGAAAATATTTTTTGCACAAATGAGACAAGGAAGAGAGGTTGTAAAGAGAGAGGAGTGATGATAGAACAAATAGTTATGACAAGACATAAATTTACAGATGTGTAAAGAGCTCTAAGAGTTTTTAACCATGGATGAAGAGATTGCTGAGCCAAATTATTGAGAGGGAGGTATGGCGCAGTTCTGGAAGAAACCTACAACTTTATTCCAAGTCACAATTTGTTCTTGTCACATCAATTTGCAATTTGAAAAACAAATGACAAGGGCTTGCTGCATTGCAATGTCTCCATGAACCTCAGTTCATTTTGAGAGTTTGTGGTGACATTAGATTACTTTGAGTTTCATTGAACTGTTTGTCAGGGATACATTGTGCTTGACCTTGCAATTAATGAGCTTTGGGATATTTACGTTTGTAAGTGGCTTATTAGCTCTTAGAGAAGGCATTGAAGCATCATTCCTACAGCTGCTTCACAAATGATTTGTTGTGTACAATAAATAAAATTGCATTTCCATCAACACATGGGTAAAAGTGGCAAATTCCTTTGTTATTTTTTGGCTGCTTACAAATGATAAAAACGAATTGGATCTGTCTCTATATCGTTTTTTTGAAGAAAAGAAAATTTGGCCTCTAGAGGGCATGACAAAATATAAATAAAAGCATCATCTGGTGCACACAGTGACAGAAGGAACACATTAATCTTTTCGTGATAAGGTGGACTTACATACTTATAGCACAGTTCCAGTCAATCCTGCATGCTTCATTGACTGGCACTTGAGAGAAAAGTTTATTTTTTGGATACCTGGCACTTTCTTGCCAGTAGCTATTTTCTCTTTGCTTTGTTTCACCACTTTGTTCTACATTAAAATCAGTTTGTACAAAAATTACATTTTGTGCAAATTGAAATGGTAGGAAATGTATCTGTGTCGTTATCTTTAAGAGTCACTCCAAGTGCTGTGAAGATAAGAATGTAACTCCACTGACAAGTCAATCTGACTGGAAAAGGCAAGCAGCAGGCAGGAGCTCAGTTGGCTTGCTGTAATGTTTGTAATGTAGCTTGTTATTTGAAATAAAATAAACCATATAGTTCATCAATCCCTGAGAAATGATTAAGCAATACCATTGATATGATATTCAGTGAAATCTGGGTTTAATGCGATGATGAGCAGGAGGCTAGAACACCACAGCAAGCTAGGCAGCATCAGGAGATGATGATAACATGTTTAGAATATAACGAGATAATGTATGTGAAAGCGAGGGTAAATGGACAGATGATGCTGTCGATTCTAATTGCTTTGCTCAGAAGAATCTAAATTAATCATTTTTTGCAAAAGCAGAAATGTTCTTATTCCTGTTCTTAGGCTTATTGTTGTAGCAATTGTAAGGAATTAACTTAAGTATTGGTGACATGTATAAGTATTGCATTCACCATTTCTAAAACCCAAGATCACAAAATTGCTGGATTTTGTTTGGTAGATAGTGAATTTACCTTTGCCAAAGCGTGGGATACACATAAAGGTATCAAATAAAATGTACAGATAGGAAATGGATACTGGTACATGGTGGTGCTGGTACAGGCTTTTTGGAATCTAGTGAACTATGTGAGATGAGAAAAAATCAAAACTGTTGGGACTGAGAATACAAGCATCAGGACACAAGAAGCTGATGGTATAAGGTTGACTCATGGGTTTGAGTTTGATCCTGGAACAAGTAGACTCAGCCTTGGAGGTGAGAACCCTGTACAGTGTTGTTTGGACAGCATTCATTGCAGTGAATGCTTGGCAAGACAAAGAATGAGAAAATAACTCAGGCCGAAGAGGAGCACAATGTCTGGACTGTTGGTTGTCAAAAAGGCCTGAAGGAAATGGAGCTCCAGTAATGGAGCTGTGGGGAGAAACACCTGGGAGTTGGTCAATACCAGTGTGTCCTCCATCCTAATGCCCCAATCCATTAGGATGGAGGACGCAGACAAATTCCAAAACTCAGTGATGAGTAGCAAGAAAAGGGGGCATAACTGATTGCTACCAGGAAAGATCAGGACACTTGCAGGAGCAGTGAGACTCTATCTGCAGCAGAAAACTGATTATGAGTTTGATGGTTGGACGAAGTGATTGCATTCAAATTGATAAGGAGATAAATAATCAAGCAACATGTCATAACGTGACAGACTAAAGCTGAAACGGCCACTTTCATGCATCTGAGAGATTGCCTATTAAATAGTATTCGTAGGTAATGACATTGGTATAACTGCAAACACACGCCATTATTCAAACTGGTGAAATCTATTTTTTCAATCACACACATACATTTGGGTCATGCCTGAACTAAGAACTGAGTGCCAAATTTTCACACATAGATCATATAAATTGGATAGTCTGTAAAATTGTTCAAGGAGTTTCCAATTGGTTCATTTTTTTTACTCTTGTCTTGCAAAGTGAAAGCACAATTTAGAAGGGAAAGAGTGAAGAATATGCCAGCTATATTCCCCTTAAAATGACAGCAACTGACCTTTCTCTATTACTACCTTTTGAGTTCTTATTCCTGCCTCTCTTTCATTTGCACTTTACTGTCGCTAACCACAGCCAGAATCATAGTATGTAGCCTAAGGCGTGCTTAGGAGCCCAAGAACTGCCTCCTAGATCGAACAGTCCATGTAATTTGCTCCATGCCTGATACATAGCAGGTCAGACTCCAGCTCATCAACTCAGAGCCAAACTTACTTGAGTTGGAAAGACTTACAGCAAAGGTGGCTCCTGTGGATCACACTGGTATTGACCAACTCCCAGGTGTTACAACTGCAACACATTAACTGACTTGTCATCTTTCTTTATTTCATGCTTTCTTTAACTAATTAAGTTTCAAGTTGAGAAATATCACATATCAATATATATCAGCTTAAGTATTTCACGAATTAAGCTGTAAATGTAATGCAATATTTACAGATACTTTCTAACCAACCTGTTCAGAGATGTTATAACACACCACTGCAGCAGGTGAGACCTGAACCCAGACCTTCTGGCTCAGGAGCAGGGACACTGCCATTGCACAAGAGCTTCAATGCAATACTCGACTCTCTCCAGTATCGGTTTATGTTACTGCCCTTGTTAAAATTTAACAACCCTAGTCACCTACTTGCCCCCATGAATAACACATCTAAACGCTTACCAGCTATCAGAATCTGAAAATTATGTATAAAAAGTAGCACCTCCTTTCCTGCTGCATTGAATTTCTATCTGCTCCTAATTCGCAAATAGGCATTGATTTTTATTGTCTCTGCTCTGTGCTCCCACTCTGTTGTTACCAAACTTGTCTGCTTTTATAAAGCACTGGTGATTCACACCGAAGTTGCAACTATTAAGTCACCTTCATATTTCAGTAGTTGATACCTCTTCAGACAACCACTTTCACAAGTAATAACCATGTTACTGCAAGATGGGCAGGCAACCAACCTGAATATTTCGGGCCTTGCTTAGGATCTATTAAGGGCAGACATCTTATCAGCAGCAGAGTGGTCTCCACCTGTTAAATTAATGTAGCCTCCATGCAGCAGCCCACAGGGTCAGTGAAGCTGCAGGGTGCCATTCCCAAAGAAAGATCTACAGTCAGGAATGTCTCCACCTGTAACTCAAACATTACTACCAGAGAAGTTTGTCCTCCATCGGAAAGCTTTGCCTGATCATTCCCTCAAAAGAAGTTTAACTTCTATCCATGCCTTCTATCTCAGAACTCTTTAAGTGGGGATACTGAGGCTGATCAGTTGCTGTCCTTTTGATTGAGCCTGCAGAATCCGGAGTATGCCTGCTGTCCTTCATTGAGTGGTGATATGGTAAGAGAGAATCACTGCAGAGGCATCTTCCTGGAAACCATAATTCTAGGCAAATGATGACTGTGCCCATTTGGACCCAACATTGGAGTCCAACAGCACATGGGAAAATCCTATTGATTAATACTGTTTCTCAGTCAGACCGGCTGACTGTATTCAACATTTTTGTTTTCCTTTACTTCAGATTTTCAGCTTCTGCATAATTTTCTTTTCATGTTAATCTAGTCACCCCTGTATGAAACATCTCCAATGATGGCACTGAGCACAGAGGGACGCAAAACTGAACACATGTTCCAAACGAGGTTTCCCTAAAACTTTGTACAACAATGCAGATGTAGTTTTTGGGAGCAGCGTATTTGAACATTCTGTTAATACATCCCATCAGTCAGTTTGCAATTACAAAGGCCAATAGTAGAAACTCAGAGACACAGGAATGATGACTGGAGGTCTGTCCCTCACACAAAATCCTTTTTTAAAAAATGTATTCATGGCTTGTGGGTATCACTGACTCATTCAGCATTTATTACCCAACCCTAGTTGCTCAGGGGCTAGTTAAGAATCAATCACATTGCTATAGGTCTGGAGTCACACGTAAGGAAGGCTGACTTCCTTCCCTCAAGGATGTAAATGAACCAGATGGGTTTTTATGACTATTGGTGGTGGTCACCATTAGGTTAGCATTGTATTCCAGATTTTATTGCATTCAAATTTAAACATCGGCCATGGTAGGATTCAAGCCCATACCCTCAGTGCATTGGACGGGGGCTGTGGTTTATCAGGCCAATGATGTTATCATTACACCATCATCTCCTCAGTTAGCAACTTGGATGGCATATCCATTCTCACACTGGCCCGAACTCTTTGTACAAGATTGCATATAAAAGAAACTGTAATGTTCATTTGAATGTTATAGAAACCAGTCACAGCAGACAATGGAATAAATTATAAGTAGCCTTTCCAATGCATTTCCAAGATTCAAACTGAACCAACCTTGCCTCTTAATGATAAAATATTGAAATAGTGTGAAAAGAAAACTCCCCAGCATAGACTTTCCATTTTCCTTCTAAAAATTAGTAATAATGATCATATGAGTTGGAGGAATAGCATTCCAAAACATTGCAAAGCACTTGAATCAGTTACTTTCCAAGTGGATAGCATGTTATTATGTCAGTAAACTCACAAGCTATTCTCCAAAGCAAGCAGTAATTATATGAGTGCCCTGTTCATCTCTTCTTCATGTCAATAGTTGACTGACAAATGCTGGCTAGATTACCTGTCAAACGACTGGCTGTTCGAAATAGTATCATGATCTGTCAACCTCCTTCTGTTCCTACGAAAGCTTCAGGTTCTTGGTTCAGTACTCCTCCAAAAGATGACAGCTCTTCACAGTACAGAAAATGCTGAAGAAGTGCTATACATCTGGTGGCAGCTGTGGAGAGAGAAACAGAATTTACATTTCAAATCCAGTGTGATTTCTCTTTGGAACTGAAACGAGGTGAAAATACGGTGGGTTTTGCACTGTTAAAACAAATGGGAGGAGCAGTGGACAGAGGCTTTAGGTCAGCGATTGAGAGAGCACAAGTGAGATAAGAGAAAAAAGCTGTCATGGAGCAATAAGCAAATGCATTGGTATTACTTGTAGTAAAGTAGGATCGATGTTTAATAATTGGTGTTAATAGCAGAGTATAGGTCAGCTCTGCTGAAAACAAAACCAAGGAAACAAACACTCAAGAGAGGTACATATAGCTTGTTTTTAAAAATGTCTGTACTACTGCACTGATGTGTCAGCTTTGATTAAAATTTCAAATTCTGGATTGCTTATTGAAGTGTGTAACCTTCTGACTCCAGAGTAAGAAGTGCCATCAAATGAGTCAAGCAGTATGTGCTACAAGATGCTGACAAATTTTGGAAAAAAAAATGGGTTGGCAGTGAATGCTCATTAAGAAATCTGGCACTTTATAATCCACCAAATTAGATATAATTCGTCAAAGAATATTAAGAGGGTTGACACTGGGATGTGCTTATCCAAGCAAAACAAAGGCTGCATGATCACTGAGTAGTACAATGTTTGGCATTGACATCATTTGATCAAATGGACCATGGAGCCTTGGCAAAATTGAAGTCAATGGGAGTCAGAGGGAAAACTTTGATATTTGTTGGAGACCAATCATTTCAGTTTGAGTGTTGCGAGTGAACCACATTGCGATGGATCTGGAAATATATGTAGGCAGACAAGGTAAGGCTGGCAGATCTCCTCTAATGAGCTTGATGAAATTTTAGAGCAGTCTGGTCTCAGAAGCATTACTAAGGAACCTTTCAATTTAATATTAGCTGCATTTTAATTCCCCACCTGCTTTGGTGGATTTGGACTCATATCTCTGGGGCCTTTTTCCAGTCTTCTGATTCAAAGTCCCGAATTTTGCTGTGAAAATACCAGAGGGCAGCAGAGCCCATGATTACTTGCATGCAAATTGGACACACTTGGTCAGCAAAGATGTGCAGTTCAAGTAAAAAAGCTGGAAGTTGCTGTTTAAGATGTAAACTGTTAACTGCATAATCTGATAGTTGGTTCCTCATCCAACCATATTGAATGATGTGAAGTTTCTAACTCAAAATTGTAGGTACAAATTAAACCTGTTACGGAATATTGCGTTACATTGTTCCAGTTTTCAGTACCTTAAAGTAGTGTAACAGAACTTACTTAGTGTCAAGGGATTTCTCTGGCACTGAAAGTTAATTTTAACAAATGTGGAGTCCTTGTTTCTTCAAGTTTCAACTTTTGGAAATTTAAAACTATTTCTTAGTTTTGACTTTGCTTTTTTAATTTCCATCACTGAATTCCATCTTTCTTTCCACATCCTTATTATTCTGTCACGCCCTGATTAAAGATTGAATTCAAAATTCTATATGATATTCATGATTTAGACATTGCATGGTTCATCAGTGATTTTTCAACCTGATTAATTAAGGATATATACAAAAGATCCTGCATCCCTATGCAGGGAGCTGCATTAATTTAATATCTCACTAATAGCAACTGGCTCTGAAGACCCTGAGGAAGTTTGCAGGCACACAGAATTGTAATAAGCCACAGGCACTGTTTGGACACTGCTAACAGCAAAATCCAACAACTTATCGTGATGCTTACCTTTCAATGTTACATTAGACTGCTATTAGCCAGACTGAAAACTATTGTTGTCCCTGTATTTGTTTGTAGGTTTGCCCAGTTACAGATTTTAACAATTTTGAGTGTGGTCTGCTATCAGTGAGTCAGAGGGTTGGTTCATAAAACAACTTTGTGTGATGTTTGAGGTAACTTAGTGCATCTTGCATTCTGTTGACAGTCCAGACAACTCTGAAGGTGTGAAAAGAAAATGGCTGACACAATAGAATGTAAGGTCACTGCTGTTCAAATTATTACAGATTTTACAGATTGCAGATTACATTACAGTGTGGAAACAGGCCCTTCGGCCCAACAAGTCCACACCGACCCGCCGAAGCGAACCCACCCATACCCCTCCATTTACCCCTTACCTAACACTACGGGCAATTTAGTATTGCCAATTCACCTGACCCTGCACATCTTTGGACTGTGGGAGGAAACCGGAGCACCCGGAGGAAACCCATGCAGACACGGGGAGAACGTGCAAACTCCACACAGTCAGTCGCCTGAGGCGGGAATTGAACCCGGGTCTCTGGCGCTGTGAGGCAACAGTGCTAACCACTGTGCCACCGTGCCGCCCACGACAACTGAATTATTGACAACTGAATCCCATTTCCCATATAAAAGCTGATTATAGAATGTTGTAGTCCAGTTTGGTTGTCTTTCTTGCCATGAATATTCACTGATAAATTATGGTATTTTCTTGGAGAGCAGAGTGGTGTGTGGAAAATCAGGCTCATTCCAATTATTAAAACAGGGCTCTGAGGAAGGGTTACCCGACCTGAAACATTAACACTGATTTCTCCCCACAGATGCTGCCAGATATGCTGAGCTTTTTCAGCAATTTCTGGTTTTGGTTCATACCAGTTATTGCTCACTGAGCAGTTGCAAATGAGATATGTGCTCATATATGCAAAATTGACTGTCTCTTTCTTATTTTCTGGATTGGCCTGCTTGGAATCATGAGTTGGAAGTTTCAGAATGTCTGTTGCCTGGTAGCTGAAAAAAAATCCTAAGTTGTTGAATAAATCCTGATTTTGGTAAGAGTAGCAGACTGAGGTATATTCAAATTAGCAAGTACATAATTTGGCCTGTGAGAAGGACAAAGGATTAAAAAGCTAGGATGACCCTAGGATTACAGAATCCATGACACTTGTAAATTGCTGCATAGCCAACATTAAAGCTTCTTAGGAAACTCAGCACTGAGGAAACACATGAGATTTCTGCCGAATGGCCTTAAGAAAGGTATTATAATTCTACAAAGAGTAGCATTAAAAATTTGCACACTACCTCTAACGTAGAAAAAATTCCAAGAAACTTGTCAGAAAAACATAGATGACAAAAAAAAACTTTTGAGATATTCAGAAGAGTGACCAAAACGTTACTTCAAAGGTGGACTCTGAGGGTTTTAAAATGGATGGAAGAAGGTCAAGTCTTTTTGGGTGAGAGGGCAGTGCCAATTAAAGACAAACATCTAGATTTATTTATTGGATGCTTGATAAAGTCTTGTCAGTTAGAATTTTTGATTCAATATCATAAAGCAGTTTCCTTACCATATCACTTAGTTTTTTAAAAATCAATTTATGCATCACCATTCACAAGGCAACCACACATGTAGAGAAATATATGTCGAGCATCAACATATGAGATATATCTAGATTAAATATCATGAACCACAAAACAATCAAACCATGAAACTGAAATTCCCCTTTGTACTTTGTGTGCTGTGTGAATACAGAAAATAAACTTCTGAACATTCATAGGCCATTTGGTCTAACAGTCAAAATTTCTTTGAGGTTGGGAATGAGATTGTTCATGATCTGATGCATTGATTCAGTGTTGGAGATTTCTTCATGGGGGCTGGTGGGTGCATATTTGTTCATGGGTGCCTTCAGCTCACATCTTATGAATGATTCCAATGATAGAAAAATGGCGGAAGGGAGAGGACAGAGGACAGTGTGCAACATAGCATGTGATACTGACCTGAAAATTACTTGATATAATATTGAGATCATAGCACACACCATTATTATTTCACAAAACATTCAGTAATTTGGAGGAGAAGGAGATTGTCCCTGAGTTCCAAGTTCAAAGGGAATGATTTGCGCTGCTCCACAATTAGTCTTGTCAGTTACAATTGCAATCATGCTATAAGTCTCTTCCTAAAATCATTGCATGAGCACTAAATGCTATCTGGTATGCGAATAAGAAATGTACACTGGATATTAGATAAAATCTTTGGGGTCTAGATTAGAGTGGTGCTGGAAAAGCACAGCAGGTCAGGCAGCATCCGAGAAGCAAGAAAAGCGACGTTTCAGGCAAAAGCCCTTCATCAGGAATGAGATAAAAACTTGAATAGCCCATATTAGAGTCATGAGAAGCAGCCTCATTAAAAATTTGCTAATTTTTGTTGAGGTTAAATCTTTGACTTAAAGTGTCTTCTTTGTGATGTGGCACTTCCATGTCATGAAAATGTTGCATCTTACTGCATGGATGCAAAATATTTTCACTGCAATCATTTCCAGATGGAAATTCATTCCACAAGGGCACAATTATTCATGTAATTTTGGTTTTCACCTGACATTCAACCTGGGAGGACCTGAAAATGTACAAAACAGAACACTGAAGCTCGCTCAAGCAGTTAGTGAATTGTTTGGAGAGGTATTTTCAGAAATGCTTTTTATTTAGTTTGGCAGATTTTTTAACACTTTTGCCAATCATACTCCTGTCAGTATTGGAAGGCACGAACTGTCATGAGGTAAAGCTGCATTCACATTCTAAAATACTATTTAGATAGGTTTATCTCAAATGTTAACATTTTTGTGACGCACATTAAGTAATTTGAGATGCAGCATAGTAAGCAGATTTGACAGAAATCTGCTGAGATTAAGCCAATTGTTTCCTGAACTCTTTGCCTTATGGCTATTGTAAACTAGTAAATTGGGATTGATCACTGCACTTAGTCATCAACTCCATTAATGCAGCATCTTTTGACTAGCACTCCAAATTCTCATATATTCTGTGATAAAGATAAATGGGGCTGTCGACTTCTTGGAATTTTGGATTGACAGTTTGAAAAAAAATGGCCCATGCCACTGGACAACGTTGCTATCTCCTAGCAAAGAATAGTATGACCAGTATTAGATTTAGAAAAGACAAATTTGGCATATCGAGATAATATTTCTGATGTTTGCACTGTTCCATAGTCTATGGACCAATGAGGTTGATATTCTGCTTATGGTAATGAGCTTGCTGCAAGATATAACAATAGAAATAAAAATGTGTGTGAAACACACTATCACAGCTTCTGAGGACAGGAGGAGAAGAGAATGGCAAAGAGTTGACAAAAACTAGACTCTCCTTGCAGGAAGCAGTTTGTGTTTATCAGGTTGCATTTCATAGTTCCTTAATTTAAACATGCTTTTGTTGCATTAAATGCCCTTTTAAGGTTAGTGATGCCTTCAGTAACAGAATTAATATGGAACCTCTTATTTAAAAAAGGGAAATTTATTAGGTGATTCAAGGCGGTTCTTTCTTATTATGACAACCTGTTATAGAGTCATAGAGATGTACAACATGGAAACAGACACTTCTGGAAATGAGTAGCTGCCTCCTCTTATTCAGTCACTGGGCTCTCCTCTGAAGATTATTCAAGTATCACATAGTATTTAATGCTCAAGCCACGGTGAATAACTGACCTCTTGTTCCTCTGAATCACTAGAATTTTTTGAATTGTGTATCTGCTGCTGGGTGGGGTGGTGAGTTCGAAGTAATGGTAATTCTCTATTTTGCCAGCTGATCCTGACATATGACAAGTCGATACCACAGAGGAGAGGCATAAGTCAATCAGCAAATCCATCCTGTTAATGTGCAGATACTACATGACACATTTCATGGTGTGACTTTCATTGCTTTACATCTCCTGAAACTCATTTGCAGAGAGAGCGTATGTGATAAAATATCATACACAGCCTCAGCATATTGCTGTCCTTTGGTCTGTTGCACCTCGCTGCCATGTGGTCAGCTTTTCAGTCAGTGGTGTGTTGAACAATGTCTTTGAAAATGGCAAGGGGTTTAGCCTGTTCCTTTCCACTTAATGCTCTGTGTTCTGCATTGATTGAAGGCATGTGAAAACAAATTTGTAACTCATGAATGAATATCCTGTGCATTTTAGACAGCAGCTCAATTTGGACTGACTATCTAAATTGTAAAAATTCATCCCAATAGCATGTTTGTTAGCGTGTTTGAGAGTTGACTGTCAACTTCACAAACAATTATTCAGCTTTCAGTGTTAGCAAACTGTATCATTCTGGATTCTCATTCTTTGCTCCTGCTGTGCTCATTCTTGAATATACTCATTATTTTGTTTAGGCTTCATTTTGTTTAAGTTTGTTGAGTGCACTCAATAAACTCAGGCATTACCTGTAACATGCTGTGGTTATTAGTTAGTTGTATACATTATAGTCTGGTGATTGTACATATAGAGCATTATTTTGCATTTTTCTTCAAGTAATACATTTTTTAGGTTTTCTTTCAGATTCTTTAATTACCATGATCTTCATTGACTTTATGTGTGATGAGGTCAGACTGGCAATCAGGATGTGCATGGGCTCCCCCTCCACTCTACTGGGAGCACTTGTTATGTTCTCTATTGTCTGCTGATTGATCTGTACATTCTGCTTAATGTCTTCTGATCTCTATTCACTACTAAAATTGTGTCTGGAATGTCCCAACGTGGTTTATTAAATTGGTTAAGTAGCCACTTAGCTAGGTCAGCATTGTTTTTGCATGTCTTTTCATACAACTGCTGAGTTGTATATTGTTTTTATTACATGCCTGAAATGAAAGTTCCATCACTGATAAATGTCGCAGTTTTGATAAGTCAACCTATGGGAGCTATTTGTCACCCAATGGATAGGTTCAGCCACCTTGCATTAGATTTATTTAAATATATCGAGCATCTTGTAAAACCTGTTGCATCATTCAAATCAACTCGAACCCTCTGTATATTGATTTGCTTTTCTTGGCATTTTTTTGCTTGAAGTATCAGCTTTTGTGATAACTAAGTTTAAAATAATGCTGGGCTTCCACTATGTTGCAAACTTGGCAAGACAAACAGTAACTAGCCACCAACTTTAATCATACAGTGGGACTGAGACTCCGAACTAGCCCTTTGCCTTTCAGACCCTTGACTAACCTGCTACTAGTGATCAAGTTTTGCATGGACTGACAGTAGGTACAATGCTGAAGTGCCACAATTAGGTTTGTTCTCATCATATGTTGAGAACAGACCTAATTGTGGCATTTCAGCACTGTACCCTTCTTTATAATAGTGCAGGCACCCAAATGATTACAGCCTACTTATTGACTAATCAGCCATGCATCAGGGTAGATTTGCACTTTCAATAGTAGTGCAATACAAGAAGAAAAAGCACCAATTGCATGTTATACTATACACCCTGATCCATTTTTCTTTCATGGACATCTATTCCATTATGCATTTTGGATTTCAAGGTGCACTTTTTTTTTGTTTATTTGTTGGCATAAGTGGTAGTTTTCCATCACACCAGTCACTGATTTGCTCTGTGGTGGTTCATTCTGTGTTAAGTGTTGCCTGGTGTTCCTGAGAATCCCACTCTGGCATGGCAGATTCTACAACATTTGCTGATAAAGGGCTGGACTTGCTGTCCTCAGTTTTTCTGAAGCCCTGTTCTCCCCATGCTGACATTTTTTTTTGTTTCTGGTTGCCTCTCCCAATGCCCTTCCAAACAGTCAACCTCCAGAGATCATGGCCATTAGTAACCATCTCCCGGTTGTCAACCTCAGAGTTAGAAAAGAAGATCCCTTTAAGGGTCAATCTAAACAGCTGCAGAATTCATTGAGATTGGATGAAGATCACTGGACCTTGTCTGTCAGAGCTTAGTTCTTCTGGTTACCATTATTTTTCTGTCTTGTTTTGATTTGTTTCAAAAATTTGTTTTGTCCCTTTTCTCGTTATTGTTACACTGCCCTGGGAGTCATTGTTTGTAGATTAGTTAATTGGATTATTATTTCATTTGGTGGTGGTTTCTAAAATATAAAAAAGAAGAATACTGCATTTCCCAGTGAGAAGGTGACTTCTGGATTACTTCAGAATCCAGAAGGGAAAATTGGAAACTGGTATTTGTATTATACAATAAAATTCTTGTGAATATCTGAAAATGTTTTGCTATCTAAATCAACGACATCAGTCTGTTCACCATCTACATATCTTGATTGAAAGTATGCTTGTAGCAGAGGTTTAAATACTCAGGAAGGAAGGCTGTGACCCAGTAACCAATTGACCACACTGAAGGTTGTTGGGTATATTGCCATCAGCTGTTTGATGGACATGGCTGAGCCAGTGCAGTCTTCATTGGTTTCGCAATTTGTGTATTCTGATGGAGCACTGAATTCTTGACCTTGTCCTTGAAGAAATGTCTGATACAGTGAAAGTTGGAAGTGTTCAATACTTCCTCCTGACCTGATTATCTTTCTCAGGTCTCACCCTTTTAGAGGAATGCACTGAGGACGTAGGCTTGGTAGGCTCATAGTATGGTATTCTCATTTGGGGTGTGGTTGCTCCATACTCTCTTACTCAACTTGGATATAAAAGCTACAGATTTTGTGATGTTTGTATTAATTTAAGCATTAAATAACAGATTACTAGTGCTTTTGCAGCCTAGATATGTGAGAATATTAGGCAAAAGAGAAGACTGCAGATGCTGGACACCAGAGTTTAGATCAGTGTGGTGCTGGAAAAGCACAGCAGGTCAGGCAGCATCAGGAGCATTCCTGTTAATGGGCTTTTGCTCGAAACGTCGGTTTTTCAGCTCCTCGGATGCTGCCTGACCTGCTGTGCTTTTCCAGCACCACTCTGATCTAAACTACGTGAGAATATTGACTACCTTAATTGTCATATCATCATTGCTGACAAATAATGGTATGGCAATATACTGCACCATGACATTTGTCTTCTGGTCAAAGCAAATTCTTTAAATCTGGTGGTGTGCCTCAGTGTGGAATGTGAGTGGGCCATTGATCAAATCTCTGAAGAGAATGTGGCATACCATTTTTTTTAGATCCCAGATGAACAAGGCTGAATTACGTTGTCAGATCCGGAATGTCAGTAGACACTTTATATCAACGTACTAAAGGCATATGATGGCATCAAAAAGAAGAAAATTCTAAAGTGTGTTCCTACTAGAACATAACTGTGTTTGACTCCAGTTTGGATTTCAGTGGATTCTGATGTTGTATTGTCCTGGCTGATCTTATTTATCTTGTCTTGTGGAAAGAAATCATATGAAGCAACTTAATTTGTAAAATAATTAGCTTATTGGCATATTTAATGGGGAAATCCTGTCAGCCCATAATTGCAAATAAGCAAGTTTATGTTCTGAACTTACTATGTATTCTTGCATTAGAATCTTCAGAAAATGTTGATGGTTTCATTAGAGGGCATGAAAAATATGCCAAAGATTGACATGGCTAATTTTAACTTATTAGTTCCATATATGCAAAACTAAGGGGCAGGTAAAGAGCAGGTGGACCATAAAGCTGATTCCATCTTGTCATGGTGACACTTGAGCATCTTGTGTGACACTTGTTATTGACTGTGCCTCAATTTGAGGATGACGCCTATTCAGAATCCTGGATTTCTCTCATGGGTCTTTTTTTAACCGATCAGGCCGATTCTCAATCACAGATCTTTGGGCACATGGGGCAGGACATTCCACAAAATGGTGGATTTAGTCTGCAGGATTTACTTCATTTCCTTTACTTCACCATGAGGGCATTTGGAACTTTAAAAAAACGCAGATTTCCAAACAATTGTTGCATTTAGAATGATTGGGAGCAATCCTATTCATTAGTGTCAATGCTGCCACATTTCAAGAGCTTTAGAGTATTCTTGTAGCATTTTCTTTGTCATGTGCTGGAATAGTGCCCAGTCGCAAGTTGAACAAAACAAGACCTTACAGGGCAGATGTTCTGCCGGTCAGGCAGCATCCGAGGAGCAGGAGATTTGATATTTTGAGCATAAGCTCTTTATCAGCACCACACCTCATGACTCTGATTCCAGCATCTGCATTTGTCTCTTTCTCCCAGGCAGATGTTCTCCAGTTGGATGGATACAGTGAACAGTCCATCATAATTGACGTTGCAGAAGTTTTGACTGAAAACATTTTGAGTTGACTTCAAGAAGGATGTTGCTGTTTGTTCAACAATCCTCCCATTTCACCTGGTGAATACAGCAGAGGAATTGCTGGTGGAATTGTTGGAAACAATCTTATGTGCCACTGTTGCACACTCCTGCTGAAGTATTATACTGGTGTGTAATGATGACAATGGCTTTGTATACTGGGACTTCTGTGAAATTCTTTGTTGCCCAATATCAGGGGCATATTTCATAGGTGGAGTTGATCCAGTATTGAAGGTGTCTGTTTGAGAGCGTAACATGAGAAAGAGGAGACCCTGGAACTGCTCTGTACATGATCCCAACCAATTCTCATTCTTTTACCACCACCCAACAATAAACCAGTCATGCCATCTCCTGGGACCAGAAGTAAAAGAACCTCAGACCAATTTGTGAAATAATTTGAGAATTTCCTATCCAACATTCAAAGATGGATTAACAGTTCCAGTTGACAACAGTGCAGTTGACAATTGACAATGGGATTTATATCCCCTGTCACCCCACATTCATCCTATATTTGGGTCGGCTGACTAAACTCGGGAACTTGTCCAGCTCCCTTTAAATATTTGCAGTGAGGTTCCACTTACTGCATAAAACCAGCTGTTTGCTCCAATGATAACAATTTCTGACATTTGACTTTGTTTTAAGCTTCTACTCATGTTCCTTATTTATCCTAAACTTATCAAACTGAAATAGCCTATCCACATAGATTAAAATCTTATGCTTTCATATTTTTAAAGATATCAATCAAATCCCCTCCAAATCTCTGTTTCTCCAGGGATAGAAGCACCAGCTCTCTAAGTTCGTCTTGGTAGTGAAGCATCCTTAAACTGGATAACAAACCAATTGCCCTTCTTTAAAACATTTGAAGATGCTGTCACCCATAAGATGGGATCAAAACAAGGCACAGCATTCTAAATGAAGCCAAGCGAAGATCTCCCACAAATACTCCTGCAGTACTTTCTTGTTTGTGATTTTGTACCATCTGAGCAATAAATTGTCTAATAGATTTTTTTCTGCAAATGGCTTGTGGCAATGGTCATGGACTGTCTGAGATTTGTGTCCTACACACGTAATTTTTTTCTACCTGTTCCTACTGCTGAGCAGCTTCAAGCTCTCAATGCTGCAGTGTATATATATATATATATATATATATATAATTGTCATCACTCCTATCCATGTGTTTTTCACTACATTAATTTGTACTCTGTGACATTTCTCCATCATGCCCAGATCTTCCTGCAGTCTCTATTTCTTCGCAAGATCTGAAAATCCAGACAAATTTTTGAATTATTCACAAACCACTGACACCTTTATCCAGATCAATGATAAAGCTGGTGAATAACAAGGCACCTAACATGGAGGGACTTTACTTGCACTGTACCACTACCATTCAAAGTAATCTTGTGCCTATAAGTATTCTTATCTAACTCGTCATCAGTTTGCTAATACCACAGAACTCTATCTTATTAGACAATCCATTGTGGTGCACATTTATAAAAATAGAGACGCACAATTTAATTTGAGCTACCTATGTCATCCCTTGTTCAATGGCTTAAGCCATGATGGTAAAATTGACTTATTCTAGAAACCATGTTGAGACTCAGTAATAACTCAATTGTCGCATTATATTTCTCGTGGATATAATTTTGTTTTATATTTTTTAATATTAATTTGTGGTTGGTGGGCATCATTGACCAGGCCTGCATTTATTGCCATCTCTAATTGCACTGGAGAAGGTGATAGCGAGCTGCTTTCTTCAACTGCTACAGCCCTTGGGTTATGGGGACTCCCACAGAGCTATTAGGGAGGATGTTCCAGGATTTTTGACCTGTTGCAGTGAAGCCATTGTGACACACCTCCAAGCTGGGATGACGTATGACATGGAGGGGAATGTGTAGGTGATAGCATTCATCTGAATGTTGTCCAGTTCTTTTTTCATGTCAACATGAGGAGTCATGAATAGTGCTGAATGTTGTGCAATCAAAGTGGACATTGTACCATTTAGATGAAGGGAAAGTGAAGCATGGACATGAAGCAACTAAGTGTGGACATAAGACTCTATCCTGAGGAAGCCTGGCAGTAATATTCTGGATTTGCGTTGATTGGCTGTCAGCAACCACCAAGGCTCTAATAAGGTCAGTGGCCAAGTGACCCTAGCAGAACCTAAACTGGAAATCAGAGAACAGGTTATTCCTTTGCAGATATTACTCATTAACATGGTTCATGACCTGTTCTACCTCTTTGTGGATGATCAAGAGGAAAGTAACAGACTACTAATTGGGTTTGATTTATCCTGCATTTTGTATACAGGACACACTGAGGCAATTTTTCACATTATTATGGATGTTTTTTGACCAGTCTTTTACTAAGAAATCAATTCTCAGAAAATTCTGAGGGTTTTAATGAGTGATAAAATCTAAGGATCTTAACTTCAAGGTTTGGTGAAATACTGCTGAATATATATCTTTTTGACACAATTTAAAAAAACAAATTTCGCAGCAAATGTTTGGCTTGAAATATTACTTAAAACAATGTTGTTGCTAGAAAGTACGTACAGCTTTATTGGAAGTCTTTGTCTCATTTTGCTTGTTAAATTAAGCAGTAAGCAGGATGTTAGCTTTGGATCTATAGACTCAGTGACTGGGCAGGGATGAAATATTCTAGTTTCTAACATTGACACTTTATCAATACAACGTAATCTCAATACATTGCCAGCCACTACATGACATTGAATGTTATTCTGTTGTGCCTTTGAAGTTTCAGATGTACTGCTGGATGTGTTATTCATTCATTCCCACTATCTGGAAATTCTGATAACTCATTAGGATGAGCTGGAATTTATTACGCGCTGTCCCTTCAAAGCTATGGAGCTCCTTCCTTTTAATCTGTTAAATACAATTCACTTGCCTTTAAAACCACAGGTTGGCATCAATTAATCATTCCCTCCTACTTAGTTAATTAACTTCTGTTTATTTTTGACCTTGATATTGTCCTGCACTGGCACCTTGGCATTTATTTTGATTCCTCATTTTAAAAGAAAGTGACTGAGATCATGAGGGATGTGGGGTATTGGTGGCAATGGTGGAGGGGGGAGCTTTATGTCATTGCCAAGTGTGCGAAACATGGCAATGGTATGTGGGGTGACTTAACTAGGCAGGATGGTAAATTTTGACTTGCTGATTGTGAGAAAAATTATTTGCTGTGTGTTGAGCATTATACCAACATGTGGTGGCTTACTACTTGCAAAACATTTACATTCCACAAATATCAAGAAACACAAAACCTTTCTCAATTACATTCTGTCTTCAAGGTAAAGTCTGTGGCACACAGGAGTCTGGTGGTACCTTGTTCATAATTGTTTAAAGGTGGTCTGCAGCTAGCTATTATACTGTCAGTTGCCAGCAGATTCCACCAATGAAAATCATCCCTTGCCACTAAATGAAAGAGTTTGAAGGTCTGCTGCTGTAAATTGAATTTTAGTTACAGTCGTAGGGCAGAAGCAGAAAAAAGGGAGTTAATGACAGTGATGCACAAAATCAGTCGTGATATGGGAGTTGATGCACTATTGAGAAAATCCTGACTTGGAAGCCAAGGCATGAGGGACAGCCTCAAAAAGTACATTGTTAGTTTTTGGGACAAAACCCACAAGCAAACTTTGAATCTCAGAAAGGCAGGAGGCAAATCTCGTTCCACAAAGACGCTCCCTTTATTGTTTGTTTAGTCTCACTGATTTCATTAGTAGATGGCATGTTAAGATTGCACCAAATGTCCTTTCTAAAATTAATGCAAACTGGGACGAGGGGAAATGGAACACTCAGTGAGGATGAACGCCATATATATTTTGGGACAGGGACTTTCCCTGCAGAGTTGAGGACCCTGCTGTATATTTCAAATGGGATGCATTGTAATTTTCAATATTTGTGACTTTCAGGTACTCAAGTGGGTTCTTGAAACTAGAGGTTGAAAGAAAGACCTTCAGCACTGAGCTATCAGGCGGTTTCCTTTCCAACTGGGCGAAAGGGACTGAACTCCCCACTCCAATTAAAACTGCACTCCTTTCGGTCTTTTCAAATTTGGAGGTAAAAGGAACCCCCTCAGTAGCTGAGTCATTATTGTGGAGAGGGAGTTCCTTCACTGTAGAGCAGCCTTAGCTGAAGCCTGGCATGCCTGGCTAGTCCTGCCTGGAACACTAGCCCTAGTCTGTCACTGCTTGGCTACATCCACACAGCTACTCTGTTCCCTGATACCTTCAGCAACAATAGGCTTTAATTGGACTTTAATGGATCCAAATGGCTATTGTTGTATTTTGGTTAGGAAAGACTTGTAGGATTAATACTGAAGTGTGCTTAGATATCACCAACTATACTGCTGGGTGGAAAGCTTGGGGTCTTGAAGGAGTGTGCCCTTTGGTCCTGCTCAAAGTCTCTGTAGCAATGCCTATCATGTGAATGTAATGTGTATCTAGTTAGACTGGGAAATGGTTTTCCTCCATCAGGCCCTATGGTTTCCTTTACTTGGAGGATGGTGACATAATGACTAACAGCTCATACAATGCCTATGTAACACTTAACTGCTATTTTCAGGCAGATAACTGTGCTCCTCATTCTATCTTTGAGAAAATGGACTAGGAGCTGGATGGAGCTAAGGAGCTTTCATGCCAACCATTGGCACAAATATATGACCCTGGCTTGTGGTTATCCTCTCTGTGGCCTAGAATTTCTGCTTTTGAATTTTTACAGCTCTCCTCACGTACAGAGGAGTGTTATGGAGAAGGCAAGAAGATGCTGAGTAGATAGAAAGGAAAAAGGAATGGTCAGAGGCTGCAGAATCACAAAGATGGACTTTGGAAGGAACTGAATTGTTAACGAGATGGAGTAAGGGATTTCTCGGAGCACGATGATGACTGAAGGTGAAAAGAACAAATGAGAAAAGTAGTCAGCCAAAATGAAGGAGAGAGGGGACCAAGGTACCACTGAGGTACGTTGGCTGACTTGAAGTGACAAGAACTTGAAGATAGGGATGAGAAAATCTGCACAGTGATGTAGAAATTTCTTTCTAAATTGTGAACTGAGATTTTCTTTGCTGCAATTTCTCATAATATTTGAAGACATACCAATGTGAGACTTGTGTTTGTATTTGTTTTGTTGGGTATTGGCCAGTCAGCATATCGATTTGTTTTAGTTTTACAAATTAGATGCATGCCATTGAATCATGCTGAATAACCATTGCTTGCTGCTGGATCAATTTACAGCGGGTAGTCATTAGTGGTTATTTAAGAAATAACAATGGCTATACTTCGAGACCCATCCATTGGTTCTGAGGGATTTTGAGATGTCCTGAGGATATGTCAAGTACATAGCAAATTATTTATTTTTCTTGCTCTGTGTGTTTTTATCTTTTATTGTATTTACCGTTATTATCATCATTAAATTTGGCAAATAATGAATTCAACTTTTTTGTTACTCAGTATTTATGGCAGCTTCCAAAATGTCAATTTCCTTTCTGCCATTATGAGTAAATGTGGTGTTCTTTACCATATAGTAACCACCTTGCCTGGGTTCCTTCAGCAGGCCATTAACATGTTAGACATGTGGTCATCTCCTTTAGATTTTTCAACATCAGGCTCAAAACTTGAAAGTTTATTTAATAGGTTCTCTACATTACAACAAAGTGATTTTGAGACAGTGGAGAACTTGCAAAAGGGATCTGCAAGGATGACACCAGAACTGTCAGGACATACTCAAGGTATATCAGAAAAGCTGGGACTGCTTTAAGAAAGGGCTGTCTGATAGGATAGTTAGAGGAAAAATATCATGGAGGAGTCAAATGGGCTAATCACTCATGGATCCAATACATAAATCAGGAGTAACATTTTTGCCAAATACTAATGAGACTTTGGACTGGATACTTTGCTTCCACAGAGAGTACCTAAAGTGAATGGTAAATTGATGAGAATGCTGGACAAATACAGGAGGGATAAATGAATAGAAGATTTGCTGGTTGACAGTGTTAGATGAAAGGAATAGATGGAGATTTGGTTGGACCGCAGATGCTGGCATTGACCATTAAGGCTGAATGGCCTGATTTATGCTTCAGGTTCAATGCAGCTACTCTATATACTACCAAACATCATCATGATTTCTCAAGTTCTGCACGTTCTTTTAACATTAATATTTACTAAAGTCACATCAGCACATTTAAATTTCTTGAATTCCAGATGATTGGTTCATCAGTCAGCGTTCACTGGAGTGAAGGAGTTCTTAATTTACTGATTTTAACTCTCTTGCACCAAAAATGTTTAATCCTGTTCAGCCTATGTCATGTACAATTACCACTGTCAGCCATAAGAGGTCCCATGTCTTTTGAGTATCCAGTCGGTTGTCAGTGAAAGTAACATTAGTCTTAAAAGAACTTGACTTGGGTGTACTTAATGTAATTTCTGATGCTTGACATGGGTGAGTGTTCTATTGTTCAGTAATAGCACCTCTTGCCTTGACAAGAATTCATTAAGAAAGGGAACACAGGAAAGTGTAAGTAAGCCAAAGGGAAAGCATATGTCTTGCTCCTATTTTCAACCTACTTCATCTGTTATACTGTAGGAAGGAGGGGCAGGTGCGGGGAGTTGGGGGGGTGTAGTTTGGCTTGCTGCTTATACTTTGGAGCATGTGTATGTACCTGAGATAAATATTTTACTCTCCGTGTATGCATAAGAATATGCCCAGTATTTACATCAAACTGAGTTTCGAATCTTGTCCTCCAAAGGAGTTTTTAATAAAATTAATGATTTCAGCCCCAAAGTAAACTGAGTGTGGAACTTTCCATGTGAGTAACATAGCTCTGATAAGCTGTAATTCTGGAGGGAACTTAATGTTTCAACTCCCCCGTCTCTGCCCGCACTGGCCACCACACTCACTCTTTTTTCCTACCCCGGGAGCTGGTGGTGGTGGTGGGTTTATCATTTCCTGGAGTGGGAAGGTGCAGGATGAAGGATCTATCTCCTTCTGGACTCCCCATGTAAACCTGAGGCGAGAAAGGTGACTTAAGGGCTTCAGTGAGCCTTGTGGCAGGCAGCCCTGGAAACCCCTGTGTGGTATTTTAAAAGGTTGTGGCATTGCTATCAACAGTAGGACCTTTCCTGGGTTAAGGCCTCTTTTGTGCCTCTGCCCTTGAAACTAGCTCTCTGATACTTTGCCTCTTGATGGGGTCTAGCTGACTGCAACACCATGAGTAATCACTGCTGTTTATGGCATTGCTAATACTGAAAAGCTGCCAAACCTCTTCTTGGTAAACAGTTATCCGAGGCAGAACATCTGTCGTATAGGCCCTGGGCACCCTGATGGCAAGCGGTGAGTGCCTAAAGGGGACTTAATGACGTTAACACACCTCAAGTAGGATCACCATTAAATCTAGCCCACTGTGTGAAGAAATGCAAGAATAGCATTATTCATTTGTTCAAAGAAACATAATTAAAAATGAATCAGCATTAAAGGTATGAGTATTGTATTTATGTCTGGTATATTTAAATTGATATGCTTAATGTAATGGATAATAGTAATGTGAATTTCAATCAAAATAATTGGTATTGACTGTGTATTACTGCTGAGTGAGCTTTCTTGCATTCACTGGGTTCAGAAGCTGATATTCTTTTCGCATTGAGAAGGATTATTGATTAATAAAGCAGTGTTTGTTCAAGATCTTTCATTTTTAACATCATTTACAGATAATAAAATATAGCAGAGATATACAATTATTACAGTGCCCACAAATCGTTTTCAAGACACATTATATGTCTTGACACTCGAAACAAATTTGATAAATCCTTTCATTCAGATTAAGTTACTGTTTTCATCCTTCAGATGCCTAGCGAAGGTCAATCATATAATTAAAGCTTGAAAGAATGGGTTCTTGAACACGCACTCACAAATTGTATGGGAGGGAAAACTGGATAGTCTACCTGTTGTATTTAGTCAATACACCTTTGACTTGGTTGACGAATGATGAGCATGTTTAACTATAATAACAAAGGTCAGTGAGATCAGAAAGTACAAATCACTTTTCAGCTTGGATAATAAATAATGCTCCTGCGTATTGTCTATGCTGCCAAATGCTGTACTGTGTGAAGTAGAAACATAATTAAACAAGCTCAGAGTTTTATTTTCGATTTCAGTCAGTTTTACAATTGGTAAGGCAGAAGATCATTGTGTAATTCACCCTTCGGAAACATGCTATAATTTTTTCACTTTGTGCAAAAAAGACATGTTGCATACAATTTGGGCTAACAGTGCATTTTATTGATCTCATCAGTAAAATTAATCTGTTGGACTTCAGCTTGGCTCCTTTAGTGCTTTCAGGTCATGTAGATTAAATAGTTAAAATAGAATCATAGAATCCCTACAGTGTGGTGATTTGACCCATTAAGTTCACAACACTTCTCCAAAGAGCATCTTTACCTCTGCCCCCCACTCTGCATCCCTGTAACCCTGCGTTTCCCAAGGCTAATCCACCTAATCTGCACACCCCTGGACACTATGGGCACTTTAGCATGGCCAATTCACCTAACCTACAGATCTTTAAACTGTAGGTGGAAATCCAAGCAGACACTGGGAGAACATGCAAGTTATAAAGAGTGGTCCTTCCACTTTAAGGGTATGCCCTCGGGTCCTCGAGTCCTTGGGTCCTACTAATGGAAACAACTTCTCCATGTCTGCTCTATCCAGGTCACTCTGTCTTCAGGTCTAGATTTTCAATTTTGATTTGAAACATTAGCTTCTTTCTCTCCAAGGATGCTGCCTGACTGACTGTGATCTCAAGCATGTTTTTGTTTCCTCTCAGTCTTCTGTAAATTTCAATGTTGGTTGAATCAACCTTTGACATTTATCGTTAATGTTTAGCAATACTCTAGCTTGCAATCACCGACCCCCAAAAGAAAACAAAAATCGTCTTCACTAATTAGCGGAAAGATAGTCACACTAAAAAAAGTGAATGTTTTACTCACATTAGAACTGGTGCTATTGAGCTTGACCATATCACCATAGCTTGCAGTAAAATCTTCTACAGTTTTTGATGTTGGAGATGGAGTTGAAATACTGTTTGTTGAGAGTATGAATTCTCCTGTGGATGTAGTACAGAGTGGGTCCTTTGCAATTCTGAGAGAGTGTGGCCCTCAGCTGAGGCAGGGCTGACGGTAGAGAGGTTAGGTGCCGTCGCATTGCTGCAAGCATGGAGCGGAGGATCTTGAAGGAGAACTGTTGCTGGTGTTTTTGAATCTGTAGTCTGTACTGTTTGTCCTGTTTGGGTCCGAACTCTGCTGGTTTAAAGGTGGTCCGGAGTCCGTGTGGGATGAGTTGGTTATGGAGGCAGGCACTGAGGAAGCAAATGTAGCTGTGGTAGCGAGTTTGTTTCAAGACATGTTTGAAGAGCTTCAGGGCAGAGGAAATGACCTGGAAGTTGCAGTGGGAGAGGGACTCCCTGAGACAGTCAGCCCTGCCTCAGCTGAGGGCCACAGTCTCTCAGAATTGCAAAGGACCCACTCTGTACTACATCCTCAGGAGAATTCATACTCTCAACAAACAGTATTTCAACTCCATCTCAAACATCAAAAACTGTAAAAGATTTTACTGCTCCTCAGATGCTGCCTGAACTGCTGTGCTCTTCCAGCATCGCTAATCCAGAATCTGGTTTCCAGCATCTGCAGTCATTGTTTTTACCATATCACCATAGCACTGAGAGAAGGGAGCATAAGGATACTGAAGCAGGGAATGGCTTACAAGCATCAGTTAAGAAAATGTGCACACATGGTTCCAAGCTAATTTCAAATGGTTTGTTTCAATAGGGGAAATTGAAAGCTGGCAGAGTTAAAAGGCTCTGGAGGTGCAGCACTCACAGCAGCTACCTCCACTGATAGCAGCCATGTAGCGCAGTGCAGTGCAGTGAGTGCTTAAGGAAGCTCAGAGTCAGCATGGAGCCTGTGGTGAGATGAGCCAAGAAATCTGAATATAGTAGTCACCATCTGCAATGCACCCAATGGTCACAACAGAGGTCAATACTGTCCTCCACAATTAGGCTGCAGAGATGTGCTGGGCAACTTGTGTATGCCACTTCATCTTGCACTGTTGTCGAAATCAAGTGTCCTGTTGCACACCATTTAATGATAAAATGCAAAAGACAAGTCTTAACCAGCTGTGTATTGGGGAAACAGGGGTTTAATTGGTTAGTCCTTCAAGGGAGTCCTGTAATTAGTAATAACTTTCTTTTTAATTGAACTTGTAGTTAAATGATTCCTATGTGCTGTAACTTGTTTGGATTTTGAAAAAGTGTGGTTTTATTTCTGCCCTGTGAAGATAGTTAAAAATAAACATTTGTAGTTAATATGAAACCATTCATAACCATTAGACATTTCACAGACCTTTACAGCCAAGAAAGTACTCCCGAAACATAATCACCTTTAATGCAGAAAACACAAAAAGCAGCTCGCTAGTTAGTCCCACTTCTCTTCCACAACATGCCCCTCAATTTTTTTGCTTTTCAAATGTTTACCTAGTTCTCTTTGGAAAGTCACCATTGAATCAATTCCAGCAACCTTTCAGGTACTGTGTTGCAGATAATATTAATTTTCTCGATAAAATAATTCCCTGTCTCCCTTTCTGGTTCTGTAACTGAATAAATTGTGTTCAGTTGTGTATATCTAATGTGTTATGCTGTTGCATTATCCCTTTCTGTATCACTAACTTCTTGTTTACTGGGGGTGTGCTATATTTCTAAGTGCTCCTCTATTTGAGGAAACAGTATTCCTTCCATATGTTATTGAACTTTTAAAATCTATAAATGATTGAGTGGCTTATTAAACTGCTTACAGGATCATTTTTGCAGATGTATTGTGATTGGTTATTTTCCTTCAACTATTAACAAAATTGCAGGTCTCAAATTATACAATTTACGGTCACACAGTGCAATGAAGTTAATGCTTCATTTCAGTGTCAGACACAGTATGGTCTGCCCACACATGGACCTTGGTCATTAGTTGTGGATTCAAATCCAACTTCAGAAGCCTCAGTTCATGTTCTAGCTGAGTCTCCAGTGCAGCATTGAGAAAATTCCAAAGTTATCTATATCCTTAAATTTAAAGAACCATCTGCGATTTCACAATAATTCTTAAAAACGCAAAATTGCAAAACTAATTTACACAGGCCTGCTGCATGCTTTGTTACCATTTCAAAATGTAGTTGTGTCTTTGAGCACAAGTTTTTTTTTACCTCAAAACATTATCACTTTTGTTAGGCTTTTTTTTGCATTAGCTTGGGCTATAAAAGGACAGCCAGAGAACCATAAATACATGGCCTTACTTTTCACCGAGGTGATATGGCTATTCTTCCTTACAGAAAGTGTTTTACAACCAACTCCAATTCAATAGAATATGATTTAATTTCTTTTTTATTTAATCAGGTCAAAATTATTGAAAAATAACTTAATCATACAGGATGGTTAATCCTTAATTTCCATCCATGCCTGTAAAGGAACCTTGTGTCTCTGCTTGGCACCTCTTTCTGAACAGACTGGCTGACATCTGGAACTGCTGTGGCATCAGGTATTTGCTGCTGTGAGACTGCAACTTGCCAAGCTGTTGTACTGTTCCCACTGCACCAAGCAGAGGAGTTTAAATTAATTTCTGTGAAAAGAGAAGCTCCATTGCTTGCTTCATCAAGTTTCCATGACTCTGTTTTCCAGTTGAGGATATATTTCAGTAATCTCGATGGCCAATATTTACAGGGCTGTGTTCTTGACACCACAAATGAAGAAGGCACAGCTTGGGAGTTCGTATAAAACTACTTCTATGAATGGCAAGAACAGGAGAGAGGCGACAGACATATAAAGATTAGCCAGGGTGAGGCAATGGCCTAGTAGTATTATTGCCCAGATTATTAATGTCAGAGACCTGGGTAATGTGAGGAGACAGTGAGGTCTGCAGATGCAGGAGATCAGAGTTGAGAATGTGTTGCTGGAAAAGCACAGCAGGTCAGGCAGCATCCGAGGAGCAGGAGAATCGATGTTTTGAGCTGGAGCCCTTCATCCAGAATGAAAGATGAAGGGCTCCAGCCCGAAACTTTGATTTTCCTGTTCCTCGGATGCTGCCTGACCTGCTGTGCTTTTCCAGCAACAAACTAATGTTCCAGGGACTCAGGTTTGAATCACAATGTTGAAATTTGAATTCAGCTAAAATATTTGAGTCAAAGTTGCCATAGGGTTGCTTTGTCAATAGAGAGAGACAACTGGTGGGTGGTTTAATCTGAGCGTTGCCACACCTCAAGTGAGGAGAGTAGTTGAGAAGGAAAATCCCTCATGGTAACGTCAGCCACTATGGGAATTGAAACCATGTTGTTGGTGCCACTCTGCATTACAAATCAGCCAACTGAGTTAAGAGCTTAATGATGACCATGAAGCTGTTGTCAATTGTAGGAAATCTGATTCTCTAATGTTCTTTGGGGAAGAAAACTGTTACCTTTGCCTGGTCTAACCAACATGTGATTCCAGACCTAAAGCAATGTGGCTGACTCTGGGCATTTAAGGATGCTGGCCTAGCCAGTGACACTCATATCTCATGGATGAGTTGAAAAAAGGATGGCAAATAAAGTGTAAGAGCTGCTCAAGGTTTCTGATATGGGAAAACAATCTATGAGGGATAGTAGAACAACACTAAAAAGGGAGGACAGATAACTAAGAGTGATATTAAAGAGAAATTATGATTGAAAATCAGGAAATTACAGGCTTAGTAAATAGTTGCTTTGTTTCAGTGTTCACTGCAGTGGATAAGGATGGAGTCCCAGAGATATAGTAAACATAAATTGAGGCAATGAACTAACTGGATTTAAAATGAGAAATAAAAAAACAGCATGTTGCAAAACTAATGAAATTTAAGATGCACAGACCTTAAGGATAGAATAGTTTTCCTCTCAGCCTTTTAAAAGTCAGTGATATGGAAATGATTGATATGTTGGACCTGGTATTTTTAAGCTCTCTTGAATAAAGTACTGTTTCTTGGATTGGAAAGCTGCCTATGCCACTCTAGTTGTTCAGAAAGTTAGAAGAAATAAAATAGGAAGCTATAGGCCTATTTTATTTCAGCTCCTTCATGGGATGTGGCGTTTTGAGGAATGCCAATGGTCATGGCTCATTGTCTTTGAGAAGATTGTAGTGAATTGCTCTCACTGCGGTATGTGTTGGATTGATTCTACCACCGTGCAGTTATATCGAGAGTTCCAAGCATTCAACTCAGCAAACTGGCATCAGAATTCCAAGCCTTGATATGATTTGCAAGTGCTCATGTTTCCTGCATTGATTGCCCTTATCATTTTATGTTTTAAGTCATGGTTTTGGAAATTGTTGACAATAAGAAGCATGCTGTGTTGCACCTTCTAAATGGTATGCACTGCAGCCATGTTGTGCTGCTGGTGCAGACCGGCATCTGTGATAGTGAAACCTTACAAGGAGACCAAGTTGGTGCAGTCATTCAGTATTTTTGGCTAAGGTTGGTTGCAACCACTTATGTCTTTTTCTTTCACTCATGCATTGATTTTCACTACTGCTGACAATGGAATCATTTTTCATTGGTTATTTAACTGACTACCCATTCATGAGTGGCTGTGGTAGAGCTTGGAGTTTTCCATTCATTGTAAGGTGACTTAGTTTTATCACTGTCATGGCTGCTTGTGCTGTCCAGTATATAAGAAGTTCTGTCCTGTAGTCTCACCAGGCTGGCATCTCATATTTGGGTATACCTCATCATGTAATCCTACACAGATCATTGAAGCAAGATTGGTTGCCTGAGTCAATGCCTTTTCTTGCTTTAATTGTTCATTCACAGGAACTGAATGTTGCTGACAAGATTAGTATTTATAGCAGCCCACTGTCCTGGGGGAGATGGTATTGAGAGGTCTGCAGCCCTTGCATGGATCAGTACACCAACAATGGTGTTAGGAAGCTAGGTCCAGGATTTTGACCCAGTGGCAACAAAAGAATATTAATATATTTCCAAGTCAGGATGGTGAGTGACTTGCAGATGGTGATGATCCAATGTACCTGCAACTCTTGTCCTTCTAGGTGGCAGAGTTTGTAGGCTTGGCAGGTCAAGTGAAAGGAACTTTGGTGAGTTACTATGGTACAGTAAATGGTAAAGATAAAGTGAGGGACATCTTGGTTTATGAGTTTACAGATGGAAAGTTCAAGGATTGTTAAAAACCATCTGGGTTGCAGTAGGTTTGCAGTCACATGCACACTAGGGCGTGTAAAGAGAGCAGATTTTCTTCCTTAAAAAAAATAATTTGCTTCCTTCCTGGACCTAACCATGGAGCTATGTTTTGGGCAGCTGCTGGGGAAGAGAGATCTGGGTGAGTGAGCAGACAAACACTGACGTGCTGGAGTCTTAAAGCCAGAAACTTGGTGGCATTGGAAGTAGGGTTTGAAGTTATGATGCATGGGTGGTGGAAGTGGGTTTAGAGATTGTGATACAAGGTCTTGTGCGTTAGGATAATGGGGGAGATACTTACTGTTGTTGTGATACTTACTGATGTCATTACTAGACAAGACTGATCCCAGGTAGAATCCTTGCTTGACTGATCACATTTTGATTTGTTCTGGTTTTAACAAAGGGGTCTCTCTCCGAAACCTAAGCACCCAATGCTCCAGATTTTGCTTTCTCAAGTAAACAGAATTTATTCCAAAGCAAATGAAGTAGAATGATCCAAACTATTAATTTTATAATACAAATTTGAAGATTTCTAAACACACAGAAATATATTTTTATTGATCCCAAAACACATTGCTTATAAATTGAAAGGAAACAAAACAGCTTTTGTGTAGGAAGTTAAACACCTCTGGCACAGTTCTCAAAATACCACTCAGATAGTACTCATATCAGCTACCAAATCTAACACTGCAGTAATTTTAATTCACTTGAGAGTTCAACTGCAGATATATCCTGGAACTGACACAGGAGCAGTTCTGGTCTTCCCTGCAAGAGCCAGGATAATTTCCTCAGAGGGAGTGAGAAACCTAATGTCGGTTACCCCTCCATCCATTCTCTCTCCTGTTTTGGCTGTTTTCTCCTGTAATGAGAGAAAAGCAAGGATTGAGAGAGGTCAAATGAGTGGCACAGCTGTTAGTGATGTTGCAGACGGCTGAAAGATGGTGAGGTTCGCTGAAGGGAGTGAGGATGCAGTGTAGAGGTCGTGAAGGGTTAGTTGGGTATGGGGATTGGGGTGGGGAGAGAATGAATGAAAGTAGATGTTGCAGGCAATAATGAGTGAAGGGGAGCATCAGCATTGGTAGGAGGTGGATGCAGTAGCACAGAGAAGAGTTTGGCCCTTACCCTGATGCATTGGAAAATGCATTGACCTTCTCACAGTGATGTTGGCCATTCCTCCAATCCATCGAGGCAGCAGTGCCACAGGTGACGATCTTGGACCAGCATGCCAGGATCTATTGGCATGGACTCCTTGGCAGGTCCCTTGAGAAAATGACTTCTGTCCTGTGTACCACCCCACAATCAGCACCTGCAAGTCCCTATTAGAGAGTGGTGGTCCCATCTTCAACTTCTCACGCATCTTTACAATATGGTCTAGACCGGCCAAGGCACCTTCAGGGTACCGGTGCTTGTCTGTGTGCACAGTGACTTTTTAAAGATGGCCTGAGTGCACAGATTGCCTGGTTTGTGGGAGATCTCCATTATGTGGCGAGTAGTTCCAGTAAAGGCCTGTGGGACAATCGGGCTTGATTCAGACATGCCAGACCTCCTGGAGGATGTGATAGGTATCTAATGAAGCATGTTTGGTATGATAAAGGATTGAGAAATCTCACTTGGCCTCGAATCTCTCCAAAAAAAAACTCAATGTGACTTACACTTAGCCAAGAAAATGTAATGTTCAAACCGTAGTGATTGTAATGAAAGCAGCCAGTTGAACCACATAAGATATGAGTTCCCTGGTTGAGGCTATTAATCTAGTCCAAATGAGGAGACCTGGCTGATCAGAAAATATGAATGTCAGGGCTTTGAGGTCTGAATGCCTGAGTCAGTGAGAGGCAATGCTACTGTCAAAGGCTATGTATTCGTAAATAAGGGTGATGAGATGCCAGCCTCTGAAGAGTTATCTCACAGGGTTTTGCTTCAACCACCATCTGGATGGATTGCTTTCAATTCTTTCACCACACTTCAAGAAGGATATCTTGGCTTTTGCCAGGTTGTAGCACAGATTCGCCAGAAAAATATTGGATCTAAGCATTATGAGGAAAAGTTTCATTGACTAGAATTTCATATCTTCACAGAAAGAAGATTAAAAGATGGTCTAATTAGTTCTTTAAGATAATCAAGCAAGCTTATGGTGGGAAACTTTGGTCAGTATTAACAATGATGAGTTGGACAGGATCAAAGGATTTTCCTGCTCCTTGGATGCTGCCTGAACTGCTGTGCTTTTCTGGCACCACTCTAATCCGGGATCAAAGGATTCAAAAGTTAGAATGTAGGGACACATCCGCAAAATGTTGTGTGTGTTTCTGCTGCTGTAGTTGCTTTAGCTCAGTTGGCTAGATTATTGGTTTACAGGGCAGTGTGATACCAACAGTGTGGGTTCAATTCTCATCACTGGTTTGAGGTTACCATGACAGACTGTCCTTCTTAACCTCTTCCCTTGTCTGAGGTCTGGTGGCCCTCAGGTTAAGTCACTGCCAGTTGCTTCTCTCTAAGAAGACAGCAGCCCCTATGATCTTGTAAGACTATGGCAACATGACAACTTATGGATGTCGATTATGAAACATTTGTGTCAGGTCTTGGAAAAGCAGGATAGTTCATTATAATCTCTATGTTCGGTCCCCTAGTGCATTTGAAGCCTGATTTAAATTTTATAATTCAGAGGATTTCCTTGTGTCTAAAAATCCAATAGGAAATGAGATGGGGGTTGCCAGCTGCCTTTTATGGAACTGCTTTAGGGTCAAAAGGAGCAGGAGTATTCCCTTAGCCTTCCATGCAGACTTTCTGGATATTCCCCTTCTGTACTGCATTTACCTGTTTAATCCCAATAACGATGAAGGCCATAACTTCCCCTGGTAGGGAGTCCAGAACAAGGTGACATAAATTATAGGTCAGCTTTCGATGTCAGGGAATTCTTCACATGGTGGAAATCTGCAGTCCTCTGAGTAATTGTACGATTTAATGTTCTTTTCTCATGACCTTTGCAAGTAAACTAAAAGACTCCCTGACGCATGAAAGATAATTAGTCCATGAACATCAGTGATAAGTTACTGTAACTTTAAAGGGCACAGTCATTGTAACAAATGATCATAAACAAAGGAGAAAAGTACTTGAATTTATATAATGTGTATCTGTCAGAATCATCACAAAGGGGAAATGTACCATGCACAATTACAATGCGATACAAATTCAGATAATTTCATTTTGAAATACATGTTACTCCATTGTTGCTTTTTATTGATTCAGACTAAATGACAAGTCTAAGAGGATAAAGAAACCAGCAACAACTATTAAATGCTTCGGATCATCTGGAAGGAAGAGGGAATGTGAAAGTCATGAGTTTGTTCACACAAATGTGGTATCCCCCTTCAAAAATGAATTGCAAGTTTGAAAAATGGGATTGATACATTATTGCTTGACAAGGTACTCAGTGTTATGGAATCATGGCAGGTAGATGGGATGAATATAGAGATTAATGATGATCTAACTGAGTAGTGGAACAAGCTTGAAAGGCTGAATGGCCTCTTCCTGTTCCCATGTTTCTATCTATCATGTCAGCTTTGAGAAAGGCAATAAACATTTGAAATGTAGAGATTCAATTTGATGTGAACTGCATGCTGCTCCTAAGCATCTGGCAAAATTGTACTATACTATATTGCTTTTTGCAAGCATTATGCCCCTTATCTACCAGGTTAGCTGTCTGCTGGAAGTAAATGCTTTATATGTAATTGTTTCGAAATATTGTTGTATCTCTCAACTTCATTGAATTGGGGCTCAGTATAATTACTGAAGCAGCAATTCCCTGAGAATGATAAATTGACTGCTCCATTCTTAAAAGCATTGAAGAATAATACTAATGTTGGAAATGTAGGTTAGCTGAAAGTTTTCACATACAAATCCTATCTTGGTATCTTAATACTTAGCACAGTCAGCATTTATCATTGATAATCAAAAGAGTCATTACAGGGTGTCCTAGAAACATATCCCAGGATGGGTTTAAGTGCTATTTAAAAGGTTATCATCTCCTTGCTCCAGAACTGTAACAAATTGTGTTTTTTTGTGGATTAGATTAGATAACTTACAGTGTGGAAACAAGCCCTTTGTCCCAACAAGTCCACACCGCCCCGCCGAAGCGCAACCCACCCATACCCCTACATTTATCCCTTACCTAACACTATGGGCAATTTCGCACGGCCAATTCACCTGACCTGCATATCTTTGGACTGTGGGAGGAAACTGGAGCACCCGGAGGAAACCCACGCAGACATGGGGAGAATGTGCAAACTCCACACAGCCAGTCGCCTGAGGTGGGTATTGAACACTGTGAGGCAGCAGTGCTAACCACTGTGCCACTGTGCCGCCCACCAAAAACAATGATCTGAAGAAACTGCCCTCCACTCTCTTACTTGTTCTTTACACACCCCTGCCACCTTGACAGCAATGAAGATATTTTCCAATCAAAGCTTCCACTTATTTGGTTTTATAGGGATATATTATTTTTAAGGAGAAAGTGAGGGCTGCAGATGCTGGAGATCAGAGCTGAAAATGTGTTGCTGGAAAAGCGCAGCAGGTCAGGCAGCATCCAAGGAACAGGAGAATCGACGTTTCGGGCATAAGATCA
>NC_057712.1:29684491-29730763 GCF_004010195.1 Chiloscyllium plagiosum
TCTCCTGTTCCTTGGATGCTGCCTGACCTGCTGCGCTTTTCCAGCAACACATTTTCAGCATATATTATTTTTATTCAATTACAAATTTAAGTTTGTGATATCTTTCTTAAACTTGATCAAGAGTTTTTTTTTGACATTCTGATATTCCAATTATGCACTGACATTGAAATAGCTTACACTGTATTTTACTTTTTTGCTGAAGAAGGAATATTCCGGAAATTGATATATCTTGCCTTGCAACGTTATAACTCTGTGATCCACATCGGTACATGCCCTGATATGTTTACACACTATCCCTTTTAATGTTGCAGATTTTTATATTGTTTAGTTCCATTATTTCCCCATCAAGCCTTCTCAGGGACCTTGTTCCTTTAGTTGAGATGGCGGGACATCTGGCTGTTGCTGCTCAGTAATCTCCTAACAGAAGGTGCACTTCTGCAGGGCAGCAGTGGACCTGCTAATTCCCCACCCCCTCCTCCCCTGTGTAGTAACTGCAGCAATGTGTTTCATAAAGTAATTTGCCCACAGAATAATAAATCCCATCTATTCAAGAGAGTTGAGGTCAAAATTTCAGGTAGGTCTATTTATCCTTGGTGCCTTGGTTTGACCACCCATTGTTACTGCTGGCAATATAGGGTTTATTAAAAATATTATTTGTTATTTCTAATTTATTCTTTAATTTGATATGAGATATCTATAACGAAAAATTAAGTGTAAGTGTATGTCTATCATGTCAGAGTATCATAGCTCAAAATGGAATTGGTTCAAATAATTTGTTATCTGTTTAGTTTGCAGGATATCATTCAGACATTTGCTACACTATGAAAAGCTTAATATTAACAGAATCATTAGAAGAGTGGAGGGGCAGCTGGTGTATTTCTAAGAGGGAAATCAGGAGGACAAAAAGTGGACATGAGGTAACTTTGGCAAGTAGAGTTAAGGAGAACCCAAAGAAATTCTATAAATACATTAAGAACAAAAGAGTAACGATGGAGAGAATAAGACCTCTTAAAGATCATTGTGGCTGTCTATGTGTGGAAACACAGGAGTTAGGTGAGATACTAAATTATTAGTTTTCAACAGTATTTACAATGGAGAAGGACATGAAAGCTAATGAACTTGGGGAAATAAGTAGTGATGTCTTGAAAAGAGTTCATACTTCAGGAGAGGAGGTGCTGGAGGTCTTAAAACACATAAAAGTAGATAAATCCCAAGCATTGATCAGGTGCTTCCCAGAACTTTGTAGGAGGCAAGGGAAAAGAATGCTGGGCCTCTTGCTGAGATATTTGTATCATCAATAACCACAGGTGAGGTGCTGGAAGACTGGAGGTTGGCTAATGTGGTGCCATTACTTAAGAAAGGTGGAACAGAAAAGCCAGGGAACTACAGACTGGTGAGCTTTATGTAAGTGGTGGGTAAGTAGTTGGAGTAGATTCTGAGGGATAGGATTTACATGCATTTGGAAAGGTAAAGACTGATGAGAGATAGTCAGCATGGCTTTATGTGTCAGAAATTGTGTCACGCTGATTGAGTTTTTTGAAGCATTCAATGAGGTTCCACATACTAGACATGGTAGTAAGGTTAGACTACGTGGAATCTAGGGGGAGCTAGCCAACTGGATATAGAATTGGCTTGAAGATAAGAGACAGAGGGTCGTGCTAGGCAGATGTTTTTCAGAGTGGAGGCTTGTGACCAGTGGTGTGCCACAATGATCAGTGCTGGTCCACTGATATAAATGGGTTGGATGTGAATATAGGATGTATGGTTAGTAAACTTGCAGATGACACCAAAAGGGGTGAACAATGAAGAAGATTATCTTAGAGAGAAAGTGAAGGCTGCAGATGCTGGAGATCAGAGCTGAAAATGTGTTGCAGGAAAAGCGCAGCAGGTCAGGCAGCATCCAAGGAACAGGAGAATGCTGCCTGACCTGCTGTGCTTTTCCAGCAACACATTTTCAGCAGAAGATTATCTAGATCAGAGCTGAAAATGTGTTGGAGGAAAAGCGCAGCAGGTCAGGCAGCATCCAAGGAACAGGAGAATGCTGCCTGACCTGCTGCGCTTTTCCAGCAACACATTTTCAGCAGAAGATTATCTTAGACTACAACAGGATCTTGATCAGATTGGCCAATGGGCCAAGAGGTGGCAGATGGATTTTAATTTAGATGAATGTGAAGTGTTGCATTTTGATAAGACAAACCAGGGCAGTACTTATATGGTTAATGGTAGGGTCCTAGAGCCCAATGAAATGTAGGGGTACATATACATAGTTCCGTTAAAGTGGAGTTGCAGGTAGATAAGGGGGTGATGAAGGCATTTGGTAAGCTTCCTTCATTGGCTCTAACATTGAGTATAGGCGTTGGAATGTCATGTTGTGGCTGTGCAGAACATTGGTGAGGCCACTTTTAGAATACTGCGTATGATTCTGGTTTCTCTTTTATAGGAAGGATCTTGTTAAACTTGAGTGGGTTCAAAAAAGATTTACAAGCATGTTGCCAGGACAGGAGGGATGAGCTATAGGGAGTGGCTGAATACACTTTTTCCCCTGGAACGTCAGAGGCTGAGAGGTGATTCTATTGAGGTTTATAAAATTATGAGGGGCATGGATATGGTGAATAGCAAAGGTCTTTTGCCTTTGGTAGGGGAGTCCAAAGCTAAAGGACATTTGATTAAGGTGAGAGGGGAAAGATTTAAAAGGGACCTGAGGGGTAATTTTTCACATAGAAGGTGGTGCATACATGGGTTAAGCTGCCAGAGGAAGTGGTGGAGGCAGGTATGATTGCAACATTTAAAAGGCATCTGGATGGGCAGATGAATAGGAAGGTTGAGAGGGATATGGATCATATGCTGGCAAATGGGACTAGGTCAGATTGGGACTTCTGGTTTGAGTTGGACTGAAGGGTCTGTTTCCATGCTGTATGATTCTATGACTCGATGCACAAATGAAAAATAAGCAAATGCTTGTCAAACAAGCATTCTCATAAATTGTGTTATCTCTTTTAGTGTTAAGAGTACAAATAAATAGTCTGTTTTCTGCCAGCAATGCACATTTCAAAACAAGCTGAATCATTGCAGTATTGGGTGAAGTGTGAACTTGCTTCTGTTGCAAAAAACACTCAAGTGCTGCAATGAGAGATCTGCTCATCTTCAATTTTAATTGCAATTATTTTGCCACTTCAAGTGGAGAGACTCAATTTTGCTTGACGTGGTTTCTGAATAAGTAACATGAAGAAATGCAACTTTCAAAAAAAACCAGCAAGCAGCTCAGTAAGGTAGGCAGTCGAGAACAGATGATCAAACTCCCAAGCTTGACTTCCAATCAGCAGTGAGGTAACATGTCTCTGGCTGCTGTTGGAAGTGTCGTACCTGACCTCAGCACCCCAGAGAAATTGACCAGACTCTCCAATGTCTCAGTTATCCTTCATTGATTCCCGTGCAGCCATTGATGAGAACAGTTATTGACTCCGTTATAACATTCCTTTACCATATTTAGCAGTTGGCTGATATTCATGTTTAATGTTTAATCAGGAAAGGAGGACAGAATCATTGAGTCGTAGAGTTGTACAGCATGGAAACAGACTGTTTGATTCAACTTGTTATTGCCGATCAGATATCCTAACCTAATCTAGGTCCCATTTGCCAGCAAATGGCCAATATCTCTCTGAACCTTTCCTATTCATATGCCCATCCAGATGCCTTTTAAATGTTGTAATTATACCAACCTCTACCACCTCCTCTGGCAGCTCATTCCATAAACACACCACCTTCTGTGTGAAAAATTTGCCTCTTAGGTCTCTCTTATGTCTTTCTCCTCTCACTATAAACCTACACCCTCTAGTTTGGAGCCCCCTCCCACCCCCCAACCCAGGGAAAACACCTTGTCTGTTTATCCTATCCATACTCTTCATAATTTTGTAAACCACTAGAAGGTCACCCCTCAGCCTCCGACACTCCAGGGAAAACAGCCTCAGCATATTTCAGCCTCTCCCTATAGCCCAAATCCTCCAATCCTGGCAATGTATTGCAAATCTTTTCTGAACTCTTTCAAGTTTCACACCATTCTTCTGAAAGCAGTGAGACCAGAATTGCGCACAATATTCCAAAGCGGTCTAACCAATGTCCTGTATAACTGCAACATGACCTCCCAACTCCTATATTCAGTGCTCTGACTAATAAAGGAAAGCATACCAAATGCCTTCTTCACTACCCTATCTATCTGCAACTCCATTTTCAAGGAACGATGAACTTGCACTCCAAGGTCTCTTTGTTCAGCAACAATCCCCAGGACTTCATCATTAAGTGTACAAGTCCTGCTCTGATTTGTCTTTCCAAAATGTTGCACCTCACATTTATCTAAATTAAGCTCCATCTGCCACTCGTCAGCCGATTGGCCCATCTGACCAAGATCCCGTTATAATCTGAGGTAACCTTCTTCGCTGTCCAGTACACCTCCAATTCTGGTGTCGTTTGCAAATTTACTAATGATACCTCCTATGTTCACTTCCAAATCAAATATAGAAGTGTAGCTCGGACAAACAATATGCAATTTGTATTTTGATCAGATAAGTGGAACATTACTCACTAGTTACCCTTAATCTAGAGCATTTTGCTTTTATATTATTTTATAGTAGTGAAATATCTTATAGTGCTCCCCAATTATTTACACCTTTATCCTCCACCTTCAGTTAAAAAAATCTGCTGGCTATTTCTGAGTAGTCAAAATTGGTAATGACATGAAAAGATCATCAGGGCTTCTGAGACTTTGACAAACATTAGAACCAATAGTTTATTCTTTCATCCATGACACTTAACCATTTAGAAAGTAACAGAGGAATACAAGTAAAGGAGAGTAAATTAGACTCAAATTAGGTACAGAAATAGGAATAAAGGTTGGGTTTTTATGGAGGCTCAGAGACTCTGCAGACCTTGAAAAATGGTGTCTGGGTTCCAATTCTGTGATTTTTATTCATGAGATAAGACTGTGGGTTGGAGCAGATTGCAGGCCCACACTGTGCATTCCTGACTTTGCTGGCTTCATTGCAGGGATTGGCGTCTTCTCAGACTCCATAGTGTCATAGATTTGGGTCTGCGTTTTAATGTGTAGTGGTTCATGACTTCTCAGAGATGTCATGAATTATAGTCTGGATGTGGGAACTGTTTGAAAGGAAACTTCACAAAATTGGCTTGAACATGGCCCTCAGCCTTTTCCCGTTTGGCCATCCTCAATGATCATTTATTAGTCCCCATGCCAAGCTCACTTATCCAGGATACACTCTGTAGAGAACTAATGAACTGTATAGCATCAAATGTGAAAAAGCTTTAAAAATCACTCACTCATTCACAACTTTACAGAAAAACGATTCCTTTTACTACGATCTTTTGAAATTATCAACTGAACAAACTTTTCATATGTCAGTAGCAGAAACTATAAACTCTTGCCATCACTGATTTTACACAAAGAAATGTAAAACACTGAAGAAAGTGATCGAAAAGCGAAAGCTGTCAATCAAGCATTAATTTTCCTTGGGTGCATTTATTTCAACAGACTAATGGATGTCTAAATTCACAATTAAGCACTATTACAAATTCTGAATTAGAGTGGGTCTTGATGTACAACACATGGGACTAGAAGACAGCTCTTCAACTGTGAACTTCATACCATTTTAACACTCATACCCAGTCTGCTATGGTAGAGTTGAAAATGGCTTTTTAAACCCATGCCCTTGTGTATCCCTGGTGAATAAAGCAGACCTGTCTTTAAGGGTTGGACTGCTGCCAAGAAGGGAGAGATAGTCAGCCCCCTCACTATCTTACCTCATGAAAACTTTCTCTTTTTGCAGTTCTCCTGACAAGTTACATGCACAATATTCCATTGGCAACTTTCAGGATTTTGCCAGAGCCTCACTGAGTTCAAATAGACAGTTTTGTTGTAGCTGCCCTCCTTTAAGTACAACATATTTTGGAATTAAAAATAAAAGATATGTATAAATACTCTGGGTTTATTATCCAACAACATGACATTTGTTCTCTACAATTCATTGGTCCCATACAGAGTAAAAATAGATGTTGAGATGCCATTGGAATATATTAATGGCCAGGATGGAGTGCAAGACTGAGCGTGAGTTGTCATGAAGAAAGCATGGAGAGGTTGAGAATGAGGGACAGAGGACTATTTTCTGTTTTATTCTTTTTGCTACAATTAAGGTGACTTTGAGGGACAATGTGGTAGTCCGTTAAAGAAACAAATTGCCTTTTTGTCCAGCAGCCCCTCCGGCTGCTTCAAAATCTACTTGAGAGGGTGCTGGGCCTGACTCCAGCAAGAGTCCCCCTCCCTGGAACAAAATCTTCATGTTTTCAAGTGTTTTTTTTTCTGATTGAAGTGCACTGAGTAAAGGAATTCCCCAATTTGCACAACCTACTCCAGGATGAAATTCCAACCCAAAGTGAGGGAAAGAAAGCTTTGTTTCGGAAAAAGAGAGATCGGATCATTGAAAGGAAAGTCAAAGAAAGCCGTTATTTTAAAAAAAGTGTTTAAGAACAACTTATTACTAGCAGAAATGTGGCTCAACAATTCAAATTATATTTGGTGTGAGATGTGGAGGGTATCACAAGAACATAAATATCCTTATTAAGATGGTACATACGCTGCGAATTGCCAGTCTTAATCTTCTGCTGTCAGTTTAATTGGCATGCATGTGCGATTACAGCAATTTTATGAAACACACTGGAATATTGATCATAGCTTGAAGGGTTTGTAAGGCTAATAGGAGAGAGACATAGCTCATACAGCAACATGCGACCAGTCACAATTCACAAGATGTGTCTTCTTCACCACAAGCTGAGGTCTCATTTACACAATGATTACAATGAATGGCTTTAAACTCATCATTGTTTTGGCATTTAGGCTCCACAGATGCACATTCTATTATACAAACATGCCAATATCTCAAAGTAAAATAGTTCAAATGACCTGAAAATAAAACAACATAAGATATTAGATGTGAGTTTTTGAACTTGGTTGTGAATAACAACAGGTATCTGTACCTCTTATTTGGTCCTGAGTTTTGTTCAAACATGTTCAAGGATAGAATTTGTGATGATGCTGCCTTCATTCAGATTCAACCTGTTCCTCTAAATGTCAGTTGGAGCATCATATTGTACTTGTACAGGACGTTGGTGAGGCTACTTTTGGAGTACTGTGTATATTCTGGTCCGCTTGCTATAGAAAGGATATTATTAAATTGATGGGGGTTCAGAGAAGATTTACAAGGATGTTGCCGTGACTGGAGGATTTGAGTCATAAGGAGAGGTTGGATTTAAAAGGGACCTGAAGGGTAATTTTTCAAATGGCAGATGGTTTTTATGTGGGATAAACTGCCTGGGAAAGTGGTAGATGCAGGTACAGTTACAATATTTAAAAGATATTTGGACAGGGTCAAGAATAGGAAAGGTTTAGAGGGATATGGACCAAGCAAAGACAAATGGAATTAGTTTAGCTTGGGTCAGCACGGACCAGTTGGGCCAAAGGATCTGTTTCTGTGCTGTTTGACTTTATGACTGTATGGCTCAATGACACTGTCTGAATGAAAATGCCATTTTCCATGCCAACAGTGTAAGGATCTGGATAACATAATTGAATAGAATGGAGGACAGTTTGATTAAGATCATAGCACGAATGACTTCAATGTACATTACAATATGTTTTGTTGCAATTCTAAGTTCTGCAGACAATAACCTTTCACTAAAACATAAACCCTTTTTCAGACATTGCCCAATGCCATTGTCTCATTACCATTGACAATGGTGACTGCAGCAGTTACGAAGAGACTCTGACAACAGCCATAATATGCACTTACATAACATATTTAACAAGAAAATATCCTAAGATGATTAACAGGAACATAATCAGAAACTGAGGCAAGTAAGGGCATAAGGACGAATGATTGATGCCTGAGTCTGAAAGGTAAATTTTAAAGACTGTCATTAGGGAAATGAAGGAGGAGAAAGTGAGGTCTGCAGACGCTGGAGATCAAAGCTGAAACTTTATTGCTGGAACAGCACAGCAGGTCAGGCAGCATCTAGGGAACAGAAGATTCGAAAGGTCGAATCTTCTGTTCCCTAGATGCTGCCTGACCTGCTGTGCTGTTCCAGCAATAAAGTTTCAGCTTAGGGAAATGAAGCCAATGTTGGAGGAGCAGAGGAACAGTGGGTTGTAGGGTTATCAGAGGTTACAGAACTAGGCAGGGAAGAGATGTGAACATGAAAATGTGAACTATAGTTTTGAACTTTAAATATCAATTGTGAAGCTCTCCATTCAACAAGATAAAGAATTAAGATACGTATAATGGTTTTTCAGTACTTTAGCTAAATGAGCAAAAGTTCAGCCTCAAGGAGAAGTTTGTCTTTCCTGAATATATCGTGCAAAATGTCCATTGGTCACATCCCATTACTGTTTCAATCACTTCCCTCCATTTGGAAATATGAAAGTGGCCAGCCAGGTCCATTTGAAAAATTATTTTTTTGAAACTGAAATGCAAAACAGACATTTAGGGAATGATGCAAGGTCTCAATTGTCAGTCTGAGCGTGTAACTGAATTGATACTTTAATACATTTGTGAATTGTAAGCCCAGCTTTTGAAATAAGGAAACTTACAGATCTGTTTAAATGACTTAAATTCAACTGGCATTTCTTTCCTGATGACTTGGATAAGGAAATGGCATAAAGAGATAAATGTTTTACTTAAATCTTCTTGATATGCTCAAGGGATTGAAAGATAAATGTAATATCTGTAGCATGTTGTGGACCAGAAGATAGTCTAGACCCTATCAGTTTCTTATTTTAAAGGTACATGTAAGGCACTGTGTTCCGGATGCAACTAGATTAATCAAACTACCAAGCTTGACACAAAACACATGTTATTCATATACTATAATTAAGATACAAACAAAATAAAAAGAAAAAAATTGACTTAACTCTATTGAAATGCATACCAAAATAACGACTAGTAATGATGTGTTCCAACATAGTAACATTCCATAAACACACCCTTGGTAAAAATAAATTCAGTAAAATAGATTGTCTCACACGCAATTCAAGCAGCAGGAAGAGAATACCAGCTTTTGGCTGTAACAGTGAAAAGAATAAGAGCTTCTAAATCCAGCTTCAAGACCCCAACAACTACTATTGATGGCTAAAACTCAAAATCTTCGATCTGTGGGAGTTTGATCCCAACCCATTCAGGCTGCTTCTATTGTTACAACTTTAAAAAAAAACATGATTCGGAGATGCCGGTGTTGGACTGGGGTGTACAAAGTTAAGAATCACACAACACCAGGTTATAGTCCAACAGGTTTAATTGGAAGCACTAGCTTTCGGAGTGACGTTCCTTCATCAGGTGATTGTCAATCACCTGATGAAGGAGCGTGGCTCCGAAAGCTCGTGTGCTTCCAATTAAACCTGTTGGACTATAACCTGGTGTTGTGTGATTTTTAACTTAAAAAAAACAAGCCTCACAAGCTGTTTACTTTCTCTTTGGAGCAGATTGCTCTGCACCTCTCTCTCAAACTTTCTTCATAGAAGTGAACCAGGACAAAATACCCCTCTTAAAGCCATAGTACCATCACAAGCACAATTGGCTAATGAGGAATTAGAATATTTATTGAATGAGGCTGAGAATCTTGTGAAAATCAACAAATCTGATGATGAGAAGGATTTAAAATTTTGTCAAAGGTTGACCACTATCTTAGAAAAGAAAATCAATGTAAACAAATACACAGCTGGATACTCAAACGAAAGACTTAAAACTTCAAATAAACGCACCATCCTGCAGATGTTGGAAATTGGAATCAAACAGAAAATGCTGGAGAAACTCAGCAGGTCTGGAACAATCTGAGTGAATAACTGAGTTAAATATTGAGTCCGATGTGTCTTATTTAGAACTTTCAAGGTACTGAAGAGAAGTCAAACTGGACTTAAACTTCTACAGTTATGTGAGGAGGAAGGGATTCTTGAAAATCAGCATAGACCCATTGAATTTCTTTAGTGTGGCAACAGGCCATTTGACCCAACAAGTTCACATTGACCCTCTAAAGAACATCCTATTCAGACCCATCCCTGTAACTCTGCACATACCATAGCTAAAACACCTAACCTATACATCCCAAAACACTATGGGTAATTTAGCATGGCCAATCCACCTAACCTCCACTTCTTTGAAGTGTGGGAGGTAACCAGAGCACCTGGTGGAAACCTACACAGACACAGGGAGAATGTGCAAGCTCCACACAGACAATCACCCAAAGGTGGAAATCGATTCCTGGTCTCTGGCACTGTGAGGCAGCAGTGCTAACCACTGTGCCACCCTTGGAGGAGAGGGCAAGAAGAGAGAATAGGAAATGATAAGGAAAGTTTGTATCTGGTTTTACAGTACAAGACACAGAAATATTTCTATAAGTAATGTGGAAAAAATTATCTTAAGAGAAAGTTGTAGAAGCTAGTTTCAGCATGTATTAATACTGGAGAAATTAAAGGAATGAAAAGATCAGAAGTCTTCTGAACCTGATGTTTAACATACTCAGGCTTTAGAAGAGGTGGCATCAGAGTTTGGACATACATTGGCCTGGATTTCTTTGCTGGCCAGGCAGTCATTATTCTAGTCTAGATGGGAGTTGCACATGGGGACCCTGCCGAATCCTCGTTGGAGAAGATTCTGAAAAATTGATTGAAGATTCCTGTGGACAATTTCTCTATGCCTGAAAACATCCAAACATATCCATTTGAATCAGAGGATTGGGAGGGCTCTGATGCCACCATGTCAAACAATTCCTCAGGGAATGTTAGGCTATTAAATACATATTCTAGCTCTTGAGAAACAATTTAATAGATCCCATACTTAAATCACACACCCTAACTATACTTCCACCAGAAACTGACCTGAACCCTTTCTCCACTCTGCACTCACCCTATCAGAACCACAAACCCTTCAACTGGGCCAGACCTGAAATGAAACCCTGCTGGAGTGGACCACACCCAATCCATCTGTTCCTTGCTGCCAGACCTGAGGTGAAACCCCCCGCCCCCAACAAACACTCCCCCACCCTGACAGCCAAATAAACACTACACCACCACTACTAAATCTGCCCCACCCACCCCACTATGTACCCTGTGAGATCTGCCCCACAGCTAGACCTTACCTAAAGCCCCTGCTGCCAGATCCAAATCCCCTCAGATCTGGCAGTCATTTTTCCCAACAGCCGATTGACTCTCACTCAATCCCAACTACTGCATCACTGATGCCACCTTACTCTTTACCCATTTGGAAATCTAGCCTCTTCCTGCCTGCTATCCTACCCAACTGACATGCTACCCCTATCTGGCTGGCACCCGGCTCACTAGCAGCATAGTTTTGTGGCACCCTGCCCCCTGCCTATCTGGCATCTGATCTTTGGCATCTTAACTTCTTCCTGGGTGGCATCTTACTTAAATGGCATGCTAACCCTTACTCATTTGGAATCCTACACCTTAGCACACTACCCCTACTCAACCAGGCCCATATTTGATTACCACTATGCATCTGGTACCTTATCCTCCCAGTGCTCAAACATCACATTTCCTTATGTACTTGACATTTGACAAAATGTTGTCAGGACCTTTAACTTTCACAATACGGCAGCTGATTTCTGTGAAAATGGAGCATGGTTTGCCTTTTGCTGACAGTACTGTGCTACAAAAAAAAACTATCAAGCATCAGAAAAGAGATTCCCAAAGAAAAGATCTGAAGTTTACACATAGTACACATTAGGATATGTTCTGATCCCAAATGTGAGATGAACAGCCATTATGATTGGTTTGATATGGATGAAAAACTCTCAAGGTGACCCCAATCTCTTACCACCCTGTGGGAGAGTGCATTTTGTCTACCAAAACAATGCACTGTTCCATTGTCCTGTCAGTCATTTATTTATTCATTTGGAACATAGCCCCTGATGTTCATCACTGTGAACATTCTTCCATTGTTTACTATTTGCACTGTCATTTCTCTTCTCACTTGTCATCTTTGCTGGTTACCTCCTTCAGGTGATTGCAAAGAGGTTGCAGTCTCAGTCCTGATGTACATAGCTATGAAAGGCAAACCAATACAACTCTCCACCTTTGACTCAAATGAGCAGATGTTTTGATAGGTCTTTAAAAGAATATATTGTTTGGAATAAAGTTTTCTCTTGATCGATGATGAGTTGTGGCAGTTGGTTATGATGTTTTGATTACAGAAAACTCTTCACTGGAACTGAGCATTCTGTCTTCCTGAGATGTTATAAACAGTTTTGACATTTTGAGCATTGTAGATAAAGATAAAGTGCTGTATTTTCTGAGTCTCTCACTGTGAGAAAATTTATTTTCCTATTACAAATACAAGGAGCTGTGCAGCTAGGCTGGTGTGTTTGTCCCTGATACACAAGCTCTTCATAAACATCAGGTTCTTCTTGTCATCTTCAATGTGTCACTGAAGGAAAGTGATTGTAATCATGAAATATAAATAACAGGGATCGGTGCTAATATTATTTCATTTGCTTCCAATAGGCATTTAAGAGGATTTTGTTTTGTGCACAGTTAAACGATCCTTGTTTGTAGAGCTCACTCTTTCCTGGAACCTATCCTCTCCTGAAAGTTATGACTGTAATACTGGGGTACACTTAAATGGTCTTTTACAGTACTCCTCCAAGCCATGGAAGCCATTCTTCATGTTCAAGTCCAGTTAGTGTTAGCCAGTCATTGGACTATCTCAGTTGTTTATAATCACCTGGTATCAACACACATACGTTCCACAAAAGTGAGTTGCTCAAACGTTTCAGAAGCAGGAATGTCACTCCATTTATTTATCTCTCTGCCTCCCTCGCCTTTTCTCCAAGACCGAGAGCATTACTGTTGCCACACTAGTTCACCTAGGAGAAAGTGAGGACTGCAGATGCTGGAAATCATAGCTGAAAAATGTGTTTCTGGAAAAGCGCAGCAGGTCAGGCAGCATCCAAGGAGCAGGAGAGTCGACGATTATGCCCGAAACGTCGATTCTCCTGCTCCTTGGATGCTGCCTGACCTGCTGCGCTTTTCCAGCAACACATTTTTCAGCCACACTAGTTCAGACCAGGACAGGTCTTCTGAAACTGTACAACTTTGCTCAGTTCCAGGTGAGTGATGGAGCTTGGCAATGATTTTGTCAGACAAAGCTGTTGTGATTTCACTTTTGTGTTCATGTATGACCAGAGTTTGCTGCCTTCACCAGACTGCAACATTGCTAACTTTCACTTCCTGCAACTTGCAATCCAGAATGAATAAAAACAAGTGAACAAAATGCAAATCATCATGAAATGCCACCAATTTGAACACAAATTTTGGTTCTGTAGCATCTAATTTTACAACATCATGAGTGCCAAATCTTTGTGAAAATGGTGTCCTAACTGTGTAAGCACATATCTCATGTAATCTATACTGGATACTATTTTGATAACCGCATTTGCGTTGGCATTCAGAGTATGTGGTAGAAATATGCAGAGTAGGAGCTAGACTTCCATGTTGGTCACAGTGTGACCCTGACTTCATTGGTGATGATTGCAACCTCAACTCTCCAGTTAATGCTGTCTCTGAAATATGCAGCACTAAACATGCAATCAACGCAGCCTGAAGACCCCACCCCTCTCTCCACCAGCATTATTTAGAGAGACAATCAGCTATGTTCAGGTTATTGTTAATTTATTTCTTGTTTATCGCTGAAAAAATAGAAGAGTCTGATAATCAGTCCTCTTATTTTCATATGGTGAAAGCCAAATTCACACGTCTCAAGAGTTTTGCTCAAATTACTTGTTCTTAGTCATGAATGCTACAGTTACCACTGCCTCCAATCTGGAGCAGGGCAATGCGAGTGAACAAGTCAGGACAGGACAGGATGCGCAAAGAAAAAATGGTCAGGGTGGAAAGAACAACTCTCAGCAGGACGCCATGCCTTCACTGAGTCTTCAGGGGTTAATGCATTCATATAAACTCAGTGATGATCACTGCATGCGACATCACTGTTAAACAAAGTGATTGCTCACTGAAATCTGCTGCCTGTGTTGGAGAGCTTTGAAGTCCACATTCTGAATATACCATTTTTATGTCAGTCTTGAGTCAAAGCAACTTGTGCATCAAATTCCAACACCTACTTGAGTCAAAATACACCCCTTTAAGATGTTCAGACTTGCTTTAGGCAGAACAGGCTAGTTTGAAACTCTGCTCACATTTCACAATGTTGTGCCAGTTGCAACCGATTAACATTGGTGCTGGCTGCAATCATGAGAATGAGGACACAGCACAAAAATTGAAGCTTGCATCCTGCCTGTATTGGAAGAAATGGGCAGAGTTTAATCAAACATCATGCTTCCAATTTTAAGCCTAACCCAATTATTTCACCTTTATGTTCTAAAAATACAGTGTGATAAACATCAAAGTTTCATAGGATGTATTATATTGTTTGTTTGGTATTGCACTGGATATTGTTGCTAAGGAAACAATAACAACCTACATTTAAATAGCCGCTACAGAGGGGTCTAGATTATAAAGGAAGAAATAATAGTAATATGCAAGAAGGCAAAGTCACCATCGTGGGAGATTTAAACGTACTGTTATAAAGTGGAGGTTGACCTCCCCCACCCCCACCCCCCATCTCCCGAGAACTAAAACCAAAACACCCAAAGAGGAGCACCTCACCCTATAATCTGTAAACAAGTGTGAAAAGTGGTGTAACCTGCTTTTCAACAACTGCTAATGGTTAAATAAAATAAATCCCTGACACTCACTTTAAAATCAATAAGTAACAATTTATTTATCTAATGCTAACAGGGAACAAATTAACTAAACTATTAACAAATCAATCTCTTCTAACTACTAACTATTCCCGAATAAAACAAGATTCTAACGGTATGCTGTACCAAAAAATACAAGTCCCACTCATATAAACAAAAGTAGAATTTAGTCTGTCGAAGTTCAGTCAGGTTATGTGCCTTCTGGAATGTTCTGTGCCTTCTCCGTTGATTCTTCTGTCAGGAATGCCATCTTAATTGATTCTTCTGTCAGGAATGCCTTCTCGGTCAGGAATGCTTTCTTCGTCATTGGTACCATTTTTACATGGTGTTTTCTCTAAGACAAAGATGAGACTGTGAGAACCTGCAATTCTATCTCGAGATCTGAGAGCTGTTAACTCTGGTGGATGGCAGCTAGCTCTGGGGTCTTTATCCTACTGCCCCTTTCCTTCACACCCTTGGTGACATATCAGTATTTCTTACAATAGGATTGGGGCTATGTTGTCAAAACCATTAGATTTAAATTTAATTGGTGTTTTGCATCTAAGTGCCTGGTTCAAATTGATTGGCTAACTTCAAAAGCCTGTTGTCTTGGTAAAACTCGCTGCTTGGCCTGCTAACTGTATGGCCTTTCGATACAAATGTTTCAGTTCAGGCTCTCCGTGTACCTACAAACTTTCAAGCTGCTACTCACAGATACTAATTTTAAATCTCTAAGCACAGAAAAAGCACCATCTTTTAAAGTGACCATGCAATGCTTCCCCCTGAGCATTTTACAATTTTACAAACACCAAATTCTAACTTCCTGCCCACAGTCTACAATTCCTCAACCCAACTTCACAACACATGGATGGAAAAAAAAACAGATGGACAAAAATGGCCTGGATGAAGAGCTCACATAATGATTTTGGCATATTTCATGGAACAGCATGTTGTGGAGTTGACCAGACAGGAGACTATAATGAAGCTGGTATCGTGCAACGAGATAAGGCTGGTACAATTGCAACATTTAAGAGGCATTTCGATCGGTATATGAATAGGAAGGGTTTGGAGGGATATGGGCCGGGTGCTGGCAGGTGGTACAATATTGGGTTGGGATATCTGGTCGGCATGGACGGGTTGGACCGAAGGGTCCGTTTCCATGCTGTACATCTCTATGACTCTATGACTGTATGATAGTGAATGCATCCCTTGGTAGGAACAACCAAAATATGATTGAACATATATTTTGAGGGAGAGAGAAATGCATACAAGACTTTTTTTTAAAAGTTAAAAGGGTCATTATAAAGTTATGCAAACTTAAATGACAAATGAATGAGCAAACTAAATGAAAGGAGAAGTCAATTAATTGCAGTGAAGGGGATATTTTAAAAAGACACAGAATAGATATATCGTGAATAACATATTTCAAAGAGCAAGAAAATCACCATGGGATGTACCCACTATCCATTTTTAGCTAAGAAGATGAAATACATTGCAATACTTAAAGAAAATGTATATAATTGTGCAAAGACATGTGGCAGGTCTGAACTTTGAAGAGATTATTTAAAAACGAAGGACAGAGAGTGATTAAAACATTAAAAAAGGAGGGAAATGTTACAGTATGAGAGACAACAAGCCATAAATATACAAACAGATAGTAACATTTTCTGTGAATATTCAAAAACAGTTAACAAAATGGGCATTAATCCTATAGAAAGTAAGACTCATGAATTAATCATGGGAAATAAAGAGATGGCAGATTAATTCAACAGGTACTTTTTATCAGTCTGATGTAGAAGATCTAAGTAACATCCCAGAAGCGGCCATAAATCAGTTATCATCCCACTAGGTTGCAAAACAAACTGAATAAACAAAAATCAATTAGTGATTCATGGAAACCTTAATTCCAAAAACTTGGTCATAAAACTGTTGCAAGAGAAATCACCATGGCTACAGAAATGCTTAAAGTTAATTATTGACTTAATTTTTGACAGGAAACCCAATCAAAACCTTAGAATAAGTTATATAAATATATAAATAAATATATATATAGTATATTTTGAAAGTCCCAGCAGTTTACATCATAACTCTACATCCTTCCAATTGGAAAATGTGAAAGAGCCATAGTGGGAGTAATTTTAACTTCAAAGTATGGGGAAACCAGCCCATCCATTTGTAGTTTTTAAAGCAGATACAAAGTGAGTACCTAATCCATTCTCAGGAGGTGAGTTAGTTGTTGAAACCTCTTAAGAAAGCTACATGCTTCTATTTTGAGAGTTTCTATTTTTAAGCTGTTTTTGCCTGTTTTTAAGGCCTGCTACGGATGTAAAAGATACAGCTTGGATTAAATATATCAAATAAGTGCCTTTACTCCCAAGCTTTTGGTAAGCCAGGAGGAACAGGCATGCTTTCTCCAAGTCCAGTAAGCGAAGCAATGATCACTCAAAATATTCCTCATGGTTCGTTCTATCTTGACCTCCACTCTGGTCTAAGCCTTCCAAACAACATCCACAATCTTCCTTAAATGCTTTCATCTTCCACTACTAATCTTCTGTGACTTTAAATGATCGCTTATGTTGGCCTGATTGCTTTGTTGCTCTTCCAATCTTCAAATCTTCAACAATGCACAGTTTTCCCTGAGCAGTCCCAAAGGTCGACACTCTACACCACCCATGCACAAACACATACTTTCTCTCTCTCTACCCCAACATCCATGTTCTTCCAGATTCCACTATCTTTACCATAACAAATAAATTCTATCAGCTCCCTGCCTCAATCTCAACTTGAACTGCTTTGTTATAGTGTCCCACTGTGACTTGTATCGCTGTAGAAATGCTCTATCATCCGATTTCCCTGATCTTGTGCTACAGTTGCTAATTTCATAATCCTAGTCGTCAGCCCACATCCTCTCAACTTTGAGATTTCCTTTTTAATTTTATCCTCCAGCTTCAATATTACTTTTCCTGCTTTCTGTGAACTTTACCTCTACTTTATATAACCTTGCATTAATCTCAGTTTTTCAAAGTGGTATCAGTGGGTGAAAGCTCCAGGGACTCCACTCAACTACACTTATGGTGGTAGTTCTATGGATATACTGAGTAACAAGAATTTAAAGGCTACACAAGCTTTTCTATGCCAACTATATTCACCAAGGAGGCCCTTGAGATGCTCTGGATATGTTCCAAAACACCACGGTCAGTAGATTCTGGAAAACCTGTCTGTTTATTACAAACTGGTGTCTTTAGCATTAAATGGATTCTTTATAACAATTTAGCATGCCAACTATGGGCTTGGGAGCAACAGACAATGTACATTCACAGGTTGTGAATATTATCATTTACTAATCTCAATCCACCCATTCTACAGCCTTCACTTCAGACCTTCATTATTACACATCCTGAGCCAGAATAGCAACAAGCAGTTTGAAGCCAATTTCTTTTCAAGTACTACAACATGTCACAAAATCATCCCTGCATGATTTAAAAGATTCTTCAGGATTCTTTTTTAATGGTAATCTATCTGAATAAGAAATAAAGACATTTTTTAAAAAGATCCATTCAACTGGCTTATTTCATAAACTCATGACTTCCAAAAAATACTGAAATACTTTTAAAGCATTGATTATGTTTGTGGTGTAGGAAACCTAATAAGCAATTTGTGTATAGAAAGGTCCAGTCGACAATAACCCATAAAATCTAATGATTTGGAGTTGGGGAAGGACATTGGTTTTGGACATCAGGAGGTGTTATACTGGGTTCTGGCTGCCAATCATTAACAGCTGCTGGTTGGGATAATTTGAAACTATGAGTCTCCTTTGTTTGAGTCTAGGGGTCCGTCTAACTATCAGTGATAGAGGGTAGATTGTTAGGAAATATTGACAAGAAGATGCACTTGTTTTACATAACAAGGTGTAGTTTATTACATGCTAACAATGAGGATAATCAATATTAATTCATTAAGCAGAATTACAACCATCAGTGGCACATATGTCATTTCTATCTCTATTAGGACCTTTTGCAATTCGAATTGTTTCTTCACTCGAACTCTGTACGAAATCATCAGGTTGGGTGGAGCTAGGAAGATCATAAGATATAGGAGCAGGTGATTGGGCTCTGCCATTTGAGTATTTCAATATATTTCTCAACCCTAGTATCCCTTGATCCCCTTACAAAACAAGAACCTATCTATCTCTGTCTTAATTCACTCAATGACATGGCATCAAGAGCCTTCTGCAGCTATGAGGTCCACAGATTTGCCACCCTCTTGCCGAAACTCCTCATTTCAGTTCTGAAGTGTTGTTCCTTCACCCTCGAGCTCTAGTCTCTCACAGGAGTGGAAGCATCTTCTCCATGTCCACTCTATCCAGGCCTCTCAGCATTCTGTGACTTGTGAACACAATGGCAACATTCTAATAGAACATATTACAGCACCTCCTGTAAAGTTTATTTCTCTCATTGTTAACCATTATACATTCGTATGTTTAAGTACTTTTACATTTACCACTACTCCATGTCCCCTTAAATCTCTGACTTTGCAACCATAATCGGTCTGAAGGTTGCGCAAATCTTTTAAAACACATTTCCTTCTGATTTAGAAGTTTGGTTAGTGTTTAACTTGAGAATAGTTAACCTAGATCCTAAATTTCCTGTGAGTTGAACTGTTCCCTGCTAACTTAAGCAGTTGACCAATACTGTCATCTAGGAAACTTTACTCTCAAGAATGTCCACCATGGAAGGTGAAGTTCTGTGAGAGTAAGGACCTTCGTAATTGTAATATACCGAGTTTCTGGAGCAGGGAATTGACTCATAGAACAAAACATAGAACATAGAACAGTACAGCACAGGAACAGGCCCTTTGGCCCACCACATCTGCAGCGACCATGATACCATTCTAAATTAATCCCATTATCTGCATATGTCCATATCCTTGTATTCCCAACCTGACCATGTGTCTAAATGCCTCATAAATGTTGCTATTATATCTGCTTCTACCACCTCCCCTGGCATCATGTTCCAGGCACCAACACCGTCCGGGTAAGAAATTTCCTTTACACATCTCCAATCAGCTTCCCCCCTCACGTTAAACCTATGCCCCTTACTATTTGACACTTGCACGCTGGGAAAAGGTCTCCGACTATCCACCCTATCCATCCTCTCACAATTTTTTATACTTGTACAAAGTCACCCTTCTGCCTCCAACTCTGTCATAAAAACAATCCAGGTTTGCCCAACTTCTCCTTACAGCTAATAAAGTCCAATCCAGGTAAAATCCTGGTAAACCTCTTTTTCGCCACTTTTCAAAGTCTCCACTACCTTCCTGTAGTGTGGAGGACAGAACTGCACACAGTACTCCAGTTGTGGCAGAACTAAAGTTTTATACAGCTGTAAATGACTTGCCTACCTTTATACTCAATGCCCTGACCAATTAAGGCAAGTATGCCATATCTTTACTGCCTTATCCAATTGAGTTGCCACTTGCACCCGATATCTCTCTGTATTTCAGTGCTCCGAGGGGTATTGCCACTTACTGCATACTTTCCTCTTGCATTTGACCTCTCAAATTTACAACTGATGTGCATCCTGCTGTATCCTTTGACTACCTTCCTTGCTATGAACAATCCTATCAAATGTCCTGTTGTCTGCAAACCTGCTAATCAGATCACTTACATTGGAACATGTCTGATCACAGATTACGAGTCAGAAAAATATCCCTGCACAACAGAATGATAGTTGTGACCACCTTACCAGCTCACCTCTGATCCCATGTGCCTTAATTTTCTGGACCAGCCAACCATGAAGGACCTTGTCAAATGCTGTAGTTAAGTCCAGGTAGATAACATCCACCGCCCTAACCTCATTAATTATTTTCATTGCTTCCTCTAAATATTCAGACAAATTTGGGAGGCAAAATCTCTTCAGCAAAAAAACATGCTGACTATCCCTCATAAGTCCATTCTTTCCCAAATGAAAATAAACCCTGTCCCTAAGAACCTTCTCCAATTATTTCCCTGCCACTAATATAAGGCTCATCTGCCTATAATTTCCTGGATTTCCCTATTGCACTTCATAAACAACATTGACAATTCCCCAATCTTCTGGGATCTTCTTATGGCTAAAGAAGGTGCAAAGATCCCTGCTAAAGCCCGAGCAATCACCTCCCTTGCCTCCCACTGTATCATGGGATAGATTCCATCAGGCTCTGGGGACTTGCTCTGTAAACTTGCTAATTAGTTCATCTACATTGGAACATCACTGATCTGGAATATTAACATACCCCTCCCTAATGTTACCATCAGCCATGTCCTTCTCCTTGGTGAATACTGATGCAAAGTATTCACGAGCCATTTCCGCTGGCTCCATGCATAAATTTCCTTTTTTGTCCTTGAGTGGATTTATCCTTTCCATAGCTACCCGCTTGCTCCTAAATATCTATGTGACATTCATTGGGATTCTCCTTAACTCTACTTGCCAAGGATATTTCATGGCCCCTTTTAGCCCTCCTAATTCCTTGTTTAAAATCTTTCCTAATTCCTTTATATTCCTCAAAGGCCTTTCTTATTTCAGTTACTTAAATCTACATGTGCTTCCTTTTCCTTTTTGGCTAGACATTTAATATCTCTTGTCATCCACAGTTCCCAAATCTTGCCATCCTTATCTTTCATCCTCATAGGAATGTGCTGAACACTATTTCAAAGGCATTTAAAAGACTCTGACATGTCAAATATGGATCGACCCTCAAACAGTAACTCTCAATCTAAGTTCTCCATTTCCTACCTGCTACAGTTTTAATTAGCTTTTTCCTAATTCAGCATTTTTACCAGAGGACCAGTCTTTTTCTTATCCAGAACTATCTTAAACTGTACAGAGTTATGATCATTGTTCCCAAAATGGTCCCCCACCAAAACCTTGATCACCTGGCTAGACTCATTCCCTAAGGCAAAGCCGAGTACAGCCCCTTCCCTAATTTGACTATTTATTGTTTCAAGAAACCCTCCTGGATGCACCAAACAAATTCTGTCTTTCTAACTCTCTGGCACTAATGGGAAAGTTAAATTCATCTAATATAACAAGCCTGTTGTTTTTGCATCTTTCCATCATCTGCCTACATATCTGTTCCTTTATCTCCCAGTAGCCATTGGAAGGCCTATGGAATAACTCTATCATAATGATTACACCTTTCTTATTCCTGAGTTCTATCCATATGGCTGTATTGGGTGAGTCCTCCGAGATATCCTCTCTTAGTGTAGCTGTGACATTCTTCTTAATCAGTGATGAAACTCCCCCATCCCTTCCACCTACCCCTCTATCACGCCTGAAACATCTCAACACTGGAATTTGAGCTACCAATCCTGCACTTCTCTCAACCAAGTTTTTGTAATGGCTATAAAATTGTAGTTCCATGTACTAATCCAGGCTCTAAGCTTAACTGCCTTTCTTGTTATATTCCTTGTATGAAAATAAATTCCCTTCAGACTGCCAGTCCCACTGTGTTCATTAATCTGGCTCTGCTTGTTCTTGTTATTAGACTTACTTGACTTAACCTTTACCTTCTTCTCAATTGCTCTGCATCCTGATCTATTGCTCTGGTGCCTGCACCCCCTGCCACACTTGTTTAAACTCCATCGAGTGACAGTAGCCAACTCCCATGCATGGATATTTGTGCCCCTCCAGTTGAGTTGCGATCCAAACTTATTGTTCAGAAGAAAGAAACTCTTAAGATTACCTACATTGGCATAACAGAACCAACTCATACTGTCAACAGAAAGGAAATCTCAGATTTTACAGGATGGAGGAATGGAAGAAATCCCAATGATCCAGATATCTAAAGCCCTCCTTCCTACGCAAGCTCTTTAGCAATACATTCAACTGTGTTATCTTCCCATTTCTGACACTAGTATAGATCCTGGGATTACAACCCTGGAGGTCCTGTTTTTCAACTTTCTGCCTAACTTCCTAAATTCCCTTTACAGGACTTCATCTGTCTTCCTGTCGTAGCTGTTCACCCTCCCCTTTTAGAATTTCCTGTGCCACTCAGAGATATCCTTGATCCTGGCACCAGGGAGGCAAAACACCACCCTGGAATCTTGTTTGTGGCCACAGAAGCACCAATCTGTGCCCTAGGCTTTAGAGTCCCCTGTCGTGACAATAGAGGTATTCTGTTTCTGTTTTTCAGACCAGGCAATTTCTTCTTTATGACTGTGACATAGTCTGGCAACGATGGAGTTACATGCAGCTCATTTCCATTTTGTTCAAACAAATATTTACAGTCAATGTGCTGATACATCCGAGTTGAAGTATATAAGCTGTCAGACCTGTTGACAAGGTTAGATGTCTTCATTCCTTCTCTGCGTTTATCTTTCAAGTGAACTAGGCATTTTTGCATCCCTAGTCACGTTCTGGAAACTTGCTGCTCATTCAGTATGATCTTTATCATTGACACTGACAATTGTACGTTGAGAGGGAATGGATTGCATTGAGCTTCAGTGCAGATAGGAATGGAAAACATTCCCCCATCCTGTAAAATCTGTGACTTCCTTTCTGCTGACAGTATGAGCCGGTTCCATTATGCCAAAGTTTGTAATCTTAAGAGTTTCTTTCTTCTGTTTTCATTCTGATGTGAGTCTAGGAAGCCCAATGATTGCTTCTACTGAAGAAAAAAGCCTGAAAGAATTGTGGATGCTAGAAATCAGAATCAAAACCAAAAACAGAAATTACTGGAAAAACTCAACAGGTCTGGCAACATCTGTGGAGAGAAAGCAGTGTTAACGTTATGGGTCCAGTGACCCTGATTAGAGCAGGGAAAAGATTGGTATTTATGCAGAGGGGGAAGGAGTAAATGATAGGAGGAGATAGGGCCCAAAGAGAGAGAAGAATGGTTGGCAAGACAAAGGAATGAATAAAGGTCAGCCCAGTGGAATGAACAGATGCCAATGCGGACTACTTACAGCTGACAATTGATTTTACGTAATAGCAGCCAAAAAAGTTCCAAAACAATGCACCAGCATATAAAACAATAATTGCTGCTCCTGGAATTCAAGGAAATCACCTCCAACACCTAAAATATCTCAAAAAAGGAACAGCTGTTACAGCCAGAAATTTTTCCCGTCCTCCATCTTGGATTACCCAGAATCCTGGGCTGAGAAGTGGCAGATGGAGTTTAATTTAGATAAATGTGAGGTGCTGCATTTTTGGAAAACAAATCTGAGACAGAGACATTGGTCAGGGAACAGGATTGTGTGTTGAAGTGGCAGGGAAATGGGAGCTCAGGGTCTTTTTATACACTTAATGGTAAGGTCTGAGGGAGTGTTGCTGAACAAAGAGACCTTGGAATTCAGGTAGATAGGATAGTGAAGAAGGCGTTTGGTTTGCTTTCCGTTATTAGTCAAAATATCGGGTACAGGAGTTGGGAGGTCATGTTGCGGCTGTACAGGACACTGGTTAGGCCACTGTTGGAATATTGCATGGAATTCTGGTCTCCTTCCTATCGGAAAGATATTGTGAAACTTGAAAGTGTTCAAAAAGGATTTACAAGGATGTTATGAGGGTTGGAGGATTTGCGCTATAGGGAGAGGTTGAATAGGCTAGGGCTGTTTTCCCTGGAGCGTCAGAGGCTGAGGGGTGACCATATAGAGGTTTATAAAATCATGAGGGGCATGGATAGGATAAATAGACAAAGTCTTTTCCCTGGGGTGGGGGAGTCCAGAACTAAAGTGACACCACTTTAGGGTGAGAGGGGAAAATATAAAAGAGACCTAAGGGGCAACTTTTTCACACAGAGGGTGGTACATGTATGGAATGAGCTGCCAGAGGAAGTGGTGGAGGCTAGTAAATTTGCAACGTTTAAAAGGCATCTGGATGGATATATGAATAGGAAGGGTTTGGAGGGATATGGGCCGGGTGCTGGCAGGTGGGACAAGATTGGATTGGGATATCTGGTCGGCATGGACAGGTTGGACCAAATAGTCTGTTTCCATGCTGTACATCTCTATGACTCTACGATTGTATGAGCAGCCCACGTGACGACAAGGCCTGGTGTATTTGGAATGGGCAAAGACAAGGGAAAAGGTGATCATGCCTTCAAATTTTTTAACTCTATATTACATCCAGAAGACCGCAGAGTTTACAAGCAAAAAATAAGATGCTGTTCTTCCCGCAAATCTGAGACAGAGACATTGGTCAGGGAACAGGATTGTGTGTTGAAGTGGCAGGGAACTGGGAGCTCAGGGTCTTTTTTTGTGGACTGAATGTCGGTTTTCTGCAAGCAGTCATCCAGTCTGTGCTTCACTTCCCTCGTTGCAGACAAGACAAATTTGCTGCTCAGAATGTGGCAAACCTTTATCCACTCGTTTCTCTGTCCAACTGCTTTTCTCTTTCTTTGGGCTCTACCCAAACCTGTCGCTAACTCTTCCGCCTCCCCCAACCCTATCGTCTGCATAAATACCAAAATTTTCCTGCTGCCATCAGTTTTGAAGACAAGTCACTGAACCTGAAACATTATCTCTGATTTCTCTTCACAGATGCTGCTAGACCTGCTGAGCTTCTCCCGCCATTTCTGTTTTTGTTTTTGTTCGCAAATAGTTATTCCTTGACCAGTTGCTTTACCAGTTTTTTGAATCAGTTGGTCTCGGGAAATGTATTGAACATTTTCTGCTGAATTGTTGATGCAATGACAATGCCACTGGATGAGTAATCCAGAGATCCAGACGAATGTTCCAGGGCCATGGGTTTGAATTTTAAATGCAATTTAAATGCAAAAAGTGAAATTTAAATGCAATAAAATAAATCTGGAATTAAAAGCTAGCTAAATAGTGGCCATGTAACATATGTCAATTGTTGTAAAAACTCGCCTGGTTCATTAATGCTCTTCAGGGAAGGAAGCATGTCATCCTTACCCAGTGTGGCATACATGTGAATCTAAACCTGCAACAATGAGTTCACTCTTAACTGCTCCCTGAAAGGACAGAGCAAGCCACTTCATTAAAGTGTAATTAGGGATTGACAAAAAATGCTGACCTTGCCAGCAGCACCTATATCCCATAAAAATTGCTAAAATATCTTAGCAGGTATAGTTAACATTGATGAATATTTAAAAGCCTTTGATAATTACTTCAATCCAACAAACAACAAAAAAAAATTGTTGGAAGAGTTGCAAGGGAATAGTAATTGTGGAGGGCAAGATGTTCTGGCTCAAATGAGGAAAGTGTTGATTGTTAACCACAAACCAAGTTTAATTCCTATATAAAGTTTGTTTTGCACGTTTACTTAAAACATGCTTGTGATCATAGAAGTAGTTCCATCTGGACTCGTAACTTCATCCTTGCAGCCTGTAACTTTGGTTTCTTCACCCAAGCTATTTGGTCCGACAGGGCCCTGTATCAAATCTATGATTAGTACGGTGTCCATTAATGAAAATTGAGAAACTTGTTTTGTTCAAATCACTAATTTTGTTTGAATTTCCTCAAGGAATGCTTCTATCATCTTTTCTCGTATAGTTATAATGTTTACTGCATACATCTTTCCTAATGGAGGCTGCTGTACCTCATGAATTTCAAAACACATTAGTCACTGTTTTTCACCAATCTGAAGATGTCATTAGTCAATTGTCCATGGATTCCCTTGGAACTCTTTCAACAATTTTTTTTTGTTTGGTGAATTGAAGTAATTATCAAAGGCTTTTAAAAATTAATCAAAGTTAACTGTACCTTCTGTGATATTTTGGCAATTTTTATCATGATTCCCTATAGACCAACTGAATACATTAATCCATAAGTCATTTGATTTCAGATTTTGTGTTGAATTTATTGTTTTCTCCAAGATGTCCATTCCGTGTTCTGTTTAGTCTAACTCTGACATAAAATATTCCTGGAGGTATAATGCCTTCTTTAATTTCTTCTCAATGTGCAAATTTGCTCTTATTCTTTTAAAGCTGTTGTTAACTTGCAGCATTTCAATACTGTTTATTATCCTCTCTCTTTAAGTTTGTATTTTGTATTGCTGTACTCAAGCTTGTAAATTGCATTGTGTTACTTCTTTCAAACTTTTACACTCCATTAAATGGCAATAGTGCATCTTCATTCTGCTTACTGGAATGTTTGCATTTTTATAATGATCAAAATAGTGATTTGCACCTTAAGGAAGATTTTTTTTCTGCAGCCAGGATAGATATTTTTCTGCTTCTTCTAAAAAAAAGTGGCCACTTTCCTGCCTTTCAAGGTCTGATCAGAAATCATGTACCTTGCACAATATTTTGAAATCAAATTCTTCAATGACACTTAATTACCCCTCCTGCTGAAATTTCATTTTAAAATATGAGGTGACCAAACAGGTAGGTGAGAGTAAACTGGTTGATGTGGTGTATATGGATTTCAGCAAGATGCTTGATAAGGTTCCCCACAGTAGGTTATTGTACAAAATGCGGAGGAATGGGATTGTGGGAGATATACATAGATAAGCTGCAGAGCTGGGCTGAGAGGTGGCAAATGGAGTTTAATGCGGACAAGTGTGAGGTGATTCACTTTGGTCGGAGTAATGGAATACAAAGTACTGGGCTAATGGTAAGATTCTTGTTAGTGTAGATGAGTAGAGAGATCTCGGTGTCCATGTACACAGATCCTTGAAAGTTGCCATCCAGGTTGACAGGGTTGTTAAGAAGGCTTACAGTGTTTTAGCTTTTATTAATAGAGGGATCGAGTTCTCGAACCATGAGGTTATGCTGCAGCTGTGCAAAACTCTGGTGCGGCCGCACTTGGAGTATTGTGTACATTTCTGGTCATCGCATTATAAGAAGGATGTGGAAGCCTTGGAAAAGGTACAGAGGAGATTTACTAGGATGTTTCCTGATATGGAGGGAAGGTCTTACGAGGAAAGGCTGAGGGACTTGAGGCTGTTTTCATTAGAGAGAAGAAGGTTGAGAGGTGACTCAGTAGAGACATATAAGATAATCAGTTGGTTAGATAGAGTGGACAGGGAGAGCCTTTTCCAAGTATGGTGACGGCAAGTACAAGGGGGCATAGCATTAAATCGAGGGGCGATAGATATAGGACAGATGTCAGAGGTAGTTTCTTTACTCAGAAGGTAGTAAGGGTATAGAATGCTTTGCCTGCAATTGTAGTAGATTTGCCAACTTTAAGTACATTTAAGTTGTCATTGGACAAGCATATGGACATACATGGAACAGTGTAGGTTAGATGAGCTTCAGATTGGTATGACAAGTTGGCGCAACATCGAGGGCCGAAGGGCCTGTACTGCGCTGTAATGTTCTATGTTCTATGAATTTCTCAATTTTCTTAAAATTCTTAGAATTTCTTGATTTTCTTGAAATTCTTCCAAAATCCTTCTGCTTAGACCTCTTCTTCAAATTTTTTACTTTGCATTTTTACTGCTGTTGATAAACTGCTACATTTTTGAAACTGTGAACTTGGTAAAAATTACTTTTCTGATCCTTTCTCTGTCTCATGGAACCAAATCATCATGGCAGTGATGCTCATTTTAAAAGGTCCATGTTCTCCATTACCATCTTTCCTTCTCGGCCTGGTCATTGCTTCATTATTATAAAATGTCTCCTTCTTGTCCTCAGGGACCCCTAACGTTACCCCTGAAACTCCTTAATGCTACTATAAAACCTTTGTCTTAAAAGTCTCTGACCCTTCTCAGTGTGGCTACCTTTTGCACTTTTTCCAAACCCACACTGTTTTGCTTTTGCCTCTTTCCCAGCTTTTGGTTGAATATTTTCTTCTAGTCCACTGCTTTCACTTTTTTGTTGCTCTCAAAGGCTTGCTGACGCTTGTCACTCTTTGTGATCCAGCAGCTGAAGAACTATCTGTGTCTTCTTAAAGATGATGCGTTTCAAGTGGTAAACACACTTGTCTTGATTTTTTAAAATTTCCCGGTGTATTGGTTCTCTCCACCATTTTCTCCCTTCATATATTTCATTAACACTGCCAATCTCTGATCACAGCTTTATATTGGAATTTGTATATCAACCACAGTGGTTGGCTTGTTCATTTCCACCAATGATCATTTCTAGATATTTCTAATTCAACTATTCAGAGATGTTATTGCACCTCTCTGGGGCAGGTGGGATTTGAACCACGTTTCCTGGTCTAGATGTAGGAGCACTACCACTGCACCACAAAACCCTTGATCATCCTTTCTATACTGAATCTAAGGGACTGTTGAATTATCATGGATATGGGATATACTGTAAGAGAGAGTTTTAACAAGAAGAGGCACTTGACATCCATAACATAGTGTAGTGTATTGCATTATTGAAATTAAGTACAATTAACATCAACTAATTAGGTTGAATTACAAACATCAGGAGCTTGGTCTGTCATGGTCTGGGCCCTTTCAGACCTTGTACAAGGCTACTGTTTCTCCATTCCAAGACATCAACAAATTGGGTGGAGCCAATGCAACTTTAATATTAATTTCTTCAGTATCATGATCTTGTAAAAGAAGTACTTCCCCGCTCTTCCTCAGATAGTGCTTTGTTATTTTTACATGGACAGAGCCAACGGCCTCAGTTTCCCATTTAATCTGGTAGACTATACCTCTAACTGTGCAGCACTCATTCAACACAGCTTTGGAGTGTTGGCCTAGATACTCTGCTCACTGTCCAGACTGGCAAGTGAACACACAGCTTTTATTTATATCAGAAGTGAGAGCCCTTCACAAAATGGCTGGTTGTAAAGTCTTGTTTCTTTCTAACCGTCAACAGTTATCAATGTGCATTTCCCAGGACTGCACACTTTACTTCAACTGTGGCCTTAGTAAGGTTGTATTCATCAATGAATCTCAGCTTTTATATAGTAGATTATTTTGCCAAAATTCCAGCTGTCTTTTGCCTTTCTTATGTCTTATCCATTAGAAATTTTGTTTACTGTGGTTTGTGTATTATAAAAAAATCATTGCTAATGTCGTCAGATTGTTTGTTTGTCGCTTAGAGTCATAAAGTCATAGAGCTGTACAGCAGGGAAACAGACCCTTTGTTCCAACTCATATGCACCAACCAGATATCCTAAATTAATCTAGTCCCATTTGCCAGCTTTTGGCCCCTATCCTCAAATCCCTTCCTATTCATATACCCATCCAGATGCCTTTTAAATGTTGTAATTGGACCAGCCTCCACCACCTCCTCTGGCAGCTCATTCTACATGCACATCACCCTCTGCATGGAAAAGTAACACCTTAGGTCCCTTTTATATCTTTCCCCTCTCACCTTAAATCTGTGCCCTCTAGTTTTGGACTCACCTATCCTGGGGAAAAACACCCTGGCTATTCACCCTATCTTTGCCTCTCATGATTTTATAAACTTCTGTAAGATCACCCTTCAGTCTCTGAGGCTCCAGGGAAAATAGCCCCAGCCTATTTAGCCTCTATCTATAGCTTAAACCATCCAACCCTGGCAACATCCTTCTTTAGAATTGTAGACATGCATTTTGTTTTATTTTCTGAGTTAGGGAAGCAAGGTTGCTGGATGGAAATTGGTGTTGCTTTTACAGTGCCTTAGCTGTCTTCAGAAAATCGAATCACATCCTGGAAATCAGGATCCATTGTGGCAAATATTGTAGGAGACAAATGATCAAGTTTAATGAGAAAATTTTCTACATGTTTCTGACTGCTTCCAAAATGGTTTTGTGTTTCAAGGAGCTCGTTTTTATGTTTCATTGGGGTGAGTTGTGATAATTAGCTTCACGTCTCAGCTGGGCCATTAGAATGTGGTAATGGAAAAAAAAATCAATGTACAAAGCTGCCTGAAAGTGTGTGGCAACCAACACCAGCAGATTACTATGAAATGAATTGACTGTTTTGTGCACAGACACAATGGGTACTGCATGCGCCTCAAAACTGCACAAATAACATGGGAATCGCACAAACCTATAACACAGGAAGAGGTCATTCAGACCATCTTTGTTATGTCAGCCCTTGAAAGAGCTATCCAATTAGACACACTCAATCCACACTGAGCTGAAATATTTCACTTTTCAGTTATTTATCCAGACTCCTGTTGGTAACTTATTGTTGAATCTGCTTTCACTACCCTTTCAAATAGGTCATTCCACATAATGTATTTTAAAAAAAGTATGGTATTCGGAAGCACTAAATTTGTTCTTTTTTTTGAGTAGGGAGGCAGTGGGGGATGGAGTTGATCACTCAGCTATGAATCTAAGCACTTGTGAGGCCTTCGTGCTGTTGAATTATTACTATAGGATGGTTGTTGTGCACCTGAACAGGCAGATGTTGCCTTGGCTTAATGTCACTTGTGAAAGTCAGCAATTCTGAGAATTCAGCAAACCTTTGGTACTCTACTGGAGCATCTTGACCCTGCAACCTTTAAATTGGTGAGAGAGCATGTAACATATCAAGGCAAGCAGACACTCAAATTAATAGAGAGTGACAGTTAAGGAATAAACATCAGATAAAAATAGAAATGAAGGCAGGGATAAGGATGTGATGAAAGAGCCAGCCAAAATAAATTATTTTCACAAGAATTACCAGAGCATCAAACCTAAACTATCTGAACCCCTATGTCATTCTAGAAACTGTAACAAAAAAACAGCTAACTAGACATGCATATATTTGAGGGAATCTGTCAATGTGATATTCATGTTAAGCTTGTCCATTCTACGAGATATCACAAATTTATGCATCTCGTGTTTTCTTAAACAGAAGTATGTCCACAGCAGTTAAGAGGATATGAAAAATTGTTGAAACAGGTTAAATGGAATAAATAGAGTAAAGAATTATGAATGGTGGACACTTGAAATAAAACAGCAGTGCTGGAAAAATTCAGGAGATCTGTTGGAAGAAAGCAGAGTTAGCATTTCGAGTCTGGTGACTCCTCATCAGAATTGTTAGCAGGCAGGAAAAAACTGTTGCTAGCTAGGATTTCCTCACTGTGAATGGTTCTTAATGTAGAATCACCAGACTTGAGTTGCTAGATGGAATAACTTGCATGTGGACAGCACCTTAAACAAATGCAGGATATTTCGAAGTACTTTACTCTCGATATTCTCACTGTTCCAAAGTCAAGAATGCAGCAGTCAGCAATGCTGCAATGAGGTGAACGATGAGAACATTTTTGTGATGTTGGAAGAAAAGCTAAAAGTACCTTTAACTTTCATAAGATACTGTTTTGTGATTTTCCATAAGAAAAGTAATTCAATGGTCACCCCATAGACACGGGGGTCTAAGTTGAATAATTCCTACAAAATAGGGAATGGGGTTCACAATATGCTAGAGGCTCACATTTGTCCTACATATCACAGTCAGCACTCCACCTCTGCACTAATTGCTCATTCACAGGCAGTCCATGTGATCTGCTGTTCACTGGAAGCATGTGCAGCAAGAGCCATTTTGGAGCTTTAGGGGCACCTGAAATTTGGCACCCATGACCCCAGTTTTATTTCTATAGTAATGAGATTAATGAACCTGAATAGACTTGTAGAAGATATGATTTCATGTGGACATGTGTGAGATCATTCCTTTGAGATTGGGGGAACCAATGCTCCAATGACTGCTTTAATATATGTCATCCTCCAGCTACATCCTGTGAAGGGCTTTTGGCTTCACAATGGTTGCCTAGTTGCTGAAGTTTTTTTTAATTTAAAAAATGGTGGAGAACAGGTGCCTCTTTCTCTCTTACTTAACCTACCAGCTGCTGATTCCTCAGCACTGCAGAACCTCCTTTTCGCTCTCCAGCTTCAAGACCCTTCCTACAGTCCTGCATTGTCTGGTCAACCGACCCTTTGCTGCTCATTGGGGAAGGTCTGGTGACTGCTTCCTAGATTTGGCCTTCATTTACGCCAAAACAATAATAAACTCCTGCCTGCAGAGAGACAGCATGGACACATGGGGCTGAATGGCTTCATTGTGAAGTAAACATTTTATATTCTGTGATGGACTACTAAGAAAAATTCTCAGATTTTTCAGACCAGCAAAGATATGAGTCGAAAAGTGTGGTGCTGGAAAAGCACAACAGGTCAGGTAGCACCAGAGGAGCAGTACAATTGATGTTTTGGGCATAAGCCCTTCATCAGGAATGTGGGGGGAAGAAGGGGTCTGAGAGATAAATAGGTGCGTTGGAGATGGGGCTGGGGGTAAGGTAGCTAGGAAGCCATAGATAGATGGAGGTGGTGGGTGATAGTGAAAGGTTGGGGGGAGGGTGGAACGAATAGGTGGAAAGGAAGATAGACAGGAAGGACCATTCAAGAGGACATTGATGAGTTGGAGAGTTGGATCTGGGATGAGGTGAAGTGAGGGGAGATGATAAAACTGGTCAAATCGGCATTGATGCAATGTGGTTGGATGGTCACTCGGGGGAAGATGAGGTGTTATTCCTCCCGGCATTGGGAAGCTTGGATTTGGCGGTGGAGGAGGGACAGGACATGTCCTCAGCAAAGTGGCATGGGGATTTCAAGTGGTCAGCCACAGGGCGGTGGGGGTGTTTGTTGCATGTGTCCCAGAGATGTTCCCTGAAATGTTCCGTGCTTTGGCATTCTGTCTCCCAAATGTAGAGGAGACCTCATCAAGAGCACAGTAGATGAGGTATTTGGATGTGCAGGAAAATGTTTGCTGGATATGGAAAGATCCTTTGGAGCCTTGGATGGAGATGATGGAGAAAGTGTGGGCACAGGTTTTACACCTCTTATAGTGGCAAGGGAAGATGCCGGAGGTGGAGGTGTGGTGGGGGCCGTGGACCTAACAAGGGAGTCGCAGTGGAAATGGTCTCTGTGGAATGCTGATATAGGTGAATGCTGGTGGAGTCTGATTGTAGGTGACAGAAATGGTATAGGATAATGCATTGTATCTGGAGATTAGTGAAGTGGAAGATAAGGGCCAGAGTGGATTCTATCCTTGTTGCGGTTGCAAGGGTGGGTTTCAATGGCGGAGGTACAGGAAATGGAGAAGATGCGCTGGAGGGTATTGTTAACCACATAGGAGGGAAATTGCAGTCCTTGAAATAGGAGGCCATTTGGGATGTCCTGGAATGGGATTGCTCCTCCTGAGAGCAGATATGGCAGAGGCGGAGGAATTGGAAACTAGAACACTTTTCTCCTTTCCTAGCCCAGATCAAAGGCTGTTCAGATAGCTATCTCAACAGTGTGGCTAAGATGGGCTAACTTTGTACATACAAAGAGTTCAGATGATTCTCTTCTTGTGACTGCTCACTGCTTTAACTAATTGACATCATGGGAAGTCGCCTGCTGTATTTTCCTCCAATTAAGCTTTTAGTTTTTTAAATTAACAACACAATGGCCCTTTAAATTGAGATTCCATTGTAAAATGTTAGCCAGAACTTGGTTTTAGCTCCTGCTTAATTTTGAAGCCAATCATTAAATAAGGGTTACTTTGGAATTAAGCCTTTGTGTTAATATTGGTTGATTGGCTGTGATTCCCCTTTTTTGGGTTTTAGTCACTGTGTCCATAACAATAACAGCCAGTACAACACATGGCATTGAACTGGTCAGAAAAGTAACTTGAAAAATCTTGTTTGTTACCCATGCTGAGTTATAGAGTCACGGAACCTACAGCATGGAAAAAAGGCCCTGTTTCATGCTGTACATCTCTCTGACTCTGTGAGATATATTCTGAATGGTTGGTGAAGAGTGATTATTGAATGTTGTGACCAATGCAGAGGAGGTGATCAGTAATGTTGACTTAGATAGTTGTACACTCAGTTTCAGAATTCTTTGTTTTGCAGGTCGGTTATTCTGATTCCTTTTGACTCTGATTGAATTCTACCATTAAGGGTCAAAGTCCTTTTGTTGTCCTGTTTCCATTTGCCCGGTTGCTAGCCTCTTGACCTCCTGCATTCAGAATAAGAGGATCCCTTTTATCTGCAACACAGAGTGAGAGGATTACTCTTCACCTGTGACCTTCACAGCATGCTAATACTTGAACCCAGGTTGTTATACACAGGTGTCTTAGCCCACTCGCAGAAGAAACCTGTGTTCAACACGTAGGACACAAGGTTCAAACCTGTGAGCTGTTTCTGTTAATTGAAACAGAGGGGTGTCTCCTTCCTGTTCTCCATGTGAGTCAGAGCAGACAGAGCCCACAGACACATAGCATTCATGCACCAAACACACTTGTACAACCATGTGTCTGTGCTGTCCTCATGTTCTGTCCAGTATTCAATCTTACCCCCTCACTGGGGTTTGTCATCAATAGTGAGATCCCAGGCTTAATGGTGTATGCAAGTATCCATGGTGTCTCTCCCTCCTGATTGTCCTGCAATGTGGCCCGTGGTCACTATTCCTGGAGTGGCTCAAATTGCTAGTTTTTGATTAATTAGCAACTTTATCAGGTGGGGATGTCTTCAGGATACAACACAAAAAGTCGCCATCTGAGAAAATCAAATTGGGTTGAATGATCCAAGTGAAAACAGGATTATCCCCAAAATTTACACTGGGGTGTGGGGGAGCCCACTCTCAGTATGCAATTTAGCCCTAGAGTACTTGTGGTGCAGAGGTAATGTCCTTGCCTCTGATCCATGAGACCTGGGTTCAAAACTCACTAGCTGCAAAGGTGCGTAATAACTGAACAAGTTGATCAGAATATATCTCCAATCCAGCTGTCAGACTCTCATAGTCGTTTCAACTAATATGAAGAAACATAGAACAATACAGTGCAGTACAGACACCTTCGGCCCTTGATGTTGCATCGACCTGTGAAACCAATTTAAAACCCATCTATCCTACACTATTCCATTTTCATCCATAAGTTTAGCCAATGACTATTTAAATACCCTTAAAGTTGGTGAGTCTATTATTGTTGCAGGCAGTGTGTTCCATGCCCCTACTATTCTCTGAGTAAAGAAACTACCTCTGACATCTGCCCTATATCTATCACCTCTCAATTTAAAGCTGTCCCCTTATGCTAGCCATCAGTATCCGAGGAAAAAGGATACTGTCCACCCTAGCTGATTATCTTATATGAACGTGCGTGTTCTTTCAGCACAGATGCTATGTATAGGATTCAAATGATGTGTTTTGGGTCTTTGGAATTGTGATGAGTTGTTTATTTTTTAGGTTTGCATGCGGAGGCTTCCTGATTGGGTCCTTTCCTAGATTTCTGCCCAAATTTAAGTGTTTTTAAGTTGATTAATGAAAGCCCAATCCACAATTCGTCACTCAGTCATTTCTCAACTGTTTTTTTCCCCCAGAATATTTCACAAACAGGATTAAAAATATGGTTCACATGCCAATTAAGGTAAAGACATACACAGTCATTCATAAAATTGAAGGTACTTCTCAACTGTGAGCAAGAAAACCCAAAGTGAGGATTGGATTTTTGCAATAGGTAATTGGATTAAAAATGCTTTATTTTGTTATGCAGCCATGTTTCAGCTACAACGGTTACAAATTATGTTTTGAGGAATAGTTTTCAGCACAAAACATAAACAAATATAACAATAAAACAAACAGCACTACTTCATAGCAGATGCTATATTCTGTTATGTGCATATGAGTTGTGTTGGAAATTTGATTGAAAAAGCATGTTTCTGAGAATGAGAGCAAAATTGGGTGTGATTTGAGCCTGGCTTGCCAATGTTTTTGTTATTCATGGTATAATAGTGTCCCTTGCCAGAACAGAATTTATTGTTCACCCGCAATTGTCTAGGAAAAGGTCCGGAGCTGCTTAGTTGAATCACAACAGTCTGTCGGCTGTAGATCCACCCTGTAGATACATTCACATTGCTTTTAGAAGAAGGTTTGCAGGATTATGCCTGAATTACAGTGAAGGAATAGCGATCCAGTTCTAAGTCAGAATGGCATGTGGTCTGGAAGGCAACTTGTACCCAAAATGAAAAACCCCATCCCTCGCCACCTTTTGAGAATTTTATCATCTATGTTTGAAATTTGAACTCAGGAAAGATTTTTACAATTTCTACAATTACAGTGCTTACATCCAGAATTAGTGCCAGTTATTTCGTTTTAGTGATACCAATTAAGTTATTAAATATCTCAATAATATTGATGTTCACAATTAACTTACAGATAATGTTCAGTGATGTATGTATATGCCAGGCTGCAAGATTCTTGATTCATTTCTCCCAAACCTGCCTATTAGATTAGATTAGATTACATTAGATTATATTACATTACAGTGTGGTAACAGGCCCTTCGGCCCAACAAGTCCACACCGACCCGCCGAAGCGTAACCCACCCATACCCCTACATTTACCCCTTACCTAACACTACGGACAATTTAGCATGGCCAATTCACCTGACCTGCACATCTTTGGACTGTGGGAGGAAACTGGAGCACCCGGAGGAAACCCACGCAGACACGGGGAGAACGTGCAAACTCCACACAGTCAGTCGCCTGAGTCGGGAATTGAACCCGGGTCTCTGGCACTGTGAGGCAGCACTGTGCCACCGTGCCGCCCACCAATTCTGTTCCCACATGAATTTACGCAACTGTACAAGTCAAGTTGGTGCTTATTGAACTGTTATGAGTAATACACGGAAAGGCCGCTGTGAAATAACGGACACAAATGTTAACATAGACAACACTGCTGTCTTGTTTTGGCTGTGCTTAATGTACACATACAATGTTCTCTATACTATTCATTATGAATTTGCAATTTGAAAACGTCACTTACACTAATTGGATTAAAACTAAAGTAATCTGTTCAATTACATCCAATACTTCTACATCCCATAATCTTCTTTTGCTCAATTTGCTGCTGTCCTTCCCAAAGCTCACTTAAACTTATCATGCTAATATGATTCATGTGACAAGAATTTAATACATCATAGATTTTGGGTTGCTAAGGCCTCATTTTGTGTATTCAAAATGTATGCTTTTCATGACAAATGTTCATCACATACATTTCATTCTCCCACCCAAGTTTAGTTTTTTCTTGCTTGTGTGTTGTCAGTCATACTGTGCCATTGTGATTTCTCTAAATATTGACAAGCAATCTAGCCCTTTTCCAAGTCACTAACGTCATAAAGATGATGATGAGGTGAAAATATGTCTGGGGCAAAGGATTACGGAGCAAACTCACTTGAAAGTTGTCTCCCTGCTCTTTAATGGACACTTTAACCCATTGAAAAGTGACAGGTTAAAGCTAAAAGAACAAGGGAAGAAATTTCAGGCCCATGGAATATAACAGAGAGTGATTTCAGAGCCCAAAGTTCTGTCCTGTGGGGAACAGTTTGGTTTCGATTTGAATCAAGCTTGGCATATTGAGGTGAAAGTCTCCAGGCAATATTCAGTACATGAACCATGTAATGGGTTCTATCCCATTTCTCAGCAGTCACAAGTCAGTGCAACAAGATAATATCATCTATTTAATAATAAAGTTTGCTGTTCTTACTGAGAATTATTGTTTATTAGTGAGATCTGTAGGTGGCTGATGTGGGAAATAGAACAAAACTGCCCATTTAACATTAATTGGCACTCTGTTACTGAGAAAGATAATATATTAGCGAGCTGTGTAGGAGGCTAACTTGGGAAATGAAACAAAACTGCCCATTTGACAATAATTGGCATTTGTCTTACTGAGAGACACTATGCATTAGATGGTTGTGTAGGTGTTTGACTTGGCAAGTGAAATGTAATTTTACTACTTGGCGCAGCAGGGAGGTACTGTACTGATGTTACACTTAAAGCAGATTAGAGAAGAATCCAATGTGTTTATGAGCCAGTGTAATTTCTTTTGTTTGCTGGATATGATAAAGGATATAATTATATTTACCAACATTTATATCCATCATCAATTCCCTTGAAAACAACATGGTCAATTTACTACTTAGCTTGGCATCATTTGAAAATAAGCTCTAGTTCCCCTGCCGCAAAGAAACACAAGTCAGCTGGGTGTACAGGAGAAGAGGGGAGACCACCAATACTAATTACAAATTATGATCAAGCTATTCAATTTCCATGCATGTTAATACATGTTTTAGAGCTTGGATTTCAAAATAGAAATGCATATGTAATTACAGACTTTTCTGTCGAGATTTGAAAGAAACACAAGGTTAGACATTCCTCTGGAACAGTGACTGGAACCAGTTTATGTCAGGGAATGGGGATGACCTGCAGTGTTATTGGAAAATTGTTTTTAATGTTGGTTTATGACAGTGGGGTAAGCGTTGAAGGACATTAGCTTGTCTTTGGTTCAGGATAATCAGGCATTGATTTTAGCTTAAAAAAATGCAGGGAATGAAAGTTTTCAGGGCAATTTGGAAGATATCTGAGTCCAGTCAGGAACAAATATAATCTCTCTCATAGAAAAGGATATAGAACAATTCTGGGGAAAACAACTTCTTGAGTAGCAAAATTTAGTTTGTCAAGCTTCAAGACCAATAATGTTTGGTTAGAAAGTGAGAAAATCTAAGCTTACGGTTTTATTCAAGTATTGATGTTAGAAGACTTCTCAGTTCACAAGAAAGAACCGAGGAAAGTTAGTTCAGAAAACTTTAACAATTTAGAAGCAAACATAGAAAAAAGGGGCAGGAGTTGGCTTTTTCATCTTTTGAACATGCTCCACCATTTAATATGGCCATCCAACTCAGTGCCATGCTCCTGCTTTCTCCTCACACCTTTGAGATTAGATTAGATTATTTACAGTGTGGAAACAGGCCCTTCGGCCCAACGAGTCCAGACCGACCAGCCAAAGTGCAACCCACCCATAGCCCGACACCTAATGCGACGGGCAATTTAGCATGGCCAATTCACCTGACCTGCACATCTTTGGACTGTGGGATGATACCGGAGCAAACCCACGCAGACAATGTGCAAACCCCATACAGTCAGTCGCCTGAGGCGGGAATTGAACCCGGGTCTCTGGCACTGTGCAGCAACAGTGCTAACCACTGTGCCACCGTGCCGCCCAGGTAGAGGTGTGCTTTCTCTGGATTTGTGTCTCTGTTGCAGATATAGTCAAGAAATGAGAATAGACTTTGTCTTGCTGTGTCTATTAAGATCTTTCTAACTGAATTCTTTATCTAGATAGCTTGTTACTTAAAAAAATACTAGAAAGAAAAATTTCTGTTGTCAAAGAAATTTGGCAGCCTTATGTGACTATGTTTCAAGAACTGACCTGGATGTTAGCTAAAATAAAAAAAAGCACAAACATAAAGTCTCAAGCCAGATTGCGTTTTGGGATCTGATTTTTCTATGATTACCTACAACAGGCTCATAATAAAATATCAAAGGATAAAAACAATTATAACAGGTTAGAGAATGTCAAGGTCAATAATCTGGGAAGTACAAAGTTAAATGAGACCTCACAAATTGATATCAAGCAATGATAGGTTATCCTTCAGAACAATGATTGTATTTTGGCCAGACTGACAGTAGTATAAGTCCACGATGCTCACTTGTTTAATATGGACCACGTGTCAGTAATAGTTTGTGGCATGACAATGAATCATAGGATTACGGAAATATTGAACTTTTAAATATGGCAGGCTGTTCTGTTTCTAGGCAAGAAAAAACACATATAAGCCAGAGGAAGCTAGAAATGTACTTCACTGTCTTTTTGGGTACCTATGGATTACACACACACTCAGGAGACCCTGGTATATCTCAGTAAGGAGGAAAGATTCTGAGAGAGGAACAAACCAACTATGGCTAACCAAGAAAGTTAGGGTGAGTATGAAGTTAAAAGAGGAGGCAAAGGTCAGTGAAAGCCCCAAAGACTAGGGTAGATTCAGAATCCATCTCATGAGGATTAAAAACATAGTAAAGAGAGAGAAAACAAACTATGAGGGTGAACTAAATATAAAAACTGGCAATATGAGCTTCTTTGAACATATCAAAATGAAGAGAGAGGTCAAAGTGAACATAAACCCCCGAGAAAATGAATCAAGGGAGATAGTTATGGGAAACAAGGAAATGACAGATGAGTTGGAGATATTTTGCAGCAGTGTTTTCGATGGAAGATACTTCGATCATCCCACTAATAGTAAAGAATACAGGCGAGGAATTAAGACCCATCACCATCACTTGACAAGTAATATTAGACAAACAAATGAGGCTGAGGGCAGATAAGTACCTTGACTCTGATGTCTTGCATCCTAGGATTCTAAATGAAGAAGATGCTTTGGTTTTAACTTGCCAAAAATCCTTGGATCCTGGAGAATTACTGGACAATTGGTAAACTGTCAGTGTGACGTATTCATAAAGGGACGGAGCAAAATTCTGGTAGCGAGCCCAAATAGCCTAATGTCTATTGTTGGGAAAGAATTGCAATCAATTATTAAGGATCTCATAACAGAAGATTTAGAAAATCATAATATAATCATGACGTGGAGGTGCCAGTGTTGGACTGGGGTAGACAACGTTAAAAATTACATAACACCAGGTTGTAGTCCAACAGATTCTTTGAAAGTACAAGCACAGTTGGTATGATTTATGAAAGGGAAATCGTGTCTGACTAATTTATTAGAATTTTTAGAGAAAGTCTCAACCAGAGTGGTGAGATAGGAACCAGTAGATGTGTTGTAGAACTGTCAGAAAGTGTTTGACAAGGTTCCTCACAAAAGATTAAGTCATACATTAAGATCCCACAGTGTAGGACATGGCATATTGGCAAGGTTAGAGAATTGTCTAATAGGCAGGAAACAGCAAGTGGGGAATAAAGCATTCACTTTCACTTTGGCAACCAGTTGAGTTCCACAGAGACCAGTGCTGGAACGACAATTGTTTGGAGTATATATTAGTGATTTGGAGGAAAGAAGCAAATGTGCTTTAACTAAATTTGCAAATGACATAAAAAATATGGAAAGGCAAATTGCAAAGGGGACAGTAACAGTTAACAGAGAGATATTAATATGTTATGTAAGTGGACGAAAAGTTGGCAAATAGAGAATAATGTGAAGTTGCTCACTTTGGAAAGGAGAACAAATGAACGGCAGCCTGGTCTCTAGGTGCCTCATGGTGGCTCTCAGCGTAATCTCTCGACGGCTTGTGATGTGTCAAGAACTGCTCTCTCGGTGGCTCATGGTGGGTCCCTGCCTGGTCTCTCAGCGGCTCGTGGTTGGTCCTGGACTGGTCTCTCAATGGCTGGTAGTTGGTCCCGGTCTGGTCATTCAGCAGCTCCAAGACTGATCACTCGGTGATGTGTCAGCAGATCTCTCAGTGGCTCATGGCGGTCTCTTGGCTTGACTTGCGAGTGGATCCTACCTGGACGTGTTCTGAAGGCACCAGGGGAGATCGGCAAGGTGGCAGTTTCAGCAGCAGCAACAGTATCTGTGGCAGTGACATCAAGATCAGACAACTGAGGTCTCCCCAGAGAGTGAGACAGGTCGAGGACTCATCAAAGACTGCTGAACTTTTAACTTATTCCTTTATTTTACTCATTTAAACGACAAAAAACTTCAATGTAAATTGTTACCTATTAGTGTATTTTTTGAGTAATCTATGATGCTTAACTATTTAACTCTTGTTTCTCTTACTTTGTACCTGAGCTTTTTTTGTACCTAAGATGGTGCCATGTGTAGTGACATTACACACTTTTCATTATATTCCTATACTTACGTACTTGAGTACAGGTGACAATAAAATCTAAGTCTAATTTAAATGAAGAAAGGTTTCAGAAAACTGCAACACAATGGGGCATGGCAGCACTTGTACACATAACACAGAAAGCTAGCACATAGGTGCAGCAAATATTCAGGAAGGCTAATAAAATGATGTGCCTTATATCATGAGGTTTAGAATGTATGAGTAGGGAAGTCTTACTGCAATTGTATGAAGTGCTGGTGAGACCATGTCTGGACTACTATGAGCACTTTTGGTCCCCTTATTTAAAAAAGAGACAGTTCGGAAAAAGTTAATTAGGATGATCCCTGATGGGTTGTCTTATGAACAAAGGCTAATATACTGGAGAAGTGATTAAAAACCAACTGCATTTCAGGTGTATGTATGCACAACTGGTGTTCTAATGCTGGTGTGGTAGTCTGATGTTCTAGTACTAGTGTTGATCTGATATTCTAGTTCTGATTGGTTAGTTTGATGTTCTAGTTCAGGTGTATTAGTCTGATATTCTAGTTCAAGCGTGTTAGTCTGATGTTCCAGCTCAGGTGTATTAGTCTGATATTCTAGTTCAGGTGTATTAGTCTGATATTCTAGCTCAGGTGTATTAGTCTGATATTCTAGTTTGAGCGTGTTAGTCTGATGTTCCAGCTCAGGTGTATTAGTCTGATATTCTAGTTCAAGCGTGTTAGTCTGATATTCTAGTTCGAGCGTGTTAGTCTGATGTTCCAGCTCAGGTGTATTAGTCTGATATTCTAGCTCAGGTGTATTAGTCTGATATTCTAGTTCGAGCGTGTTAGTCTGATGTTCCAGCTCAGGTGTATTAGTCTGATATTCTAGTTCAAGCGTGTTAGTCTGATATTCTAGTTCAAGCGTGTTAGTCTGATGTTCCAGCTCGGGTGTATTAGTCTGATATTCTAGCTCAGGTGTATTAGTCTGATATTCTAGTTCAAGCGTGTTAGTCTGATGTTCCAGCTCGGGTGTATTAGTCTGATATTCTAGCTCAGGTGTATTAGTCTGATATTCTAGTTCAAGCGTGTTAGTCTGATGTTCCAGCTCGGGTGTATTAGTCTGATATTCTAGCTCAGGTGTATTAGTCTGATATTCTAGTTCAAGCGTGTTAGTCTGATGTTCCAGCTCGGGTGTATTAGTCTGATATTCTAGCTCAGGTGTATTAGTCTGATATTCTAGTTCAAGCGTGTTAGTCTGATGTTCCAGCTCGGGTGTATTAGTCTGATATTCTAGCTCAGGTGTATTAGTCTGATATTCTAGTTCAAGCGTGTTAGTCTGATGTTCCAGCTCGGGTGTATTAGTCTGATATTCTAGCTCAGGTGTATTAGTCTGATATTCTAGTTCAAGCGTGTTAGTCTGATGTTCCAGCTCGGGTGTATTAGTCTGATATTCTAGCTCAGGTGTATTAGTCTGATATTCTAGTTCAAGCGTGTTAGTCTGATGTTCCAGCTCGGGTGTATTAGTCTGATATTCTAGCTCAGGTGTATTAGTCTGATATTCTAGTTCAAGCGTGTTAGTCTGATGTTCCAGCTCGGGTGTATTAGTCTGATATTCTAGCTCAGGTGTATTAGTCTGATATTCTAGTTCAAGCGTGTTAGTCTGATGTTCCAGCTCGGGTGTATTAGTCTGATATTCTAGCTCAGGTGTATTAGTCTGATATTCTAGTTCAAGCGTGTTAGTCTGATGTTCCAGCTCGGGTGTATTAGTCTGATATTCTAGCTCAGGTGTATTAGTCTGATATTCTAGTTCAAGCGTGTTAGTCTGATGTTCCAGCTCGGGTGTATTAGTCTGATATTCTAGCTCAGGTGTATTAGTCTGATATTCTAGTTCAAGCGTGTTAGTCTGATGTTCCAGCTCGGGTGTATTAGTCTGATATTCTAGCTCAGGTGTATTAGTCTGATATTCTAGTTCAAGCGTGTTAGTCTGATGTTCCAGCTCGGGTGTATTAGTCTGATATTCTAGCTCAGGTGTATTAGTCTGATATTCTAGTTCAAGCGTGTTAGTCTGATGTTCCAGCTCGGGTGTATTAGTCTGATATTCTAGTTCAAGCGTGTTAGTCTGATGTTCCAGCTCAGGTGTATTAGTCTGATATTCTAGCTCAGGTGTATTAGTCTGATATTCTAGCTCAGGTGTATTAGTCTGATGTTCCAGCTCAGGTGTATTTGTCTGATATTCTAGTTCAAGCGTGTTAGTCTGATGTTCCAGCTCAGGTGTATTAGTCTGATATTCTAGCTCAGGTGTATTAGTCTGATATTCTATTTCAAGCGTGTTAGTCTGATGTTCCAGCTCAGGTGTATTAGTCTGATATTCTAGCTCAGGTGTATTAGTCTGATATTCTATTTCAAGCGTGTTAGTCTGATGTTCCAGCTCAGGTGTATTAGTCTAATGTTCTAGTTCAAGCATGTTAGTCTGATGTTCCAACTCAGGTGTATTAGTCTGATGCTCTAGTTCAAGCATGTTAGTCTGACGTTCCAACTCAGATGTATTAGTCTGATGTTCCAGCTCAGGTGTATTAGTCTGATATTCTAGCTCAGGTGTATTAGTCTGATGTTCCAGCTCAGGTGTATTTGTCTGATATTCTAGTTCAAGCGTGTTAGTCTGATGTTCCAGCTCGGGTGTATTAGTCTGATATTCTAGCTCAGGTGTATTAGTCTGATATTCTATTACAAGCGTGTTAGTCTGATGTTCCAGCTCAGGTGTATTAGTCTGATGTTCTAGTTCAAGCATGTTAGTCTGATGTTCCAACTCAGGTGTATTAGTCTGATGTTCTAGTTCAAGCATGTTAGTCTGATGTTCCAACTCAGGTGTATTAGTCTGATGTTCCAGCTCAGGTATATTAGTCTGATCTTGCAGTACTGGTGTGCTTAGTCTGATGTTCCGGTGCTTATTTTTAATCTGTGTTTACGTATGCCACATTTTATTTTTCTTGCATTTTAGTAACTGATAAACTTAGCCTTTGCTTAGCTCAAGAAACTCCGGCTAAATTGGCTTCTTTTCGCATATGAATTCATTAGAATTGTGGAAGTCATCCTTGTTTTAAGTTAACCTTGTTGTGACCACCAGAGAGGGGTGAAGGGTAGGTGCTGGGTAGGGAATGGGACTACCAGTTGTTCTCTCCTTATCCCCTGAATCTGGTTGAAACTTCTGCTACTGTGGTCTGACCAAAGGTTATCTTTATATTTTCCTCTTTTTCTTCCTTCAACCTTCAGTTTCTCAAAGTCACTCTCCTCCAGGGAAATGTCATTTCACTGCTTGATTCTTTCAGTAGCCAACATGGTCCCTAGATTGCACTTGATCTCACATTGTGGATGGTTTCCTTCTAAATGTATGCTGACAATGCTTGTACTATCCAATGTTTGAATAGTTGCTGTCTTTATTTGCTGGAACTGAAGATAATCCAAAGCCTCTGATATTCAAACATCTTTATTATGTACCAAGGCCATGTCAGCCAAACTGTGGTTAACACCTTCTGCAGTCAATGTAGAGTCATCCCCAAGCTGGGTTGCAAATGCTTGAATTCTGATGTTTGTGATTGACTGTATGGAGTTTGTTGATTTGGCTTCTGTATGTGTCCCATTTTTGTACAGAGAAAAGATAATGAGAATAATGCTGCATAAGTTTTAAATTGACCTTGGGCCCTCTACTTTTTGACTTTTTGTCATTTACATAAGTGATTTGGATGCGAGCATATGAGATACAGTTATTAAGTTTACAGATGACACCAAAATTGGAGGTGTAGTGGACAGCGAAGAAGGTTACCTCAGATTACAACAGGATCTGGACCAGATGGGCCAATGGGCTGAGAAGTGGCAGATGGAGTTTAATTCAGATAAATGCGAGGTGCTGCATTTTGGGAAAGCAAATCTTAGCAGGACTTATACACTTAATGGTAAGGTCCTAGGGAGTGTTTCTGAACAAAGAGACCTTGGAGTGCAGGTTCATAACTCCTTGAAACTGG
>NC_057712.1:29731087-29811347 GCF_004010195.1 Chiloscyllium plagiosum
TGGGCTGGGTGCTGGCAGGTGGGACTAGATTGGGTTGGGATATCTGGTCGGCATGGACGGGTTGGACCGAAGGTTCTGTTTCCATGCTGTACATCTCTATGACTCGAAGTGATGAAAACAAATGGATTCACTCTAGTAATCTGTCCTGGTCGGATTTCATGTTTTTATTCAAAAACTTGAGTCAAGTAGATGCTTTTGAGGAGGGAGTGGGTTTGGAGGAGGGGTGGCGGTGGTGGGAAGAGCAATGAATGTTTCAATCATGTTGGTGAAATGCCGTTGTGTGACCACCAGTTGATTGCCACATTTGAGCTAGCAAAGAAGGCTACAGTTGAATACTATCACACTCCATGTTTGCTGATGACTACTTCCACGTGTTACGGTGCTGACCCAGGCAAGCATTAAAGCCTCGAAGAAGAATTATTGTGTCTTCCTTCGGAACTAAGACATACCCTGATGCAGGTCTTTGCAGGACTTCTTCTTCTCACTCATCTTTACTGGTTGTTCTTGGCACACAGGTGCCTGTTTCAAAGGATAAAGTGTTACCAAGTGAGCAAAGCTCATGCTCTGTTCAAAATATGCATCATTGACATTGCAGTGTTTGAGATCAGATAAAATCAACAAAGATCTGTTAAGATAATCTTAGAACCATCATTCTATGTTTTAAAATGTCTTTATTGGAAGAACTTGCATCTTTTGCCATTCCTGTTCAGTTGAACTTTCATGGAATAGAATCCCTCGTGTGGAAACAGGCCATTTGACCCATCAAGTCCACACCGACCCTCCGGACAGCATCCCATCTAATCCTTGTCAACCTATATTTCTCATGGTTAACCCACCCAGCACATCCCTGGACACTGTGGGCAATTTAGCATGGCCAATCCACTGAACCTGCACAACTTTGGACTGTGGGAGGAAACCAGAGCACCAGGAGGAAACCCAGGCAAACACGAGAAGAGTGTGCAAACTCCACACACACACAGTTGTCGGGGGCTGGAAATGAACCCTAGTGTCATAATTTGATAATTGCTCAATTTTTGTGGTCCATGTTTTCATTGTGTTTATTCTTTTGAATTTTGAAAAGAATTTTGAGAATTTCCCCTGTCATATTGAAAACATATTATGGATTCACAGCTGTATTGGATGTACAATTACTTAATGTTATCTCCTACTGAGTTTATTGCATTACATCTGAGACCTTATATATGTGAGATTTGTCAATAGAAAAAGATTATTGTTCAATACATGTTTCTCTTTTAAGAAAAGAACTTCTGCAGTAGGAAAATATTTGATAATTTTTTACATAATTTCATTCTCAGTATAGTCAGTACTCACCTTGCTCATCTTGTCTTGGTGCAAGCAACTTATTGATCTTCCACATTTTGGAAAGAACTCTGTATTGTACCTTGTCACCATTGCTGAGATATTTTCTATTTAATACACTGTGTCTCATGTTTAGCCATGATGTGGAGGTGCCGGTGTTGGACTGGGGTGAACAAGGTCAGAAGTCATAAAAACAATGACTGCAGATGCTCTCCACCCTTCAGGCTCTCTGCCTGTATTCCTGATGAAAGGCTTTTGCCCGAAACATCGATTTTACTGCTCCTCGGATGCTGCCTGAACTGCTGTGCTCTTCCAGCACCACTAATCCAGAAGTCATACAACACCAGTTTATTGTCCAGCAGATTTATTTGAAGTCACAAACTTTTTAAGCACTGCCCCTTCATCAGGTGAAGTGTCAGAGTCTGAAAGCTTGTGATTTCAAATAAACCTGTTGGGTTGCAAGCTGATGTTGTATGACTCCTGATCTTATAGTCAGTAAGATTTGGGTAATGAAACTGATTTGTGTTTTTTTTTAATGCCTTTCAAATTTTACTTTGGAGTGAGGATATATCCTAAAAGTCAGAAAAGATGCACAGTGTGCACACCACTTCCCTTAAAAAGTATTGCAATGTTTATGCAAAACAAATGGCACAATCTAAAGACAAAATATGTGATAGAGTCATAGAGTCATACAGCACAGAAGCAGACTTTTCGGTCCAACTAGTCCAGGCCGAACATAATCCCAAACTAACTCATCCCACCTGCTTGCTCCCATATCCCACCAAACCTTTCCTATTCATAGTTAAAAATCACACAACACTAGGTTATAGTCCAACAGGTTTAATTGGAAGCACACTAGCTTTCGGAGTGACGCTCCTTCATCAGGTGATTGTGGAGGGCTCGATTGTAACACAGAATTTATCGCAAAAATTTGCAGTGTGATGTAACTGAAATTATACATTGAAAAATTGATTGTCTGTTAAGCCTTTCATCTGTTAGAATACAGTGATAGTTTCACTTCTTTCATGTGTAAATCACAAAACCCTTTAATACTAACAAACTCCCTGAGGACAGAATTAAATACTGACACACACCATACAGAGTAAGTGAAATATTGACAGGAAAAACATGGAGCAAGAGAAATGCTGACTGACACTTTATGTCTGTATTAGTTTCCGCGAATTAGTGAGTGCAGAGTGTCTTAAGTCAGTGAGGGGGTGCATGTGTGGGAGTCTGTGTGTCTATCAGGGTGTGTGTGGGTGTCTGTGTGCGTGTCTGTGTGTATCTGTGTCCGTGTGTATGTGAGAGTGTGTGTGTGTAGGAATATCTGTGTGTGTGTGTGTGTGTAGTGCAATGGTGATCACCTGTAATGTGACATGAACCCAAGGTCACGGTTGAGGCCCTCCCTATGGGCACCGAACTTAGCTTTCAGCCTCTGCTCGGCCACTTTCCTCTGCTGTCTCCGAATCGTTTCCTATTCATGTACTTATTCAAATATCTTTTAAATGATGACTGACTGCATTATTTTAGATGAATAAATACCACAATCTACCTCCATCATTGAATTCTCTCATCTCCACCATAACCTATCAATTCTTTGTGATACAGGGATCGATTAAGAAATTATGGTTTGCAAACTAGCAGCTAGTGTCTTTGGACTTTTTTTAATGCCATGGAGAAATTTTTTTTTTTGTTCATAGATTTCCAAAAACAAAAATCGTGGAAAGCTGCTGGCCAGTTTCGATTTTGTTTTGTTTCCATATCTAATGGTCAATTTAGCAGTCAATTAAATATGATTTCTTTTAAAATAGATGGTATTTCTATTTCTCTCTAACTGTGGAGACAAAAAGGCACCAGTTCATAAGCAGTTTTTTTGCTAAGCTGCATAAGTAGTAAGAGAATTATCATCAGTCTCAAGGAAAAGAATGAATCTGTCAGAAGTACTTATGCACCACTTGATTGTACACTTCTCCCTTACTAGGGATAGCAATGTTAAAAAAGAGTTTTAATTCTCTGTTACTGTACCTTTTTGGGAGCGCAAAAGGCTGGATACCTTTTCTTGCTATTAAGGCTTCCAAAAGTGTCACTGTACAGCATTAAATAATATTAAAGTAAACAAAATAGAGTTAATTTGTCATTCAAGCAGATTAGCTGTGCATTTTCATAATACCTGGCCGGAGACTGATGTATAAAAGTGAATGTTGGCATATTTAAATCTGAGTGAAGCAATGCAGTTTTATGAATATATAGCTGGTAGATAACTAGTTATTGGTAAGCAACTGGCAAATCCATTCATGAATATTTCATGTTGACCTTTCCTGTGGATTAAATTTATTGACGTTTACCTTTATTTTTGTATCCGTAAGCTATTACAGTTTCACAACCAGCCGCATACAATTGTAAACACGGGGTGTTTTATTACTGAGTTCTTAAAAGGCTTTAGAAAGTGACAAAAAACATGGTCGTGGGAATTATTGACCCATTAGTTTGACATCTAGTGTGGAAAAAAAACTACTGTCTATTCTCAAGGAAACACTTTATCCACATCTAGAAATAGTAAAAGAAATACATCCAAAACAGTATAGATTTATGCTGAGATGGTCATGTCTAATAAAGTGCTTGGATTAGTTTGAGAAAAGAACAGATTTGGTCAATTAAACCATGAGATCAAATGCTGTATCATTTCTTGGAGGGATGGCATTTAATGAACAAAACCAAATGGGGAAAGCTTGTGAGATGTCATATTGAAACCATAATTAAAGAAATTTAATGAAGTAAATAGGTGCCTTATGGGTTCCCTTGCCCACCTTGCAAAATCAGCAGTCAGGATGACCTATTTTCCCAGTCAGGAAACTAGCCACATTTCTCATGCTGCGAGGAGATTGTGAGTTGAGGACCTTGAGTGACCATTAATTAATCACTCAAAGGTCTTACTTGCTGGCACATTGAGGAAGTTGCTCATTGACCTTCCTGCGCAGCAGTTAATTGCAGGAGTAGTGAGAAGGGCATATGTTTCACTTCGGGTTCAACTAGTTCCACAGATTCCCCTTTCCACCACCTCACTCACCGTATCTAAAAGTAGGGAAATTCTGCCCGTAGAAGTTAGAGTGAGGTTAAAAAGAATCAGAAATCTTACCATGCTGTGCACAAGGTAATAGTGTTGAACAAGTGCTTTTGAAGTTGGCATGTGATTGTTTCAGTTCATTTGGGTGACATTTCTGGGTAGAAATAATTTTGTTGAATTCAATGAAGAATTAAGGAATAGCAATTGAAAGGTTGGTCATGGAGAAAAAGGGACTGTTATTTATTATGCTCATAATTTTCTGAATGTTCTAAATGCCAGCTGTATTAATGATTGATCAAAAAGCACAGCAAAGTAAGCAATAACCGAGAAAAAAAAAGACCTATTTTCTGGCCATTCAATGTTGATGTAGCATATTTATTTTCCAGAGCTAATGCTTGCAACTGGAAAATCTTGATTCTGCCTGTTCTTTGCATCAATTTAGCAAGTACCTGCTGCAAAGCCCTTAAAAGTAGCTGATGCAATATATGTTAAAAAATCTAACATATATATCAATTGTTCTGTTAAGGTGCACTCTCAACTTCAGCAGAAATATTGCTGGCTTCAGAAAAAAAAAACGATATAACACAATGTATTTAATTATTCCAGGATTTTCTAATGGTGAGTTTTCAGTTATAGCTTGACCTTGTATAAAAGCAAAAAATCATTTCTAATTGAGTTCTGCAGACCAACAATTTAATTTGGAGTGTCCAAGTAATGTTCCATGGAATAGAAATTATTGCAACATGACAACAGAGAGAGTTAGTTTATTAACATAGTGACAAAGGGGAAAATAAAAATTCTGTGTAGAGAATTTGCTGAGTAAGAGATAGATGTGAATCAGGGTGTGATGGGATTAAAGATGCCATAGACACACACAAATAAACACAGGAACAATTTTTTTATTAAAAAAGGTTAAAGTCCAGCTGTAAAAATGAAGTTAAGGGAATATACAGTTTAGAGTCCTCAAGAGTTTGTGATAAGTTAGATAATAACCATTGGTTAGGGACATCCTGGATGGAAGGCAGCCATGAATATCACTGATACCTTTGAACTTCCAGTGATTGGGTTGTTCTTTAACTTGTTTTGTTCTGTCCTTCTTGCGAGAACAGACCAAGAGAGAAATCGAGTCATAAATCCATCTCCGCAGTTCTGCTAAACGGTTGCTTAAAGTACCAATCATTCATGTATTCCTGTGTTTGGGATCATTGTGTTCTTTTTATCTCTAACATGTGAACTCCTTCTAAAAATTTGAATTAAAATGGAGATATGGTTGACTAGCTTCAGTCTCTATTTATATAAATGTAAGTTTCAGTTCAGGCTGGTTCTTTGTTGATGTCATGATGTTTGGCTCAAAATGTCATCAGGCACTGAGACTCACAGTGTAGAAGCAAAATGGTCATAGGTAATGGAACATTCAGGGATCGGCTGCTTTTTCTGCAGCCACCAATATTATTCCTGTATAGTGTGTTTCCTCCCTTCTGCCAGAAAAAAAAAAGACATTGCTGAATGAGGGCAATGGTTTGGAGCAGGAAAGTGAAGCCACCATAAGTTATGAAACCAACAGCAAAAAAGCAAAGAATTGAGATCCAGTCGATAGAATTTCAGGAGATAAGAAGGAAGTTAAAAAGCAGGACTTTGAGTCATGGAATCACAGAGATGTACTTCACAGAAACAGAGCTTTCGGTCCAACTCGTCTATACCGATCAGATAACCTAATTTGCCAACATTTGGCCCATATCCCTTCAAACCCTTCCTATTCATATACTCTCCAGATGCCTCTTAAATGTTGTAATTGTACCAGCTTCCACCACTTCCTCTGGCAACTCATTCCATACGCACACCACCCATGGCATGAAAAGGTTACCCCTTAGGTCCCTTTTAAATCTTTCCCCTCTCACCTTAGACCTATGCCCTCTAGTTTGGACTCCATCACCCTGTGGAAACGACTTTGGCTATTTACCCTAACCGTGCCCCTCATGATTTTATAAACCTCTCTAAGGTCACTCCTCAGCCTCTGATGCTGGAGTGAAAGCAGCCCCAACCTATTCAGCTTCCTCCTACTACTCAAACCCTCCAACCTTGGCAACATCATTATAAATCTTTTCAGAACCCTTTCCAGTTTCACAATATCTTTCCTATAGTAGGGAGACCAAAAGTGCATGGAGTATTCCAAAAGTGGCCTAATCAATATCCCGTACAGCCACAGCATGACCTCCCAACTCTGAAACTCAATGCACTGACCAATAAAGGTAAGCATGAAGGCGCCTTCTTCACTATCCTATCTATATGTGACTCCACTTCCAAGAGCAGTAAAACCTAGACTATTTCCAGTTCTACACATGAATGAGTGTAGTAGCATTAAGATAACCTACATGGGGAATTAGTATGGGGGGTCAATATCAGATTCCTGGGGCATTATTACCAAGACAGGGGCAGGAGTATTTTTCTTAATCAACTCATTCAGCAATATCACTGCACAAGCAGATGGGACTGAACCCAGTGCAGAATTAAGGACATTACCACAATGTCACAAGATCCCTCGGGGCAGGAGTTACTTGTACAAGACGTATGGATTTCACGTGTTTCGGGGTTTTGACCAACGTTTTCCTTGTCAGGTTAACTTTGCTGGCGGGTGGATTTAAACCAATTTGAATTTGATGGGGATGGGTGGGTTACATGTGAAAGCACGCAAAAGGATGGGAAGAGACAAAAAGAAACAAAATAAATAAGATAAATCTGATGCAGAAAATTCAAAGCATTCCAAGAGTAGTTCAAAAGCCTTAACAGAAGGTGATAAAAAGGTTGGTGGGAAGTCATCACGTGGATGTTTGATAGAAAAGCAACAAAGAAAATCTGATACAAACAAGATGAGGAATGGAAGCTCAATATTCCTGAACACAATGTATTCAAAAAGTAAAAGAAAAGCAAAATATGGAAGAGTTGGATCAATAATGTGGATGGAATTTAATGCCCTTGTTATCTATCTATTTGGTTAAAATTAAGGAACAAATGAGAGCTATTATACTATTGTTATGTACTGAAGGCCACTAAATAAAGGGAAGAAAATAGATGGGAAATTTGCTGCAAAATTGCAGAAAAGTGCAAGAATATTAGAATAGAGGTAATGGGAGACTTCAATTACCCAAATATAAACGTGAACATAATAGAAATAAACAAACATAACAAGGAATTCCTGCAATGTGCACAACAGAACTTTCTTGATCATTGTGTTTTCAGACAACAAAAAAGAAAACAACTCTGAGGAATGAAATGGGGAAAATCTAATATGTTTTTGTGGGAGAACATTTGCAGAGCGGTGATGTTAAATTGATGACCCTGTACTTGCTATGTGCGTCCCACTGCTCCTTTTTTTTTATGAATTAGGATTGTAATATTTATCATCTTCCACATTAAAAAGGTTATGGAAAAGGGCAAGTTGAAAATCAAACATGACACTCCTAAATAGGAGGAGAACTAATTTCAGCAAGTTAAAAAGTCACCTGGCCTGGTTGGATTGAGTTATAGATTGGCAGATAAAGCAGTCAATGACCACTAAGGGACTTACAAAGAGTAGGTAGACGAGATTGAGTTGATAGACCGATCCCAATAGGAAAACGCAGGACTTCAAAAGCTTGAGCTTTCTGGATGATAAAATAAATGAAAATTAAAATAAATAGGACAATAAATGTTGGTCCATAAAAAAAAACTGAACAAGTAGGAAAAAGAAAATAAAAGTCTGAGGGTATATATGAAAATAAGCCAGCAGGCAAATTATAAGAGAATTCAGAAATCTTTAATAAACTCATAAATAGTGGAAGTGCAGTCAATATATCAGTCCAGTCATTTCTGGACCATAGGAAAGTCATCTTGTGGAGACATTGGGCATGGCTGAGGTATTAAATTAGTTTTTTGCATCTGACTTTGTGAGGGAAGAATGTTCTGTCTATGTAACAGTCCAAGAGGGTGGAAGTAGAGACATTTGATTGGATGAAAAGAAATGAAGAGGAAGTCTTAAAACATTTGTCTGTGTTCAAAGTGGAACAATCACCCAGCTCAGATGGAACAGACCCTAGGTACTCCTTAGATGTTATAATGATGCCAGAGGACTGGAAGATGATAAATATTACAATCCTAATTCATAACAAAAAGGAGCAGTGGGATGCACATAGTAAGTACAAGGTCATCAATTTAACATTGGTGTTAGTAAAGCCTTCAGAGACATGAACCTAAGGCAGAATGAGTAGCTACATGAATAAGTATGATTGAAGGAATGAAAACCAGAACAGATTTATGACGGTTGATTTGTATTCGATTAACTTGATTCACTTCTGAGGTAAAGTAATTGTGAAAATGGATGATGGTTGTATAGTTGATGTTATGCACATGACCTTTCAAAAAGTGTGCAATAAACTATCACAAAGTAGACTCATTTGTAAATTTAAGGCTTACAGATGTAAAGAGATTTGGATCTAAAATTGACACAGAAACACAGGGCAGGAATTAACACTTGTTTCTCAGCCTAGGAAAGTGTGCAATGGTATCCTCAGGGACAGCGTTAGGAAATAACGGTAAAATTTTAAGTTGGATTCAAGAACAGAGGAACTTGGGGTGAACACAGGCAAATCTTTGAAGCTGGCAGTGCAAGTGAAAAAGCTGTTGAAAGGCATATGGAATTGTTGGCTCCCTGAATAGAAACATTAGGCCAGAATTTAACACTCCATGCACTAAGTGTGGGGGTGTGTGTCTTCAGTAGTGACTAATTCCCGCCCCCACCAATGAGAGTAAGACTTGGAAATTTCACAAACTGGTTCAACTCATCTTGCATACTTAAACATGGAATAACATCGCAACTAGGATGTTAATTTACAAGCTTTAGTGCTTTTTTAAAAAACAATTTTGAGTTAAGATCAAATCAGTCACTTGAAGGCTAATTGATGAGCACCTTGTGACACTTGGGCCAAAGCAGTAATATCCTGCCTTGACAGAAGCTGCTGGAAGCATTGGGTTCCTCAAGATCTTTGCTGGAGGCTAGACTTCAGGGGATTCAAAAGTGAAAGGTAGTTCATTTTCTTTCACGTCACTTCATCATCTACTCCTGGGCTTGATTTCCATCCTTGGCCCTGATTTGCCCCATGTTGTAGCGACAGGATATTCCCCCCAATCCCCTGGCCACACGAGTACATAGAACATAGAATGTAGAACATTACAGTGCAGGACAGGCCCATCGGCCTTCGATGTTGCGCCGACCTGTGTAACCAAGCTGAAGCCCATCTATCCTACACTATTCCATTTTCATCCATATGTTTATCCAATGACCATTTAAATGCCTTTAAAGTTGGCGAGTCTACAACTGTTGCAGGCAGTGTGTTCCACGCCCCGACTACTCTCTGAGTAAAGAAACTACCTCTGACATTTATTCGATATCTAACAGCCCTCAATTTAAAGCTATGTCCCCTCATGCTAACCATCACCATCTGAGGAAAAATGTTCTCACTGTCCACCCTATCTAACCCTCTGATTATCATGTATGTCTCAATTCAGTCACCTCTCAACCTTCTTCTCTCTAATGAAAACAGCCTCAAGTCCCACAGCCTTTCCTCATAAGGCCTACCCTCCATATCAGGCAACATCCTAGTGAATCTCCTCTCAACCCTTCCCAAAGCTTCTACATCCTCCCTATAATGCAGTGACCAGAACTGTATGCAATACTCCAAGTGCGGCCGCACCAGAGCTTTGTACAGCTGCAACATGACCTCATGGCTCTGAAACTCAATCCCTCTACCAATAAAAGCTAACACGCCGTATACCTTCTTAACAACCCTATCAACCTGGGTGGCAACTTGCAGGGATCTATGTAAATGGACACCGAGATTTCTCTGCTCATCTACACTACCAAGAATCTTACCATTAGCCCGGTACTCTTTATTCCTGTTGTTCCTTCCAAAGTGAATCACCTCACACTCTTCTGCATTAAACTCTATTTGCCACCTCTTAGCCCAGCTTTGCAGCTTATCTATGTCTCTCTGTAACCTGCAACATCCTTCAGCACCATCCACAACTCCATCAACCTTAGTGTCATCCATAAATTTACTAACCATCCTTCTACGCCCTCGTCTAGGTCACTTATAAAAATGATAAACAGCGGTGGCCCCAGATCTTTGTAGTACATCACGAGGAACTGAACTTACATTTCCCAGCAACCACCACCCTCCGTCTTCTTTCAGCTCGCCAACTTCTGATTCAAACCGTTAAATCACCCTCAATTCCATGTCTCCGCATTTTATACAATAGCCAACCATGGGGAACCTTATCAAATGCCTTACTGAAATCCATATACACCACATCAACTGCTTTACCCTCATCCACCTGTTTGGTCACCAGCTTAAATAACTCAATAAAGTTTGTGAGGCATGACCTACTCTTCACAAAACCATGTTGACTGTCCCTAATCAACTTATTTCTTTCTAGGTTATTATAAATCCCATCTCTTATAACATTTGTCAACACTTTACCCAAAACTGAAGTAAGGCTCACTGGTCTATAATTACCAGGGTTGTCTCTACTCCCCTCCTTGAACAAGGGGACATTTGCTATCCTCCAGTCTTCTGGCACTATTCCTGTAGACAATGATGACATGAAGATCAAAGCCAAAGGCTCTTTAATCTCCTCCCTGGCTTCCCAGGGAATCCAAAGATAAATCCCATCTGGTCCAGGGGACTTATCGATTTTCAAACTTTCCAGAATTGCTAACACCTCCTCCTTATGAAGGACCGTCTAGTATTGTAGCCTGTACCTCAGTATTCTCCTCAACAACATTGTCTTTTTCTAGTGTGAATCCTGACGAAAAATATTCATTTTGCGCTTCCCCAATCTCCTCGGACTCCACGCACAACCTCCCATTACTATCCATGATAGGCTCCAATCTTTCTCTAGTTTTTTTTATTCCTGATATACCTATAGAAAGCTTCAGGTTTTTCCTCGATCCTATCTGCCAACAACTTCTCATGTCACCTCCTGGCTTTTCTTAACTTTCTCTTTAGGTCTTTCCTGGCTAACTTATAATTCTCAAGCGCCCTGACTGAGACTTCATGTCTCATCCTAACATAAGCCTTCATCTTCCTCTTCACAAGAGATTCAACTTCTTTAGTAAACCACGGCTCCCTTGCTCGACCTCTTCCTCCCTGCCTGACAGGTGCATGCTTATCAAAGATATGCAGTAGCTGTTCCTTGAATAAGCTCCACATTTCAATTGTGCCTATTCTATGCATTCTAAATCTTGCCCATTGCATCATAATTGCCTTTCCCCCAGCAATAACTCTTGTCCTGTGTTATATACCTATCCCTTTCTATCGCTAAAGTAAACATAACTGAATTGTGGTCACTATCACAAAGTCCTCACCTACCTCCAAATCTAACACCTGGCTAGGTTCACTGTCCAGTATCAAATCCAATGTGGCTTCGCCCCTTGTTGGCTTGTCTACATACTGTGTCAGGAAACCATCGTGCACACATTGGACAAATACTGACCCATCTAAAGTAATTTAACTATAGTATTTCCAGTCAATATTTGGAAAATTAAAGCCCCCATGTCAACTACCCTGTTAGTGTCGATTCTATCCAGAATTACCTTTGTTATCCTTTCCTCTACATCTCTGAAACTATTCAGAGGCCTATGGAAAACTCCCGACAGAGTGGCCTCTCCTTTCCTGTTTCTAACCTCAGCCCATACTACCTCAGTAGACAAGCCCTCAAACATCCTTTCTGTTACTGTAATACTGTCCTTGACTAATAACGCCACAGCTCCCTCTCTTTTACCAACTTCTCTGTTCTTATTGAAACGCATAATCCCTGAACATGCAACAGTCATTCCTGTCCCTGCTCTATCCATGTCTCCGAAATGGCCACAACATCGAAGTCCCAGGTACCAACTCATGCTGCACGTTCACCCACCATATTCCGGATGCTCCTGACATTGATGTAGACACACTTCAAACCATCTTCCTGCTTGCCAGTGAACTCTTGCGACCTTGAAACCATATTTCTGACCTCACTACTCTCACTGGAACACTAGAGCTCCTGGACACTGGAACGATAATTTAGGCTCCCATTCCACTGCTGAATTAGTTTAAACCCTCCTGAATAGCATTAGCAAATCTCCCCATCCAGGATATTGGTACCCCTCTGGTTCAGGTGTAGACCATCCTGTTTGTAGAGGTCCCACCTACCCCAGAATGAGCCCCAATTATCCAGGTATCTGAAAACCTCCCTCCTGCACTATCCCTGTAGCCACATGTTCAACTTCTCTCTCTCCCTATTCCTCACATTGCTAGCATGTGGCATGGACAACAAACCAGAGATAACAACCCTGTTTGTTCTAGCACTAAGCTTCTATCCTAGCTCCCTGAATTTCTGCCTTAAATCCTCAACCCTTTTCCTACCTATATCATTAGTACTGATGTGGACCATGACTTGGGGCTGCTCCCCCTCCCCTTCAAGGATCCCAAAAATATGATCCGAGACATCATGAAGCAGCACACCAACCATGAGTCTCTCTCGTTCGTACAGAACCTCGTATCTGTCCCGGTAACTATGGAGTGGCCAATGACTAATGTTCTGCTCTTCTCCCCACTTCCCGCTGAAGAACAGGGACAGACTCTGTGCCAGAGACCAAGTGGGTCACCCTGATTTTGCAGTCAGAAAGCCAACAACTTTTCTTGGTTATTGGGAAGGCAGATAGTCAGGGCCATAGCAAGTTGAAACCCTTAAAGGTTGTTAATTGTCCTCTTAAGGTTCTTAATAGGTGGCAAGTTGAGAAGGTTTCCTTTGAACCTTCTTGTCCAACGTTTGGAGACATAGAGTCATGTAACAAGGAATCAGACCCTTCGGACCAACCAGTCCATGCTGACCATGTTCCCAAGGGCCCATATCCCTCCAAACCTTTCCTGTTCATGAACTTATGCAAACGACTTTTAAATGTTGCAACTGTATCTGCATTCATCACTTCCTCTGGCAGTTTATTCCATACATGAAGAGATGGAAATGTGTTGCTGGAAAAGCGCAGCAGGTCAGGCAGCATCTAGGGAACAGGAGAATCGACGTTTCGGGCATTAGCCCTTCTTCAGGAATTCCATACATGAAGCACACTCTGCGTAAAAAAAAGTTGTCCCTCATGTTCTTTTTAAAATCTTTCTCCTCTCACCTTCAAAAAATGTCCCTTAGTTTTGATCTTCCCCACTCTAGGGAACAGATCCTTGTCATTCACCTTATATATGTCCCTCATGATATTATAATCCTCAATAAGGTCACCCTCAACTTGCTTTGCTCCAGTGAAAAATGTTCCAATCAGGCTATTTTTATATCTCACACTCTCCATTCCTGGCAATGTCCTGGTAAATCAATTCTGAACCCTCTCCAGTTTAATAATATCCTTTGTATAACAAGGAACCCAGAGCTGTTGACTTGGCAAGAACAAGGAAGCATCTCTCCAAAGTCAATTTGTCCTTCTTTCCTCCCTCCTCACCACCTCCAGGGAAGGGATAATTTTATACATAGAAAATAAATCAAAGAGAATATGCTAAACTTTTATAAAACACTAGTTAGGCTCCAGCTAGAATATTATGGTCAATACTGGGCACCAGACTTTAAGAAGCACATTAAGGACTTAAAGAGGGTGCAGAGAAGATTTATTACAATCGCTTCAGGAATAAAAGTTTCACTTATGAAGAAAGATGATGAAAATAGGGTTCATCTCATTTGAGAAGAGAAGATCAAGTCAAAATTTTATTAAGTAATTCAAAATTTTAAAAGATTTTGAAAGAACAATGAGGCGTTGAAAGAAGGTCATTAACTAGAGGAGGCAAAGTTAAGGAAATGGGAACCTTGGCTACATGACAGCAATAAAAAAAATCATAATTTGTCTTGGTATGAAAATGTATTCCCTGTAAAGGTAGTGGGAACAGATTCCATAACTTTCAAAAAGGAATTGGATAAGTGTTCAAAAAGAAATGTTTGCTGATGTTAATATGAGAGAAAGCAGAGGAGTGGGACCAATTAGATGGCTATTTCAATGAGCTGGTAGAGGCATGTGGGCTGAAGGATTACCTTCTGTGCTGTAAAATGACATGATTCAATGATATAATCTCTGCTTACTGATTTACCTTCTCTCTTTTGCACTTTACAATCTTGTTTCCCTGAAATAACGATCTTCATTTTCACCTTGACTGTTCAATGAAAAAAAAGTGACTATATCTTTTATCTTCCTCCCTTAATAGCAAATGCAAGAAAAATCTCATTTCCCCAAGGTGTTTGGCTCTCCCAGGGTCAAATGGATCACTATCAAAATTGCATATGTGAAACATATGTTTCTTCAGTGGATGCTCACTCTGTTTAATACAATTCTGACACGCCACATGGATGACAATAATTAATTTTTTATGATCTAGCCATTAATTTCTCCATTCTGCTTTTTTATCAAGTGTGTGGTATCTTATTTTTTAAAAGATGCAGCCATTGTTTCTGTGTTGGCTTCCTCCACCCTGCAGTTATTCAGTCTAGTAACAAATTTCTGCTCTTTCTTTGTGACCCTTCATATTTCTTTAAACTTTCATAGAGCACATCTTCTCCCTTCTCTGCATAACTTTCAGTTCAGATACTGCACTGCAAGTCCATCACAGTATGGACTTTAGATGAAGTCTTTACGATGAGATTGTCAGCATCCATTATTATATCTTCATGTGTTTATGACAATGTGTTACATTTGTGACTTAGCACAGCAATGATAACTGATATTAATTATGCAAATAGAACATGCATCCCTAATTTGAGCAGTCAACAAGGATAGTAATCATTCCCAAGATGGGCACAGCATAATCACCTGGACAATCCCATTGACACTGTTTTGAAAATGTATCTTAGCCTTAGTATTAAAGGGAATTGAATGGTGACACTGGCTTTGGCAAAAATAGCAGCTGCAATTTATGAAACTACAAACTGATTTGAATCCATTGGATGAACCAGATGAACACAGTGATGAAACTCATCAGTCTACAGAAGGCTAATTTTCAGAGAAAAGAGATGAACACAAGGCAATAGCCCATCATCATTTTGTGGAAGCAGAAAGAGTATTTGGTTATTTCTTTTTCAGACAAACACGAGTCATACATCTGCTACTGTCCTTTAAAATTGCAATAATAGTCCCAACTACGTTATTAAGACCACAATTTCCATTGGAATGGAGTCCTACTGCTTGTTCCAGTTGAGCATTTTGACTCTTCAACAGCCTGTGGGCTAATATTTAGGGTTAACAGGGTAATGGAATTGCCGATCCTATTTTTATGTTTTTTTCCATTTCAATAGCAATGATTCTCCTTGTGATAAATTGGCCCTGGACACAGTGAACTGCCCTATTGCAAATAGTCCTCTTTCCTAGACCTGTCATCCTTCAACTTTCTCGATGTTCTGGAGCTGAAAACACTTTGTGAAATTTGACGGTGCCACATTCATTCACTCTTCCTCCACCAAGCCTTTGTCCATTTTAAACTTTGACCAATTCAAAATCTATCAACTTTCTAATTGTGCAGTGAGCGTTATAGTAATGTTGAAATGTTTCATTTGATCTTAACTTCTGAAGTGCCCTGCCAAATTGCTTTGGAATGAAAAATATGTTCATACTTATTATGATCAGGCGAATAAAGAGAGTGTACTCAGAAAGTAGGGCATTGCAGTGTCAGATTTAGATGCTCGATCTAGTGTCATATCACCAGGAAATAGTGTGAACTTTGTGTGAAACAAATTGGGTAGCAGAACAATCATGACAGATCTCTTTGGAAAAGTTTATTTTTTATGATTAGCTCACATATCTTCAATGTAAATGAGAAGGTTGATTGCTTTTATCCATTACTTGTTTTTAGTGCAATGTCTATTGATAAGAGTGCTTTGTGTATATTTATATATAATTATACATTGTTGTCTTCATTTCAGATCAGCCCTGTGGTGGATTAGTTCAAGGACCAAATGGCACAATAGAAAGTCCTGGATTTCCTTATGGTTACCCGAATTATGCGAACTGTACTTGGATTATCATTACAGGAGAAAGGAACAGGATACAGCTAGTATTCCAGATCTTTGCTTTAGAAGAAGATTTTGATATTCTATCCATTTACGATGGGCAACCACAACAGAGCAACTTGAAACTGAGGTATGGTGTCATTTGTTTTTGGAAACCGCTGGAATATACTCTTACAGTTGCTGCCTGTCAGCATTGATGGATATGTTTGCAAGTTCTTTGTGTGAGTTGATGCAGAACTTGTAGTTGTTGCAAGCAGATCAGTTCATTCTTTTTCTGAAAAACACCCATATTCAGACTTCGAACGGAAACTATTGGAAAGAATTTAACAAATACTTCATTTTGCTGTTTGAAACTTCTGACGTTCCATTATGCCTTGGAGTTGCTTTTCTGATTTTGGGGCAATGCTTCAATTTTGCAATTTTTCCTTTGTTTCCCTGATCAGGGGCACAGGTTGATGGTTTGATCCAAGATTTCTGCCAAAGACACTTTGTCTTTGACTTTACACAGCGTAGTTTGTGGTAAATGAGTCTCTGTTTTCTCGCAGTGGGATATGCTGGTCTCCTCACATCACAGCACAGTTAGGCTCAGACATGAATGACATAGGGAATTTTGGACTCAAACCCATGACTTGTTCCCTTCTGAAATGTGCTTAGTCCCTTGAAACGGTTGATCATAATGCCTACTTTATATCTCATTAGTTGTAGTTGTAGTTCACTTTGTCAGTTTCTTGGCAAATGAAGTGAAAATCTCTAGTTTTTGTGTAGCAACAAGATATAACTGTGAACATTATTAAAGCCAAAATCATCATATGACAGCTGCTTCACAAACAGCATTACAACTGAAGGTTTTTTTTTTAAATTAGCAAGTATTGTCTTTAAATTAGAAATTTGGTACCTGATGGAGAATAAATTTGGTTTAAGAAGCCCAATGCAATATTCATTTAAATACAATTGACAAAAAGCCCTAATGATAGATTCCCTCCTGAGAAAACAATATCTTCGATCTGCCCTTGGTCTAGTTTGTGCAGAAACGAATTGTGGCAGTGGAACAGTTTGTAAATGATGTCTGCTGGAAGGAAAAACATTTCATGGTTCTGCTTCAGGATTTATTGGTAGGAAATATAACACAACTTTATAGGAAGCCATCTATCTGTGTTGAATTTCTAATAATAGGCAGAACAATATACCAACAGTTATGACATTGACTAATCCTAGCTGGGCGAATGGCTGGATTCTGCTACTTTCAATGGCATTACAGCTATCATTTGCAATTGATTTAGATTGTGTCTCCCATAAGGACCAGTGGCCATCTTAATATTTGGTGACATAGCCGTGGGAAGAAAGATCTTGACAGAACAGCAGCTGATGTTTGCTGTACACAATTATCTGTTACTTATTGGAAGATAGCTAGATTAATACAACTGTTGAACTAATGTTCAGTGATTTAGAAAAGCTAGAAGATAGTTGTAAACTATGACAAATGCCCAATTGGTGCCTAAAATGACAAACTTGCAACTTGTTCTGCACTGTTATGAAAATTGATCATGGTGCAGGTCAAGAGATCAACTAAGCTAACTATCGTATACAGTAAAGGTAAAGTTGCCATCGCCCCAGAAGACCATATGACTGCTATCTCAGAGAGGCAACTAGTGGTGAGTTTAAGGACACCACACTTCAGGTGAGGGGCAAGGTTTAGAATGTAAGACCTTCATGGTGGCCTCAACTGGTAGAAGAATTTAAACCACACTGTTGGTATCACTCTGCATCACAAACCAGCTGTCCAGCCAACCTAAATGTTGCAATTTTGCAAATATTGCAAAACAGTATTCAATGTTATCCCATACTGATAGTATCTCAATCGAAAAACAGTTTCTAGTAGGTTCGTGTCTCAAGAAATGTGAAGCTAAGGTGGAACAAAAAAGTATGAAGCTCAGAATTTAATCCGACTGGCTAAGGTGATGGCAGACCTATTCCTGCTGTATTGTTCCGTCAGATATGTAAAAGGTCAACCACTAGTTAGTCATTGCTTCAAAACAGGAAAACAAATCTGAGTGAGAAAGAAAGACTAAAGCAGCAAACTGAGAAATGTGATACTTCTTTTCCATGACAGTTAATGCTTTGGAATTTTCTCACGCTGCTGTTCACAAATTTCTCTTCACAAGAAGGCATTTGCGATGTCAAAACACAGATACTGTGGCCAGTAAGGTTCCACAGAGATCAGTGCTGGGACCCACAAAAATCCTTGGATTCTGGAAACATACCAGAGGATTGGAAAACTGCCAATGTGCCATCTTTATTCAAAAAGGGAGGGAGGCAAAAAGCAGGTAACTACAGGCCAATTAGCTGAAATTCAATTGCCAGAAAAGTATTGGAATCAATTATTAAGGAAGTAAGAGCAGAACAATGGGAAAATCATAATCTAATAAAGCAGACTCAGCATCATTTCATGAAAGGGAAATCATATCTGACTAACTTAATCATTTTTTGAGGATAGAGGGAATCAGTAGACAATTCATATTTGAACTTCCAGAAGGTGTTTGACAAAATATCTCACAAAGATTAAGTCATAAGGTAAGAACTCATGTTATTAGAGGTAGTATACTCACATGGAAAGAGACTTGGCTAATGGGCAGGAAGCAGTCAGCCATGTTGGTGACCTGTCACAAGTGTGCTTTCACAGGGATCAGTTCTGGGATTGAAACTGTTTGCAATATTTATTAATAAATTGGAAAAAGGGAGTAAATGTACTGTAGCCAAGTTTACAAATGACATAAAAATAGGTGAATGGCAAGTTCTGAGAGGGAAACAAATAGTTTACAGTGAGATATTGACACGTTAAGTAACTTGGTAAATAGAGTATAATGTGGGGAAATGTGAAGTTGTTCATTTTGGCAAGAAGGACAAAATACCAGAGTATTATTTAAATGGAGAAATACTGTAGAAAGCCACAACACAAATGGACTTGGGTGTATTTATGCATGAAACACAGAAAGCTATCACACATGTGCAACAGGTAATCAAGAGGACAAATGGAATGTTGACCCTTATTTGAAGGGGATTGGTGTATCAGAATAATGACGTCTTACTGCAACTAGACAAGGTGCTGCTGAGATCATATCTGGAGAACTGTGAGCAATTTTGGTTCCTTTCTTGAAAGAAAAATATCATTTCATTGGAGATAGTTCAGAGAAGGTTCACTAGGATGATCCCCAGATTGTCTTACAAATAAAGGCTAAGCAAATTGGGACTGTATTCACTGACATTTATATGGATGAGAGGTGATCTCATTGAAACATATAGGATTCTTAAGAGCTTGACAGAGTCAATGCTGGAAGGGTATTTCCTCATGGGATAATCTAGAACCAGCTGGCATAGATTCAGAATGAAGGGGCACGAAGCTAAGATTGAGATGAGGAAAAATTTCTTCCCTCAGTAGGTTGTAAGTCTTTAGAACTTGCAACAGAGAGCTATGGGGGAAATCCTTGTGTATACTTAAGGTTGAAATAGAATCTTGATCAGTAGGAGAATCAAGAGCTCTGGGGTAACGACAAGAAAGTGGATGGGAGACATGTTTTTCTCACTGTTTTCACCATTAGGAGAATATTCTATATCGGACAATTCTGGCCTATGGCTAGGAAACTGAATTTCCTAACACAATAGGAATGAGACATTCATTCATAACTCAACCAGTCATATTCTTTCCTTCCTTTTTTGTAGGTGAAGAAATTTCAGTGATGAGCTTGTGTAAGTTTTTGTCATCTTTTGTCTCTTTTTAAACAAATCTGTGAGCATTTTGTTTGTCAAACATCTCCAACATTTCTGTGCAAGATTTTCCAAACACTTCCACTGGAAAAAAATATGAAAAATCCAGAAATATAATTGAAGAGGTGAATTGATTGCATATGAGCAGCAGCAACGTAAGAATATCTGCATGATTTAAGTACAAAGGAGGAGGTTTACCTGAGTTCTCTGTAGTTTTAATGATTGACAGATAACAAACCTCATGTACAGAATTAAACATAGTATTACTGTATGAAAATGCCGACTTGTGTGAAAACTGTGCTTAGCCCTTGACACTAAGGTTGAAAATAATGAGCTCAATAGTGTAATAAGAATGAGTAGAAGTGAATTCAGCAAACATATTAGCAGTACCTAAAAAAATCTCTTATCGTGAAAGCTGAACATAAATAACAGTGATGATTGTAAACAAATGAAACACAGAAATCATTGTAATTGAAAACCATTTGTTATAAGAGTAAATTCCACTACTCTAATGGAATTTGCTTCAGTGATGACAGTCATTGAACAATGTGATAATGATTTGTCCAAACAGTATTGAACGGCCAACCATTCTTTGAAACAAATGACATGAGAAAGTGTGGATTTGGCATTTTTCAGAATCAGCTTCACTTGTGGACACCATCCAGCTTATTCATTTCAGGGAAAGCTTCGCTAAAACTTTTCCCTGAACCTCAAAGCTCCACTTTCTACAACGTTTCAGTTGTTTGCTGCCAGGGAAATATCAGAGCGAGCAACACAAGAGGCTCATATCTGTTCCAAATTTCATTGGATGTTTATAAGCTTTCTTGTCAATCAACAGAAAACCAACTTATGTCAACAGATCTTGAACTCAATACTTGGAAGCTGTACATTCTTGCCTTGTGGAGATGTGTATCTGAAAACAAAATTGGTGGGTTGAATGTGATATAATACTTAGAATTCTATGATATTTTATTAAGTTGTATCCCCATACTCCATGCAATAATTTACTTTTGAAGTGAATGGGTTAGAAATTTTCCCCAACTCTCAACAGTGAGCTCCAAATATTGGAAATAGCATGGACAAGCATCAAATGTGACAACTCCAGAAAAGCTTGTTGTGCTTGGAAGAGCAACAACTGAAAGAGATGACAGTATTTTCAGGATGAAGAGAATCAGCTTGGAGGAGAAGAAGCGAGGTTGAAAGAAAGGAAACCAGACTGAGATGAGGAGGTGCTGGTGTTGGACTGGGGTGGACAAAGTCAGAAGTCACAACAGGCTACAGTTCAACAGGTTTATTTGAAATCACAAGTTTTTTTTTGAGTGTTTCTCCTTTGTCAGTGCAACAATACTCCTTCCTCCTCACTTCACCTGATGAAGGAGCAGTGCTCTGAAAGCTTGTGATTTCAAATAAATCTGTTGGATTATAACCTGTTGTCATGTGACTTCTGGCTTGATTGAGATGGCAGTGGGTGCGAGAGAGAGAGAGAAAAAACCTCTGATAGCAGGGGCAGTGAGGGCGGAAGATAGGAAAACTTTGTTGGGAGGAATATGCTTGGGATGGAGGGAATCTTCGATTGGAAGAGTAGTCATCATGAATGTGGTTGGGGGAGGGAGAGTGGAAGTTGTTTCTGGAAATGAGCAGCACTGGGCCTGAAGTCAAGGAGGTTAAAAGCAGGACAAGGTCTTGGAGCCTGAAGAGAGGTAGATCTTCAGAAGATGAGAGCAATCTAGTGTCATTGGCCAAGGGTTGTGGAAAGGAGAGAGATACTGGAAAATTGCTTCTTGGCCAGTTGGCCTGTGAGGGGAGGGAGGAAACTTCCCAAAATAAGACTAATGGGCTTATGGAGTGTCTGTATCAGGGGAACCAGGGAGACCTACTCATTCAAATGCTCTGCATGGATCACAGGCTGAACCTAAAGCAGAAGGACCCAAAGCACTTAAAGATCAGAAACCTGGTGGGCAAGTCTCATTGTGGTCAAATAAACACACATAGTCTGGAGTAAAGTCTATGTGTTTAATCTCAGTGAGAACCTAATTTTTCCAATGGCCAAATTTAATATGCAGATGGGTTATTAATCTAATATATGGCATCTATTTTAAAAAATTCTTTTCACAGGTTGTGGGCATTGTCATCTGGGCCAACATTATTGCCCATCTGTAGTTGTCTTTGAAAAGGTGATGATGAGCTACCCTCTTGAAATGCAGCAGTCAATTTTCTGTGGGTAGACTCACAGCATCATTAGAAAGAGAGTTCTGGAAATTTAATCCAAGCATAGTCAATGACATAGCTGCCTTTAATTTTGTAAGAGCCAAATACATCAACAAGCAGGTGCATAGAAGATATCTTGGTTAATGGATAATGGATGAGAGCTCAGATTATTCCAGTATTTGGTGTGATGAATGGATTTTTAAAGTTGTTTATAATTTAAATCAGACTTTTAATTTGTGTGACCTTCCCTGTCCCTTTTGCATTTGTTCTGTGCTCCTGAGAGCATGTGTTTGTAAAAAGGAGCAAACATCTGAAGTGTGAGGTATGGGAGAATGGAACAGTAATGGGGGGAGGGGAGGGGGTGTAGAACAGGATGTGTGAGAAGAAGTGAAAATGCAACCAGTGAGCAAAGAGCTGGAAGTGAATGAGAGAGTAAAGTTTTGCACAGGCAAAATGAGAGATTTGTAAGAAAGGAAGAGCTAAGAGGGATGGAGAGAGAGAATGGGACCAAGTCAGAAGAGAGGTGAATTGGAATGTCTGAGAAAAGAAGTATAATCTACATGGAGGAAAGTTAGGCTGAAGCCTGTTATGACATGGGGTAAACCCTCCTGCTTAAATTTAAACCAGCAACAAAGAAAAAAGATTTATCCCAAGCATAATCTGTGAAAATTCAAGAGGCCAAGAACTATTTAAAGTAAAAATGTACTACTTTATTTCTTAAAGTATAACATAGAATAATTAAATAACAACTATTTACAACTCCTTCCTCTAACCTATTGTTTACATTCCCTTCTATATCAGTCTTAGGTTTACCAAAATTTCAAATTTTAAAGACCAACCAGATGTTGAATTTTCTCTTATATCTTCCTCATTCTTCTTCAGGATTTCCGTTCCACAGGTTACTGACCGATAAAGGTTCCTTTAAGAGAGCTATTTTTTCCAGGCAGTCTGCAGATGCTGGTGGCTTGGCAGTTCTCCTCAACCGTTCAATTTCCCCGGTCTTATACCCCCAAAGCATTGGATTGTGTAATTGGCTTTTAAGATTGTCAATATACTAAATTCAAACTTGATTGGAGTTTGGTATTTTTCAGGGTATAATTTAAACTGATTGGTCTAATTCTAATTTGTTTTTGTCTCCAGGCAACAAGCTAATTGAGTTGTTCAACCAAATGTTACATTATACCTTGTTCAGAACACTTGGTGCTGTGTCAGGTAGTTCTGGTAGTTTTTAACTCTCTTAAAGGTATAGTGCACCCACATCTTCATAACAATGAAAGATGGAGTTTGAATGGTCCCCTCAAAGAGAGAGAGAATGGAAGAATAGGAGTTGTGTAAATAAGCAGCAATCTGGAATGTATTGCATGTTGCTGTATACAGGTTTATCCTAACATGGTGACAGTTCAGTGACTTCATTAAGCTGACTGTAGACAGAAACATCATGACCAGAGTGATTTGTAGCCCAGCCAGTACAAAGAAAATTCAGAGGGAATATTGGTCAAGGCATGCAGAATGTTGTCTTCCAATCTCTTTCCTCTTGCTCTGATTGCACTTGTAGACACCTATTGACCTGCCCAAGATCACAACCAATCACTTAACTACATATCAGTGAATGAACATGTGTGTGGTCCTATCACTCTGCAATCTACATGACCATATGAACCAAAATCTCAAACTCTTGAATCCGTCCATTTGAGTGCTACCTGTTAGCATGGTACCAAGAATGGATGCTATTCAATTTCCCAGCCAGCAACTGCCAGTTTGTATCTGCAGTGATGCGTGCAAACAGTGCTGAACAAACTGATTGGTTAGTCTGGGTTATTTTAGTTATTTTGATGGAAGTGGAGTTATATATCTATCCCCACAGTGTGGAAACAAGCCATTCAGCTCAACAATTCCAAAGAGTACCCTACCCAGACCCATCCCTTACCCCTGTAGACCTGAATTTCCCATGGCTAATGCACCTAACCTACACATCTCTGAACACTATGGACAATTTAGCTTGGCCAATCCATCTAACTTGCACATCTTTTGGACTGTGGGAGGAAACCGGAGCATCTGGCAGAAACCCGTGTAGACAACATGAAACTCCACACAGACAGTCGCCCAAAGATGAAATCGAACCTGGCTGCCTGGTGCTGAGAGGCAGTAATGCTAGCCACTGAACCACCATGCCACCCCAGGATTGACCAGGATTGTAGGAATGTAATGTTACTTCACAATTAGACATTGACCTGGCTTTGAAATGGTAGACCTTGAACACAGACTACGATCTAAGCAGATCAAAACTCCTGACCAACGTTTTGGTACTCAGTACAACTATTTGTTGATTACTAAGGATACTGTAGAAATATTAACAAATCCAGTGACAAGTCTCCATTGGGTCAAACATCCTCCTTGAGAACAAGAGAAAATCTTTGTTTAAAAAATAGAAGTTTGTTCAACCTGAAGTAGTTTTGGATAATATTTGAAAGTTCCACCCATAACGTCTTGGACAAGCAACACTGGAGCTTCGATGGAATTCTCTGATCACCTTTTCGAAAATTATCCCTCCTGAAATTGTCAGTTATCCATGGATGTTACTCTTTCACTTTAAGCAAAACCAACATGTACCTAATGAACATTTAATGAACACATCGGCAAGATCATGCAAGAAAGCATTTTAATTCCCAAAAAATGGTGTCGTGCAGCTTATTTAATATTGTTCACTGCACAAGACTTCCCAAAGCTAGACTTATGTACTACAGGTTGAAGTTACTCTTGAATTCATGACCTTCTGATTCAATCTCATATATAAACATATAATTAAAACATTACGATGCTTATTCTACTGTGAAAGTAAATAAATTATTGAATATTACAATACACAAACAAAGCATTTGATCCAAAAACCTCTGTGCTGGTGTTTATCTCTATTTGAACTTTATTTTAAATTTCTCACGCTTACTTGTTCTGCACAATTTTAATCATTTTTAAAGAACTACATCACTTTGAAGGAACTTGTTTTCTTTTTGAAAGGAAACTATAATTTTTGCTGCATCAATGATTAATGGCAATGAATTCCATATTCTAAGCACTTTTTTGTGAGACATTTTATTTTTTACCTCCCCTTTGAATTATTTTAGTGCTTGTCCTAAATGCATGCCTTTTTATTAAAATCTTATCAGTTAATATTACACTACAATGTTTTGAAAGTTTGGAGACATTTCACAAGTCAGGTGCTAATTGTCTCAGTTCTAGTGGAAAAGCCAATATTCACAATCCTATCTTTATCACTTGAATATCTGAAGATATTCCACAGACCATTACACAAAACTGTCTGCGGACATATAAGCACAAAGGAATATAGCAGCAGGGATGCCTTGCTGCATGTACAGAGTCTTGGTGAGACCACACCTGGAGTATTGACTGCAGTTTGGTCTTAGTTGAGGAAGGATGTTCTGGTTGTGGAGGGAGTACAAGGAAGGTTGACCAGACTGATTCCTGGGATGTCAGAATTGATGTATGAAGAAAGATTGAAATCATTAAGTATATATTCTATCTAGAACTTCAGACAAATGAGAGGTTTCTCATAGAAACCTCTAAAATTCAGCCAGGACTAGATTGGGTAAACACTGCAAGGATATTCCTGATGCCCAGGGATGGGGTAACACTCTGAGGATAGAGGGTAGGCCATTTAGAATTGAGGTGAGGGGTAATTTCTTCAACCAGAAGAAAGGTGAGCCTGTGGAATTCTCTGCAACTGAAACCAGATCAGACCAAGACATTGAATGCTTTTAAGGAATTAGAGAAAGATCTTAGGATCTAAAAGAATATGGGAAAAGGAATAAAAGAATATGGGAAAAAGCTGAAACATGATACTGAGTTAGATGATCATCCATAATCACATTGAATGGCAGATGAGGCTCCAAGGGCAAAAGGCCTACTTCTGGTCCTATATCCTAACTGAAAAGAAGCACATCTCTAAACAATCAAACAAAACACTTTTATCTAATCTAAACATTCTGTACTTCTTAATTAACTGGAACAAGCAATTCAAAATGTGTTGCATTTAAGTTTACTTTCATACATATCTATAATAATCAATTTCATTCCTAATAATATTTGGAAGGTGATTGGATGTTGAAGGGATGAATATATTGCGTGAAATCAAAATACTAATACTTTGGGATGGATATAAAAGGGACCTAAGGGGCAACCTTTTCACCCAGAGGGTGGTGCGTGTGTGGAATGAGCTTCCAGAGGAAGTGGTGGAGGCTGGTACAGTTACAGCATTTAAAAGCATCTGGATGGGTATATGAATAGGAAGGGTTTCAAGGGATATGGGCTGGGTGCTGGCAAATGAGACTAAATTAGGTTAGGATATCTGGTCGGTATGGATGAGTTGGACTGAAGAGTTTGTTTCTGTGCTGTACATCTCGATGACCGTATGACTGAGAGAAAGAAAAGAAAGGAATATGAAAAAGTAATAAATGTATAGGTTATTTTTCTATCGTTTCACAAGTTGACTGACTCATGATCTACTCAATTGTGGTATCTTGATTTTGCTCAGTGATCTTCCAGTTCCATGTTCAATATTGCACCATATATATTTAATGGCGAGGAGAGAGGCAGGAAAGAAGCGAAGGTTGCTGGGAAGTTTTTAAGTGGGGAGATTTTGTGATCAGGAACAGGACTCCAGGAAGGTATGTTGCCTCCCTGGTGCCAGGATATGGGATGTTACCGATCGGGTTTACAGGATTCTGAAGGGGGAGGATGAGCAGCCAGAAATTGTGGTACATATTGGCACCAATGACATAGCCAGGAAAGGGACTGAGGATCTGAAAAGTGACTACAGAGAGTTAGGTTTGAAGCTGAAGAGCAGGACGAGTAGAATAGTGATCTCAGGTTTGCTACCGGTGTCATGAGACAGTAAGGTGATGAACAGTCAGCGAGTGTAGCTTAAGACATGGCTGCGAAGCTGGTGCAGGAGGGAGGGCTTCAGATACTTAGACCATTGGGATGCCTTCTGAGGAACTGTACAAGAAGGACAGATTGCACCTGAACTGGAGGACTGTACAAGAAGGACAGATTGCACCTGAACTGGAGGGGCACAAATGTCCTGGGTGGGAGATTTGTTGGTGTGGTTCAGGAGGGTTTAAACTAGCTTGGCAAGGGGGTGGGAACCAGAGCTACATATCTGAGAGAGAGGTAGCTGTAGATGGGGCAGTGTTTGGATGTAGTGAATCTATCGTGAAGGTTTTTGACGTGACGAAACAAAGGGATTGGTTAAAGTGTGTCTGCTTTAACACAAGGAGTATCAGAAATAAGAATGATGAACTTAGAGCATGGATCAGTACATGAGACTATGACATTGTGGTCATAATGGAGGTGTGAGTTTCACAGAGGCAGAAATGGTTGCTAGATGTTCCAGGGTTTAGAACATTTAAAAAGAACAGGGAGGGTGGAATAAGAGGAGGGGGTGTAGCATTGCTAATCAGAGAGTGCATCACAGCTACAGAAACAAAGGTTGTTGAGGAAGTTAGGAACAACAAGGGAGCAGCCACCTCAATGGGAGCAGTACGGAGATTGAAAAGCTCATAGGCCGGCAGATTTTGGAAACATGCAGATGTAGCAGGGTTGTTGTTATGAGTGATTTCAACTTTCCCAATATTGACTGGAACCTCCTTAGTGCAGATGGTTTGGATGGAGCCGTTTTTGTCAGGTGTGTTCAGGAGGGTTTCCTTATTCAGATGAGGGGAGGGGCCATTTTGGATTTGGTGATCGGCAACGAGCCAGGACAGGTGTCAGATTTCACGGTGGGAGAACACTTTAGTGACAGTGCCCTCAACTGTCTCACATTTACCATAGCCTTGGAGAGGAAAAGGAGCAGTTACCAAGGTAAGATATTTTCATTGGGGAAAAAAATAAATTATTACACTATCAGACTGGATTTGGAAAGTATAGATTGGAAGCAATTATTCCACAGAAAGGGCACAATGGTCATGTGGAGACTGGTTAAGGAGCAATTGTTGCGAATGATGCACAAATTTGTTCCTCTGAGACAGGCAAGAAGGGGTAAGATTAAGGAACTTTGGATGACGAGAGCAGAGGGGCTTCTCGTCAAAAGGAAGAAGGCAGCTTACATAAGGTGGAGGAAGCAAGGATCTTACACAGCTTTAGAGGAGTACAGGCTTACTAGAAAGGAGCTTAGAAATGGACTGAGGAGAGCCAGGAGGGAGCACAAAAAAGGCTTGGCAGGATAGATTAGGAAGAACCCAAAGGCATTTTACTCATACATGAGGAATAAGAGAATGAAGGTAGGGCCGGTCAGAGATAGGGTAGGGAACTTGTGTGTGGAGTCTGAGCAGATAGGGGAAGCCCTAAATAAGTTTTATTGCTTTGGTTTTCACTAAGGAAAGGGACCTTGTTGTGAATGAGAACTTTGAGGAGCTAGAAACAGGCTTGAACAGATCAAGATTGATGAAGTTGATGTGCTGGAAATTCTGGCAAACATTAAGATTGATAAGTCCCCAGGGCCAGACCAGATTTATCCTAGGTTGTTCTGGGAAGCGAGAAAGGAGGTTGCTAAATCACTGGCAAAGATCTTTGCTTCCTCACTCTCCACGGGAATCATACCGGAAGAATGGAGGGAGGCGAATGTTGTTCCTCTTTACAAGAAGGGTAATAGGGAAATCCCTGGCAATTACAGACCCGTCAGTCTCACATCTGTGGTCAGCAAGGTTTTGGAAAGAATTCTGAGGGATAGGATTTATGACTAGTTGGAAAAGCATAAAGTGATTAAAAGCAGTCAGCATGGCTTTGTGAGGGGCAGGTCATACCTCACAAATCTTGTTGAGTTCTTTGAGGAGGTGACGAGACAAGTCAATAAAGGTCGAGCAGTGGATATGGTGTATATGGACTTCAGCAAGGCATTTGATAAGGTTCCCCATTGTAGGTTCACTCATAAGGTCAGGAGGTATGGGATATGGGGAGATTTGGCTGTTTGGATTCAGAATTGGTTGGCTGACAGAAGGCAGGGAGTGGTTGTAGATGGTAAGTGTTGTGTCTGGAGTGTTGAGTGGGGTCCTGCTGGGCTCTGTACTTGGGCCTCTGCTCTTTGCAGCTTTTATAAATGACTTGGATGAAGAGGTTGAGGGGTGGGTTAGTAAGTTTGCAGATGTCACAAATGTTGGAGGTGCCATTGATAGTATCGAGCGCATAGACAGGATTTAGATGGAGTTCAACCTGGATAAATATGAAATGATGCATTTTGAAAGATCAAACTTGAATGCTGAATGTAGGATTAAAAACAGGATTCTTGGCAGTGTGGAGGAACAGAGGGATCTTGGTGTTCAAGTGCATAGATCCCTCAAAGTTGCCACCCAAGTGGATAGGGTTGTTAAGAAAGCATATGGTGTTTTGGTTTTTATTAACAGGGGGATCGAGTTTAAGAACTGCGAGGTTTTGCTGTGGTTCTACAAGACGCGGGGTGAGACCACACATGGAATATACTGTCCAGTTCTGGTCGCCCTATTATAGGAAATATGCTGAGTCTTTGGAGAGGGTGCAAAGAAGGTTTCGCAGGATGCTGCATAGACTGCAGGGCTTGTCTTACGAAGAGAGGTTGACTAAGCTCGGACGTTTCTCTCCAGAGAGAAGGAGGAAGAGAGGTGACCTGCTCGAGGTATACAAGGTAATGAGAGGCATGAATATAGTCAATAGCTAGAGACTTTTCCCCAGGACAGGATTGACTGGCATGAGGGGTCATAGTTTTAAGATATTAGGAGGAAGATACAGAGGAGATGTCAGTGGTAGGTTCGTTATGCAGGGAGTTATGAATGCATGGAATGCGGTGGTGGTGGAAGCAGCATCATTCGGATCATTTAAGTGACTGCTGGACATGCACATGGACAGCAGTGATTTGAGGGGTACGTAAGTTATGTTATTTTATTTTAGATGAGGAATAATACTTGGCACAACATCGTGGGCCAAAAGGCCTGTTTTGTGCTGTTCTTTTCTATGTTCTACATTCTAACTCATATCAGCATTGTTTATGTTTCTGATTTACATTATATCATTTTCCTATTTTCTTTTTGCCAGTTCACCAGATAGGCTTGTTCCTGTTAACTTCTCTTCACAACCACAGTCCAATCTTCCAGAATCATTGCACTCTCATCAATTCATAATATTCTTTTTGACAATTGAATTTCCAAAGTTTCAAAAAAATTCAATATGGTGCCCATCAGAGAGTTTCATATGTTTTCAAATTTATTCAGCACCTTTGTATTTGGTAATGTTGGGTTTGTTTTACTGACAACAGTTCCACTTGCAAAGTACGTGATGAATATTCTTTGATTTCTTTTCTGGCACTGCAGGGCATTCTATTTTATTGCAAGAATTCTGTCCTTTACATTTTTTATATTAAGTATATTGCAAATAATTTGTCAAAATGGACCAAACACTTGGGAAATTCTAGTATTGTTTCTTCTTAACGTGAGATATCTGTACATATTCCCTGCCTTCTTTTACGACACAAGTAGTTTTCGCTGACCAGTAGACACTGCACGCCAGCTTTATTTTGAGTGATCCCAACTTTACTGTTTTCCGTCTCCACACCAGTTTGGCTTGGTACTAGCTTGGATCCATGAGCTGCCACAACATTTTAAATGATGCTCCTTTTAAAAAAAAAACTTGTGTTCCATTTTAAGTAAAACCTCAGTGCAAAACATAATACTTTTGTTCAAAACAGTTTTCTTGTGTTTCAGGCCACATTTGAATAATTCTTCAGCATATGCCTTCTGTAGGCTCACAAAGTGCCATGCAAAGGCCATATGGAATGTTCTTTAATTCCTTAAGATCTTGCCTTTTTGATTTATTTGCTTTTTTGCTTGTTTACATCAATTTCAGATGGCCACCTTGCTTTGAAAATCCTGTTTTCCTTTAATAAGAATAAAGTGTCTTCCTGTCATCATCAATACTGAATGCAAAGTCTAGGCCTGTCTTCAGATGTGTGAAGTACATTGGTTAAAAAAAAGGAAAGCAATGTCACAGAATTTGTCTCTGTCCCTGTAGCTTTCACTGCAGGATAGGGTAGATAGAAATATTTCCAAGACAGTGGTAGCATTTGTCAAGTGAGCGTTGAAGGGGAGCAGCTGCCTGCAGTTTCCATCTCCCCGGAATCCACGGGCAATTGTGAACCAGCAGGAGCTGATAACAAAGCGGCTCAACGTTGCTGAAGAGAGCAGAACAACATGGTACCAGCCTGCTGTAGGGTGCATCCACGAGACAGCCAGCAAAATAAGGGTCACAGATTGTTAATAAACCAGCAAGATGCTTAAAGCCTGTGAATGTGCTGCCACCTCCAGCTTTTAATAGATGGCTTAAAAAGAAGTGCTTGGTTGAGCAAAGGTTTTTTTTTGGGAATTAGCTTCAATTTTCTTTTGCTTCTAAGCTCCCTCGAGTTGGGACTGAAGGGATTTAAGATGCCAGAGGTAGCTAAGTAGGAACAGCTGTTATCACAGCATTCCCAGTGTTATTAGAAGCTATTTGTCAGGCATATATACAGAACCCTATGACAGAAGAAGCAGACTTCCACTATTGTGCTGAAGCCTGCGGCAGAGTCAGATAGTCATGTGGTGCAAATACGTCTGCCCAGGCAAGGGGAAGCTGAGGCAATAAGCTTTGGAGCAAAGTCAAAAAGCATGAACGCCTCTATGTTAAAAAATAATATACTCAGAAACTTTTATATCTTTAGTGGCTCAAGTGCAGGAATTCACCTGGACTCTGACCGCATCAAAGATAATTTTACCTCACAGTAACTACTCTACCTCACAGTAGCTACTCTACCTTTATAGCACAGGCCACTCTACCTCTCTGTTTTGCTTCTCCTCACCAGCTTTGTTGAGTGTTAGCTTGGATCTAAGAACTGACACCAGAAAAGCAAAGGAAAACAATTATTTATTTTTTTTAAAAGCAACGTACCTCCAATCTCAATTGATTACCTGAAGGAATGAGATTCCACTGATTTAATTGTTTATGTTCTGGGCCAGAGAAGTCGATTGATAATCATTAATGTCTATCACATTATTAAAAGAGGATTCATTCCATTAATTATCATACTTAAATTTCTACTTAATAGCAACTTCAGAAAATCGTATGCAAATAACATTAAGATAATGCCTTCACAAATCTAATGTCATAGCAGTCTAATTCATTTATTAGCTCTTAGCAAGTTATAATTCATTGGGTATCACTTCCTGCCCAAATGTTGCCAGTTTACTATCATATTAATTAATGTTATCAATTATGCACAATTATTTTTCTCAGTAAGAAATAGAGTTGTAGTATTATATAATCACATAAGGAGATTGTTTGGTCCATCATGTTTATTTTCTGAAGGAGCAGTCCAGTTCATTTTACTCCCCTGGTCTTATCCAAAATCCTGCTAAATGTATCTTCATAGAATCCCTACAGTTTGGCGCAGGCCATTCAGCCCATGGAGTCAATACTGATCCTCCAAAGAGCATCTCACCCAGACCCAACCTATCCCTATAATCCTGCATTTACTGAGGCTAATCGGTCTAGCCTGCAGATCCTGGATACGATAGGCACATCTTTGGACTGTGAGAGGAAATCGGAGCACCTGGAGGAAACCATGCAGACATGGAGAACATGCAGACTTCACACAGACAGTGACCTGAGGGTAGATTCAAGCCCAAGTCCCTGATGCTGTGAGGTAGCAGTGCTAACCATTGAGCCACTGTGACACACTGTCTTGAGTAAAGCTTCAATGTCCTTTTGAAAGTTACTGTTGAAACTATTTCCAGCATCCTTTCAGAAAATATATTCCAGGTCATACAAACTTGCTGAGTTAAGTAAAATGTCAAATTTGCTGAAATAAAATAAACTCCTCCACTTACCCTCTTATTGCCCCCGCATTTATTTTTTATTTGCTTGTGGGATATGGGCATCATTGGCAGGCCAGCATATATTCCCTGCCCCAACTTGGTGTGAAGTTGGTGGTAAGCTGCCTTCTTGAATTGTTGCAGTCCATGTGCTGTAGGCTTTTGCCAATCATTTTGAATAAGTGTCCTTTTATTACAGATGTTCAGGTCAGTGGATACTGCCTCTGCTTATTAATGTTATTAAAATCATTCACAATTTCCAACACTCCAATTAAATCGTTCTGTAAACTTTTCTGGTCAGAGACCTTCTAGTCTGCACATGCTATGGAAGTTGCTCAATCCCAGTACAGTTTTGGTAGCTTTCCTTGTTGTGTCAGGCACTTTACACCTGAAAAGATTAACTAAGACCATTGAATGATGACAAGCTTAGGATCCAAAGTTATATGATGATACCAGCATTACTGCTTTATATAATATACTAGCAATAGTGATTAACTATGTTGGTGTCTGACAGTTCTTCCCTACTGAGACATCTGATTGCACCAGAACTTCCTTGCTAAACTCAATGCCTGTACCTTATGCATTCATATCGTTAATGTGAAGTTGGCCTAGATTACTGTTTGGTAAAAACATGGGCATATGAGTGAATATTTCCCAGCTGCACCACAATGAAGATTATTGGATTGTGAAAGAGCAGATTTCATTATTTTTTTATCCAAGTACATATCCATTTTGATTTAATGGTTCCACGTTCATGAATATTGGGTACAACTAGAACAGTTGACTTAACTTATGGTACAAGCTGTGAAGTAAATAATGATTTATATGGGTGACTTGTGGGTGGCACAGTGGCACAGTGGTTAGCACTGCTGCCTCACAGCGCCAGAGACCTGGATTCAATTCCCTCCTCAGGCAACTGTCTGTGTGGATTTTGCACATTCTCCCCGTGTCTGCGTGGGTTTCCTCCCACAGTCCAAAAATGTGCAGGTTAGGTGAATTGGCCGTGCTAAATTGCCCGCAGTGTTAGGTGTAGGGGAATGGGTCTGGGTGGGTTGCTCTTCAGAGGATCGGTGTGGACTTGTTGGGCCGAAGGGCCTGTTTCCACACTGTAAGTAATCTTATCTAATCTAATCATGGTCTGCAGCATGTGCTTCAAGTACCTCTTCATTTTCACTTGCACTTTGCAAACCTTCATAGCATGCTAAACCCACTATGGTAAACACAAGTGCTAGTCAATGCTTGTTCATTGGCACTTAATATCCTTTTATTCTTGTGTGAGTTTGAAAGTTACAGTCGTTAAGAGTTGCATAAATCAATGAGCCAGGCTGATGTATTAACTTTAATGACATCAGTAAAAATGCACAGATGAAAATAAGACCCCGCATCATTCACATATGGGAATATTAGCCCTCAACTTTTAGTGTATTGCCCCAGAGAGTCATGACAGTAACTGAATAATTTAAAGGAAAATCAATTAAAGGTTCAGATTATTTTGTGAGGGTTTCATGTCTATTTAGAATGAGTTGAAAGGGGAAGAGGGTGAGGACAAGAAATGGAGCAGATGAGTTGTGACTTGTGATTCTGATAGCAGCTATCCATGAAACAGAACATTGTCCTCAGGGAAAGATCTGTAGATAGTACCAGTCCCTCTTGATGCAGCAGGCAGTGAGATTTCACAGGGAAACTCGAGGATTGTTACCAAGAACTGGCTTGACCCTCGCTTCTTTGATGTCGATGTGCACCTAACCCTGGAACCTGTGAGGGTCCACATTGCTGAATCATTCAAATGCCTTTTATTACTTTGCCAGACTTTCCATGTTTGCTTACTGATCCACTGTAACATAATTCTTCACCTTGCCCACATCCACTTTTTGTTTCTTTACTTAACCTCTTACTACAAAGTTTTACCTCACGCCATCATCCCTAGTGTCATTTGATCAGCCACACTCTCCACTGTATCAGAAAACTTCAATAATTGTGTGGGTCTGCCTTGTTAATTTATAATAAAGCCCAGTTCTGATGAAAGAACAAGACTGGAAAATATTGGGAGTAATTTTAATTTAATTCATGAGAACATACTTTTCATATGCAGTCCATAGGGACTGAGTTTAATTTGTTTCCACTTTAATTTGATGGCTTATGAAAGGTTGAGTCTCATTGTGACCTGCAGACTCTGTCATACAGTGGACAGATGGTGCTTGAAAGATTGGGTGTATGATTTGTTTGGAAGTTTGTGCCTTTTCTACAATACCGAACTTGGCCACTGCATGTTCCTTACAAAGACTCTTGTGCTCAGTGCCTACATGAATAAATCTTTTCCATTTTTGTTGGTCACACCAATAGATATGGGTATTAACTCTCCTCAGGGATGTTTTGAGGATATTCCTAAAGAATTTGCACTGTCCTAGGAGTCTTCCACCATAGCTGAGTTCAGAGCAGAGCAGTTGCATTGGGAGTCATGTGTCAGGCACAAGAATGACATATCTCTTCCAATGGAACTGTGTGATAATTGCCTTGATGCTGGGCATGTAGGTTTGGGAGAGGGAGCTGCTGCTGAATTGCATTTAACCAAATTTGGAGCAATTTGCCAATGTAATGTTGGTGGTACTTCTCAAGCTCTTTGAGGTGTTCACTATAATTTGTCCAATTCTCCAAAGCGCAAAGGCACTGCCACTAAATAAACCATGATGTTCATCTCAAATTTAAGATCCTAGTACTCAAATACTCTTTTCCTCAGTCTTCACTGGGAAACCCACAAAATGAGTCAACTGCTGGTCTTTCACTGAGACATTATTATGGAAAATTGGATGTAGAAACAGTGTTGCACCCAATTCCCAGATTCAGGTAAAATTGCCCACATCAACTTTTTTTTCTCGACAAAAGCTTCCTACACTATTTATTTAGTACTAAAATTGTATTGTGATTAGAAATTAATTTTCTTTTATATTAGTTCCTGATTTAGGTTTTAAAAAGTTCTTTTATGTGATCTGGGTGTCAGGTGTTGCCCTAACTACCCTTTCATTGATCATATGAGACTTTGCTGCAAGTCACATGTAGGCCAGACCAGGTAAGGATGGCAGATTTCCTTCCATAAAACACACCAGGTGTATTTTTACAACAATTGATGATAGTTCACAAGATTTCCTTTGCTTTATATTCCAAATTATGTTATTGTGAATCAATTTATGAATTAAATTCTAATTCTATCAGATGCCAGGGTGGGAGATGAACCAGTGTACCCAGATTGTTAGCCTGCATGACCACTAAACTAACATTGTCCTTAGATTAAATTTTAACCTTCAGCAACAAATGTGCACACAGTATCCATCTAGATTTTGGCTAATTCAAAAACTATTGGATTAAGACAATTAAAATTGATTCTTCAAGAGAAAAAATTATAACCATTTATTGTCAGGGCGTCAATAGGCTAAGGTAACATGTCATAGGATATCCAAATATAAATGTATAAGAATAAAGAAGAAAATGCTACAGACCATGGAGATTTTATTCTGACAATGCTTAAAATGGGTAAGAGCTGAAACAAGATTCTGTTCCCCACAAAGCACCACAGGGGTGGGTGGAATATTGTATTCATCTCTATAACCAACCCTACTGCATAAAACACATTTTGCCACAAGGGAGAGTAAATAAAGCTTAAACTGTCATGCAGGAGTAATTGTCCCTGCTTTGTGATTTCTCCTTTTGGCTGCAAAAATGTAGACTTGCTTTACAAAACTGTCAGCTTGGCTGGCAGTCTCAGTGCTGGAGCCTCAGCTTGAAATCCAGACTTGGCTGGCAGTCTCACAATAGAGGGAGGGAGAATTTCTCACTCATGACCAGACAATCAAGGAAGAAACTGCCTGGACACAGTCCACCTATTCTGAGTGACCTAATTGTACCCTGGTGAGAGACTGATGTTTAGAGAGACCTGAAGCATACAAACTGCAGAGTTGAAAGGTATCACATGGCTGTGGGAGATTAACTCTATAGGGCAGAAAGTAAGGAACGTAAACACTTCAGTTGAAGTGGTGGCCTCTTCATAAAGGCAATGCCCTGACATACTCATCGGAACTCCTGACTAATTTGAAGCCTGCAGGTAGAAATGGGATGTTTTTAAACTTGGTTTCCTGTAATTTACATCAATTGGAATGTGTAATCTTGTTGATTTCAATCTCAAACTGCACATAGTCATTTGAAATGTGCACTACTGTTATAAATAGAAGCATTAGATGTAACGAACATTAATCACAGACTAATCAACGTCTATTCATTCCACAGATTTCAAACGTGTTGGAGTGATGAGGTGATAAATTGCAGCTGTTTGGAATTAACAACTGAACACAAATCCCTTCATAGATCATTGGTGTGGTTGTTGGAGCCAGGCCTCTTGTTTTCAGCTGACAGTTCTTGGTGTCAATACATCCAAGTTCAAACTCACTAGTTTACTGTTTTCTCCCCAAAACCATTTAGGTTATTGTTGTTTCCCCACATTGGACTGTTGGCCTATTCTGAAGCAATTACCCTTATATTGGTTCACCATCGTTCCAAGCAGGGGAGGTTCATCTGCAAATCTGTCACTTAATCAACATTGTAAATAGATTACCCTTGATGTTACAAGGCCAATTTCATTGGAGTCTGTTCATTTGCTGATTCTTCATAAACTTGATTTGTAAATTTACAACGAACAGAATGTACAAAGATGCAGGAAATGCTGGAAATACTCAGCAGATCAGGTCACATCTGTAGAGAAGGAAGCAAAGTTAAAATTTTAGGTCAAAAACCTTTCAAATTTATAACTTGTCTGCACAGTCTGATAATTGTTTAGCAACCCTCTCACCAACTGTCCAACATAAGAGGATACGAGAAAACCATTCGTCGTTTCCTATGGGTAAGCTGTAGCAAGCAGATTACTTTGTGGAAAATTAGGAATTTGGAGTTTGGGATTAGTAGGGGTGTGAAGAGCCTTGCAAATATAAAATTCAAACTCAAATTGTAAAAACTATAAGCGTGAGGCATTCCATATTGAGCCAGTAAAATCAAGTGGTGCTATGGGATAGAATTGCAATGGGAGCTGGGTTGATATCATAAATCAATGAGGTATCTCATTGTCATTTCCCATCTCCAAGTTGTATGGACAACACAGTAGAGCCACAGAACACAGTTAAGTAAAAACCTCATGTGGAAAAACACTCAATCAAAGAAAAAATAGAATGAAGATGAATTAATATTCAAGATTAAATTTTTGAAGTGTATTAAGAAAATAAGTCAAAACAAGGATGATAAAGGCAGACCGTTCCTTTTGTTTGATATCTGTAATTAAATTGCAGACAGGTTCTTTATGACATCCTTCGCAGATCCCATCCTTTCTGAAATGAACATGGACATAATGCATCATATTTCAGGATTACTTTGGAATAATTAAGGTATTCCTAATGTTGAGATTGTTTCACAGGATGCAAGTGTCACTGTTAGGTTAACATTTCTTGCCCATTTGTGGTTGCCCTTAAGAAGCTGGTGATTAGCTGCCTCCTTGTACTGTTGCTCCCCACTGGGTCTAAGTAACACGGTATTGACAGAGTTGTTAGAGATCAGAGTCGAGAGTGTCGTGCTGGAAAAGCACAGCAAGTCAGGCAGTGTCCGAGGTTCAGGGCAGAGGAGAGGACTTGGGGGAATCCAGTGAGAGAGGGACTCACTAAGATCTTTGTAGAGAGAGGAGAACTTCTTCAAGGTAGGCATCCTTGGTAGAGGCTTCACAGTAAGGTTACAATCAACTAGGAGACAGTAAGGACTGCAGATGCTGGAGATCAGAGTCGAGGATGTGGTGCTGGAAAAGCACAGCAGGTCAGGCAGCATCCCAGGTTCAAGGCACAGGAGAGGATTTGGGGAGTTGTTAGTGGCATGTGCATGAGATAGTTAAAACACATATAGACACTAGTCTTTCATTTATGTAACAGTAAGCTCAGAGACCAGTATTTCTTATGTTACCATTTTTGGGAATGTTTTTAATATGCAATAAATAGAGTTCCAAAAATAGCTAAGCATGAAGACAGCTCTTAACCATACCTAGTCTTCAATTCATCTGTGTTGAATCCAAGCTCATTAAAAAGAAACATGAAATAAAACCACACAATAAAAGAGGGATGGCAATATAGGTCCAAGTTAGAATTGTGTGAGTTGGAGGGGCACTTATTATTTAGAGTGCTACAGTGTGTTACCTGAAAATACAAGAAAGATATGAATTCCCTGAACCAGTTTAATGTAATCCATACTATAATTGAAAATCTAATCAGAAACATACATTGTCTCGATAAAGATCCAATATATTGTCTCAAAATATTTCTATTTTCTCTGCCGGCCATAAAGGTACAAATAAAGTTTACCTTCATATCAACTTTTTCTATGCACAAAAAATAAACAATTTGTACATACATACATATTTTTGAATTACAGTAAGAAACACCACTGATGATAATTCAAGCAAGAGAAACTTTGTTTTAAGTTAGTTAGGAAGTGGACTTTTCTTTGAATCTGTTCAATAACCTGTCATAGCAGAAGGTGAGATGGCTGCGAACAAAGTAAATGCCTGCACATACTTTTGTACAGTGATCCAAGCTGAAGCGTTTTGGATCTAATTTTGTGCATCTATGATTGGCATTGGAGCTCAGAATGTAAAAGATATATAAGCACTGTGCAAATAAATTCATTGCATTATGACTAATGGCATTTAGCCCCTGCCTGATTTATCGAAATGGAGTAGGAAGGTTGAGGGGAAGGGCAGTAAGGTGAAGGGAGGAGACGATGGGCTCCGTACATGGTGTGGGATTGATCTGTCAGTGAAGATATAAGCATATGTTTGATCTTGGGGAGGGTGGTGGCGGTATGGGTATGATCATAAGATGGGTAGGCATCTTTTGGTTTGGGAGGGGGATGTGGCTTGAAAAACCTCATTGAATAAAAAAGTCTTTATTGTCACATGCATTCAAATGAGTACATTGAAAAGTTAGTAATTTTTGCCTCTCTGCACCATCTTAGTTACAGGGTACCTAGGTACAAATACTTTAAATGTTGTTACAGAATTGAAATAGCAAAAATGAATAGGCTAGCATGGGAATACAGATTTTAAAAAGTCCAGAATGAGAATAAAAACTACCTTTAAAGTCCTCAGGTTATAGTGCTTTTTCGTTGAGTCCATGCCCATTGAGCGTCAGAACACAAGGCCTGATTGCATCCATGCACTAGACTCCATGCACTGTCCTAGACACCTCCAGAACTTGCACCCCTGGCCGGCTAACTGTGTTCCCGCTCTGGGCTCCAGGCTCCAGGCTCCGGCAGCAACTTGCTTCTAGGACTTGGCCCATGCTCACTCTGATCCTCCTCTGGACTCTGGCTAGGACTTGCTTCCCCCGTTGGCCTGCTCCATTCTCTATTCTCTCCAGGTAGGGTAATTTAAGAAGTTAAAAGTTGGGGTATTGGGGAGGAAGAAAAACTGCGGCAAAGAGGGAAAATAAGGAGAAAAGGAAAAGGAACTGGCAAGCAGAGGATCTCCCGCTGAAGTGTCCTACTCAGCCGCCATCTTGAATTCTGTGCAGGCAGTAGGGGAGGTGTGTGAAGAGTGTTGAGGGTGAAGCATGTGGCAAGATCATTGGCTCAGTAGGGTGAGAATTCATCTGGGCCTTGTGGATGTTTAATGCTGATTTCATGGTGACCGGCCAGGAGAAGGGCCATCAAGGGTTGAGATTTTGTGGGTCAGGGGCTTTGAGGGAGGTTAGGAACTGGAGGTCCGGAGTCTTGGGAATGGAATGGAAAATGGAGGTCAGGGGCCTAAAGGAGACGGTGGTGACATAGGAAAGTTGAATTCAAACTGATGATTAAATATAAGACATACAACCTCAATAAAATATTCAAGTTGCCTCCATTCATCCTGGAATACGGCTGCCCAACACCCCCCACCATTGAAACCAGAAAGAGACTGGCATTGTGGTCCATATTCTCCTTCCTTTGGTCTCCTGTCTGAGCCAAGCACAAGCAATTTCTCGGGGGTTAACAGTTCCCTCTTTATGACAAAAACTGCAACAGTTTACTGATCACTTTACTCTAATATGACATAATGAAGGAATTGTAAAGTACATTGAAATAAAAATAAGAATAATCCAGCTGCAATGAAAGTTCTTGTTTGTGATATCATTTGAAAACATAATGAGGAGCTTTACTGGTCTGCCTTCACATGGATTGGCTCCACTGGATTCTGGAAAATCAGACAATCAGAGTGGACATCATGTGGAAAACAGTTCAGTTTTTTATAGCATTTGGATGAATAGATGGAAAATCCAGGAAAAAGACATGGGGAAGGGATGAATTCCCAACCATCTGATTTCCCAATCTTAGCTATATCTAAGCTCATGTGGACACAGACCAGGAAAATCTTCCGCTAGTTATAAATCAATGCAAACGTGCATTTATATAGTGACTTGCACAGTCACAGGATGTTTCAATACATAATTGAATCAAGCAAGGAGACCTGAAGTGTCGGCACAAAAGAAACACGAGTGGCCATATGATCATAGCCAGATAATCAGTCCATCTGTGATGTTAGTTAAGGGATCAATCTTAGCCAGGGCACGTTTAGAGAGGAATCCTGTTCTTTGTAGTTTTATGGCATCTTTGACATTTATCTGAAAGGGGAGACAGGGACTAATTAGCTTGACATCACATCTCAGAGACAGAATCTCCAACAGTGCAGCACTCCCATGTTATTGCATTGACATGTTAGCTTGATCTTCTGTTCATGTCTCCATTGAGGGATTTGGAACTGCAAACCTCAAACTCAGAGGCAAACGTGATTCAATGTTTCACTGACACAATTGCTCAAAAATCATTTGTAACATAGCTTTCAATTGCAATGTTTGTACTACAGTCTCATACTGCTACTTTTTTGACAATTAAAAGGGGGCATGGATTTTGAAAAGCTCCCTGAGGTTGTCAAAGACAAGCTTCAGTTTGTGTTGGCATTCTGAACTGTGGAAGGGCCAATTCTTGTCATCTGCTGAGTTTGGCAGTGCCTGAGACCACTGGAACTAGGGAGCAGATGGTGGCTATATGTTAGTTAAGAGAACATAAGAGGGCACTTGAATTTTTTTTAGAACCCTTACAGTGTGGAAACAGACCATTCGGCCCAACGAGTCCACACCAATCCTTTGAAGAGTATCACACCCAGACCCATACACTACCCCTATATCTTTTTCAACCCCAAGGCTAATGTGCCTAGCCTGCACATCCCTGAACACAATTTAGCATAGCCAATCCACCTAACTTACATATGTGTGGAGTATGGGATGAAACCAGAGCAAACCCACACAAATACAAGGGGAACATGCAAACTCCACACAGACAGTCACCTGAGGCTGGAGTCAAACCCAGGTCTGTGGTGCGGGAAGGCAACAGTGCTCACCACTGAGCCACTGTGCCACCCCCTAACTATACACAAGTACGCTGTCCCACAGCCCTCTCTGTGGCAAGGATTTCCAAACACTCACAACCCCTGAGAGAAAAGAAGCAGGCTAATCAGCCCATCTAGACCACACTGCTCCTCTGAAGATTATCCCACCCAGACCCAGCCCTCTGACCCTGCACTTTTCATGGCTACCTTGCCTGGCCTTCAGATTCCTGGACACAATGGGCAATTTAGCATGGCTAATGCACCTAACCTGAACACCTTTGGACTATAGATTTAAACTGGAGCACCTGGAGGAAACACACATAGACATTGGGAGAAATTGTAAACTCCACAGTTGTCTGAAGCTGGAATTGAATCCGGGTCCCTAGTGCTGTGAGGCGGCAGTGCTAACCACTGAGCCGCTGTGTCACTTGATTTGATGTATGTACATATATAGGGAACAACTATACAATAGTCTTGGAGTTTGTGGTGTGTGAGTTGAAATAAAACTCTGACTGGGAAAAAATATGGTTGAACTCAGTCTAACCAGCATTTTGTTTTGATCTCTGGTACTTAGCATCAACAGACTGCGTTTCTGCTCCCAATAGCATTTTAGTGACTGGTTCTTGAAAGTGCATGAGTGAGTAGAATTTGGCTTGACATTTGTGTCTCCATGGTTCTTTAATCTGTCAGCATTCATGGTCTGGATTTACCCATGCAGAGTATCTGATTTGGTGAGTTTCTGGACACCTGGTGATTTCTGTGGAACTGTTCCCAGTCATAAGTCTGTACTTTTAGTAGATGAGGGGAAAATAGATTACACTTTAAAAAGCAATAGATTTTTGGAAAAAATGTTCCCATAGCATCAATTTTAATACTGTGTTATATTTCAGTGTTAACTTATAGGTTGTTGAAGGTTGATAATTTATGAAAGTGAATTTACTAAGAGCTTCAACAGTTTATTGATTTTTTATTAAATGCCATCACCACTTGAAAATATCTCTAACATTTGCATCACTGTAGCATGGATTTGAATTTTGATGGCTGTTTTCCTTATCTGAAGTTTTCTTTTCAATTATACACGTGTTTCTGGAGATGCCTGTGAAAGAAAGCTGCCAGAGCTGTTAACTTGCTGGATGTCAAAATATCCATACTATCACGTGTTGCTGAAAGCAGGTGTCTGCTTGATATTGGAAACAGAATTTGCTATTCTAGCATTTTTACATTTCTGTCAGAGCAGTTTATCGTGCTTACAGTTGCAAAGCTTAAACTAATATAAAAGGTGAGACCCTGCTGTTGTGGTTTACTGCAGGTGCTGAGTGGAAATAGTCCAGCTAAAAAAATATATATACAAGAACACGAGTCAATTCATTATGGCTACAGTAGAGTCACAGCATATACAGAGAAAAAAACTCAATTTTTTTGCTTTTTTTATGGCTCTGTGAGGCATAACTGAAGAATGAAAGGCATTGTCACTTTGTAATCCAGAGTTATCTTCAGAAGTGGCAGCTCTGGGTTTCTTGTAAATCCGCTTTCATAACATATCAGATTTAACTCCAATTTTGTGCAACAATGCCCTCAATAAATTAAGCTTCCAATGTTGCCTAGAACTTGTCAACTGGAATTGCGTGGCTTGATTAGTGTATATTTTCCATAACACCATTTACTTACATGCCTGACTTGGCCACTGATGTGAAGTCATTTTTGTAATTGAGAAGTAGTGCAAACTCTAATCTGCAGCAAAATGATATCCATTGCTCTCTGAAGCCAGGAATTCTAATTCCTAATTCACTTCAAACCAATGATTCGTTCAGCAGTTGACTTGCATCAAGATGAGATTTATTTGCAAATGATTCCAAACTTTGCTTAATTTCATCCACAAATTTTGATTATGCTACTAACTCTATAATATCCATGAAATGGATGACACACATGCTGATTGCTCACAGATGTTCATAACATGGGAGACTGAGACTGAGGATGAAGAGAAGAGCCATTTGGTAGTACAGAACTTATAGATAGATACACTAACAACCAATTTAGAATAATCAGTTGAGCTCATAACATGGCTCATTTATGCTTGCTGGAAGCAACATGCATTCATACAGAAGAACTCATGCTCTCTGAACAAGGGAATGTAATCGAATCTTGTAAATTTTTTGAATTTCTCTGGAACCTATAATTCCCAATTGTTTTCTCTACGTCAATGCCTCAGCCATTGAAATCTAACTTGTTAACCAATCAGTACTCTCTTCTCCTGTACTTGTAATTGTTTGTTCATTTGAAATCTGGTATCCTTCTCTTGTCCTGATGTTACAAGTCAAAAAGCTTTGCCATCATGTCACTCATCTCATCTGTGTTCAGTCTCAGTGTTTGTTTGAATACTGATCACAGTGCTTTTCATATGACTATCCTTAATTACCATTCGACATCACAACTTCTGAAAGTATACTCTCGTAATTTGGTCAATTACTTAGTTTCCTAAATTTTACAAAGTTATCATCAACCAGAGGATTGCCTGCTTGTGTTTAAATTATTCTGAGTTACCACAGAATTGCGGTTGGATTCAAGAATGAAGGTACAGTACCTTCAGGAAAGGAGAGAAATTGAGAGATATGGGGAGAGTCAGGAATATTTAAAACAATCAGGATAATGCAGCTATTCATTCCTTCTCTAGGAACTTGAGACTTGTTATTAATTGATTTGAGTAACTATATTATAGTAAAATCTTTTAAAGAAATCGTTCATATGTAGAGCACCATTTTGAGCACTGTCATCACACATTTTGATTTGGAGGAAATAATTCAATAGACAGTTGATAATTTAGCAGTTTCACTGGTTGGTAGATCTGAAATCACTCCTTAGATTAAAAACAAAAACATACAAATGGCTGGATGAAAGGCTTGGTTATAATATAATCTAATATTGGTAGCTTGTCTTCTGTCAATTTGGTCATACTGTAATATTCTGATCACCTAGTTATAGGAGATATAATGAACTTGAGATGACAGGGAGGTGAGTAATACAATTGTTATGGAAGTACAGATCATGAGTGCAGGTTACCTCAAAATCAGAATTTGTTGAAATGAATTGCTGTGTGAATATATTATGAAGACAATTTCAAAACTGATCCAAATATACTTGATCAAAGGGGTGAAATACACAAGAAAAGTTAAAAGTAAGAAAAGGCTTGTTTCAGGCTATTTGTGTTTTGGGGTAGAAAGAAATGGAAAACTGTAATGAACAACTGCGTGGTTAGTTGGTATATCTCAAAAAAGCAGAAAGACTTGCATTCAGATAAAAGCCTTTTATGAATGCTAGGCATCACAAAGTGCTTTTACAGCCACTGGATTACTTTGAATTATGGGCACTGTAGTAAAATGGAAAATGTGGCACCCAATTTGCATGCAAAGAAATTCCTACAAAATACAATATGATAACAACCAGATACTCTGTTTCCCTGATATAGATTGAGGGATAAATAATAGCCAGGATACTAGCAGTAAAATCCTCTGCTCTTACTCAGATTAGTGCCATAGTACATTTTATGACACATATCTCCCTCAAACAACAGTCAGGATCCTGGTTTAAACATCTGAGCAGAAAGATAATAGTAGAGTACTCCTTCAGTATTGTAATGAAATGTCAGTCTTCATTTTGCTTTTGTCTGTGTGCTCAAGTATTAGAGTTGGGCTTGAACTCATGACCTTCTGGTTTAGAGATCTGAGTGCTTCCAAGACAGCCATGTTTCAAAATGGGATGAGGCTTGTGTATTACAATCTCTATCCTTACCTTAGTTATATATTTGATTCAGATCCCTTTCTTTATGAGGCAGCATGAACTTGAGCATCTTCTTAATGTGAATGTAACTGGTGTGGTCAGTCTATTGTTCTTTACTTCCACATTGGAAACCATTTATCCTATTGTCTAATGGTCCTACTTGGCATGAGACTGTTCAGTAGTCCAGATTATACAAATGTTGAAATCTAGCTCTTTCTCATCCTAAAAACCACAGTTCTGAACTTCCAATCAGATTAATGGTAGCATTATGAAAGCAGATTAGACACAGGATTAAGAGCAATGACCTCATTTCCAAAGTGCTTTGTGTTCATTATGATATAAATACATGCTGTAAATTAATTGAAATGTCATAACTTGCTATACCATTTACTATTGTAATTGAGGATGATTGTGAATTTCTGTACTGAAATAAGAGACAGAAATCAAATCAAATGTGCTTTAAATTTAATCAGAGTTAAATAATTCTCCAAAGGGCAATTTAAAAACAATTACATTTAAGTTATTATCAAACTATGTTTTTAATCATTGTATGTGGTGCTGTCTTTGTTGTCCTGTCTCAGACTGAACATATTGAATGATGTATAGGATCATTTCTAAAAGGAAACACCCACTTATGTACTGTCTTTCACAACTCTAGCACATTCTAAAGCACTTGACAGCCAGTGATGTACATTTAAGGAATAATTACTCCTCTAATGTACAAAATGCAGTAGCACAGCAAGGTCCCACAAACAGCACTGTGATAATGACCAGATAATCTGTTCACTGGGCTGTTGGAAAAGTGATGAGCATTGGCCAAATATTGAATCATGGAGAACTCCCCTGCTGTTCATTGAAATAGTGTTCTGGAATCTGCACATTTACACAAAAGAACACATGGAGTAATGGTTTAGCTGTGTCTATTGAAATTCCTGAACAGTCCACATTGCACATGCAGAAAATTCTGCATGTATGCAATCTGTGAAGTACCATGCCAGTAAAAATAACATCACAGGGCACCCAAAATATCACAATAAATGTGAGTGAATGGGATAGAATGATGTCACAGGTGATACTGGCAGGGGTATCACATATTGCACTTGCATACTGAGTGCACTTTGGGGGTGTCAGCAGACATTCTCTATAGTTTAATGCTTCAATCAACATGCATCAGTACTGAACCCACTGAGTACTGCACTGAAAGATCACCTTATATTTTCTTCTCAAGAGTCTCAAGCAGGGCTTAAACATGCTGACTCTTCTGACTCAGAACTAACTTTGCTATCATGGGCTGGGAGGGTTAAAACCCAAATCGCCATGACTATTAAAAATATACTGGCCCTGATCTGAAAGTGGAGTGGGAAATTTGGCTCTTTGACCCAAACATATGGCTGATCTTTTATTTCACCTCTATCTTCTTGCATTATTCTCTTTTCCCATTACACAGCAAATCTATGAACCTCTGCCTTGAACATGCTCATGAATGAGCAACTACAACCTTCTGGAGGAGAGAATTCCATGCATAACATTTGGGGTGAAAAAATGTCACTTCACCTCTATGCAATCCCTTATTCTGAGACTGTGTCCTTATATTTTTTTAAATTCTGCAGGCAGGAGAGACTTCTTCTTAGCATCTAGCTGCCAAGGCCATATACAATTTGATGTATTTCACTTAGAACTCTCTGCATTTTTCTAAGTTCCAGAGTTGCTAGTCAAGTCTACAATTCTTTGAACCAATTTAGTGAATCTCTGTTGCCCTCCCTCCAGGGCAATTACATCCTTCCTTAGGCAAGAGGAACACAACTGCACATATTTCCAGATATCGACTCGCCAATACAGTGCATGTTTGTATAAAGAAATATTTACCACAAGAGCCAATCAGATGGTGACAAAAGCCAGAATGAAACTGATAAATGGCAAGTAACATGCATGTCACACAAATGCTAGACTACAACCATCATCAATAAGAGACAATCTAACCACTTTTCTTTGGCATTCAATGGTGTTACCATCACTGAATTCCCACTATCAACATCCTTACCATTGACTAGAAACTCAACCAAACTCACCATATAATGGCCACAAGAGCATGTCAGAGGCAAAGAATTCGGGAGGCGAACAGAGAGATAGAAACCATATATAGGCAATAAGTAGCAGTGTAAATAAGGACTAGGAATCAGCGTGGGCTTGGGCGGTCCGAAGGGCCTGTTCCCGTGCTGCATTGTTCATCATTCTTTGAATACTAAAGTGGGTTACACACCTCCTGACCACCCACAGCCTGTCCATCTACAAGGCACATGTCAGGAGTTTGATGGAATACTCCCCATTTTCCCAGGTGAGTGCAGCTCCAACAACACTCAAGGAGCTTGACACCATCCAGGACAAAGCAGTCCACTTGTTTGGCACTACATCCACAAGCGTCCTTTTCCTTCACCACTGATGTGTACTATCTACAAGATGCACTTGTAATTCACCAAAGATCCACAGACAACACCTTCCCAGCCCATGACCACTTCCACTTAGAAGGACAAAGGCAGCACATATATGGGATCACCATCACCTTTAAGTTCCCTCCAAGCCACTCACCATCCTGACTTGGAAATATATTGTCGTGCCTTCACTGCCACTGGATCAAAATCCTGGAATTCCCTCCCACATGGCATTGTGGATCAACCTACAGCAGTTGGACTGCAATGGTTCAAGAAGGCAGCTCACCACCACCTTCTCAAGGGCAACTTGGCAATAAATGCTGACCATCCAGTGACGCCAACATCCACAAATGAATAAAAAATAAAATAATTCATCTTGTTTGTTGCACGTATGTCGTCACTTTCTGCGATGCATGACACTTGGATATCTCCGAATGCAAGCATTTCTCAGTCCTTAACAGTATTCTGCTTTTTTTCTTATTTTCCTTTCAAAATGGAAAACTTCACACTTGGCCAGATTGCATTTCAATAGCCCATGTTCTTGCTCATTCACCCAACCTGCTATAAACCTCTGCAGGCCATTTGTGATCTCTTTACCATTTCCTTTCCCGTCTAAACTTTAAATCCATAGCAAACTTGGATAAGTTACATTATTTCATGAGAATATCATTGAAGTTTTGTTTCACCGTAAAGCACGAGGAGTCAGTGTGTTTTGTGTTGTACAAACACAAGCTGTATTTTATATCTTCATCAACACTTTAAGGTCCTGCAGGGTCCTTAGCAGAGGAGATGTCAACATAAATACGATTCAGCTTGCACAGCTGAAATCAGACGAAAGCCTCACTTACCTTTTGCACTCTGTTGAAGATATTAAACAGACTTACAGTAGTATTGTGATTAATTGTTCTGTCAAAAGCAAAGTGAAATATAATGTGATGCCAAGTAATTAATAAAATCCAAAGCTGATGCGAATGTTTTGTTATTGTTTTGCATCCAAACAGCAAATATAACATGGTAACAGATGTGTTAAGCCACTTTTAATTCATGTCAGTTGTGTTTTATAATTTTTTGTCAAATTGAAGCACTGTAAAAGCAATAATTTGTTCACTTAGTTTGACAATATGTTGGGCTGTAATTTACTGGAGCAGGACATCAATTCACTTGTGCGTGAACATTTAGTTGTTGAATTTCTTGCTGGAAGTCCGAACTGATAATGAAGAAGCAAGGGAAACAGGGTCTTTGGAACCTGAGTGAACTGGGCATGTAACTGTATACAGGGGGTATCTCTTTAATCAATCCGATTTAATTATTCTGAAGGATTAAGGAGCAGTGTGGGGTCTGACCAAGGAGATGGGAGTTAGGTTGCAGGAATTCAACAGCAGATCAGGTACATAAGAGGAATAAGCTCAGTAGACACAGGAGCACAAATTAGGCCATTCAGCCATTCAATCATGGCTGATAATTTTCTCAACCCCATTTTCCTGCTTTCTCCTCATACCCCTTGATCCCCATGATACTCAAGAACCTATCTCAGTCTTAAATATACTCAATGACCTGGCCTCCACAGCCTTCTGTAGCAAAGAATTCCATAGATTCATCACTCTTTGGTTGAAGAAGTTTCTCCTTATCTCTGTTCTAAAATGTCTTCCCTTTACTCTAAGGTTATACCCTCAGGTCCTAGTCTCTCCTACCAATGGAAACATCTTCCCAACATTCACTCTGTCCAGGCCATTCAGTATTCTGTGTGTTTCAATTAGATCCCCTCTTATCCTTCTTAACTCCATTGAGTACAAACCCAGAGTCCTCAAATGTTCCTCATATGTTAAGCTTTTCATTCCTGGGACCATTCTCATGAACGAGGTAAAAACAATGACTGCAGATGCTGGAAACCAGATTCTGGATTAGTGGTGCTGGAAGAGCACAGCAGTTCAGGCAGCATCCAAGGAGCTTCGAAATCGACATTTCGGGCAAAAGCCTTCATCAGGAATAAAGGCAGTGAGCCTGAAGCATGGAGGGATGCTCCAGGCTCACTGCCTTTATTCCTGATTATCACCTTCATCCCCTCCCCCACTCACCCATTGTACTCTATGCTACTTTCTCCCCACCCCCACCTTCCTCTAGTTTATCTTTCCAGCTTCAGGCTCACTGCCTTTATTCCTGATGAAGGGCTTTTGCCCGAAACGTCGATTCAAAGCTTCTTGGATGCTGCCTGAACTGCTGTGCTCTTCCAGCACCACTAATCCAGAACCAGTCTCATGAACGTCCTCTGAACACACTCCAGGATCAGTACACCCTTCCTGAGATATGTGACCCAAGGTTGCGCACAATACTCCAAATGTAATCTGACCAGAATCTTATAGAGCCTCTTTTTATATTCCAGTCCTCTCAAAATAAATGACATCATTGCATTTGCCTTCCAAACTACTGACTTAACCTGCAAGTTTACCTTGAGAGAATCCTGGACTAGAATTCCCAAGTCTCTTTGCGCTTCAGACTTTTGAATTTTCCCCCATTTAGAAAATGCACTTTTCTAAGTGCATGACCTCACACTTTCCACCTGCCACTTCTTTGCCTACTCTCCTAATATGTCCAAATCCTTCTGCAGCCTCCCTGTGTCCTCAATGCTACCTGTCCCTCTACCTACTTTTATAGATAGGGAGGAAAGTGATTTTTGAGAAGATTTGTAGCTCAGCTTGAGGTTCTGGATGTAAGTTTGCTTGTTGAGCTGGAAGGTTAATTTTCAGATGTTTCATCACCATACTAGGACTTAAACACATAAATAGAAAACAGGACACTAACACCAGTGCTTCACCAGAGGCTCACTGATGACTTTACCTAATATGGTGACGAAACACCTGAAAACGAACCTTCCAGCTCAGCAAACAAACTTATGTCCATAGGGAGGAACAATTGGATGAAATGGGAAAGAAAAAGAGAGAGAATACAAGAGTATTTTGAAAAAAAAGTTTTGAAATCTTACATTTCAATTATTCCACTGTGTAAGAATAAGATTCTGTCTTGCACAAGTTAATTTTCAATGCCAGAAAAATTGATTGGCAAAAGTAGAATTTGTACATGATTGAAAGGGTCTTTAAACTTGAAATAATAAGATATAGTTTCCTGTGTCATACTTATGGTTTGTGTCCATTGTGCAAATAGAATAAATTCATGCAACTCAGTATGTCTCCTAGTGATTCAGGCAGCATCCGAGGACAGGCAAAATCGACGTTTCGGGCAAAAGCCCTTCATCATCCTGATGAAGGGCTTTTGCCCGAAATGTCGATTTTGCCTGTCCTCGGATGCTGCCTGAATTGCTGTGCTCTTCCAGCACCACTGATCCAGAATCTGGTTTCCAGCATCTGCAGTCATTGTTTTTACCTATGTCTCCTAGTGAGGCAGACATCGAGCTGCTATTTTTACAATGGAATGATAAATTTCAAAAACAACGTCTGGACTTGTGCATTTAATTGCATGTTTTTTTGCTGCCTGAAATTGTTGCATCATTTTGAAGAAATACCAGTGGGCTCTATAAGCATTAGCATGATTTTGACAGCAAAATCTGGTCATTTTTGTTTTAAATATCAAAATAATCTATTAGCATGTATTTACTGGAAAAAGGTGGGATAGTTGAGGTGGCATGGAGGAACTTACCTCTCCAAATCCTTGTTAGACCTGATTATTACCCTGAAAAAAAAGCAGAAAAAAATTGTTTCTCAAGATGTTTAGATAAAGTCTTTTCTCTCGGGTGGGGGAGTCCAGAACTGGAGGGCATAGATTTAGGCTGAGAGGGGAAAGATATAAAAGAGACCTAAGGGGCAATTCTTTCACGCAGAGGGTGGTATGTGTATGGAATGAGCTGCCAGAGGAAGTGGTGGAGGCTGGTACAATTGCAACATTTAAAAGGATGGGTATATGAATAGGAAGGGTTGAGAGGGATATGGGTTGGGTGCTGGCAGGTGGGACTAGATTGGGTTGGGATATCTGGTCGGCATGGATGAGTTGGACTGAAGGGTCTGTTTCTGTGATGTACATCCCTATGACTATGACTCGATGTTTGGACATTTGCATTGTTGGGTTACAGTGACTAATTGTTGTCAGTGATTTATCTGAAACATTGCTTGCAATGAATATTCCAGTGTCAAGGCTTTTCATTGAAAGTGATTTATTTTGGCTGAGGTGAACCTGTCAGTCATGAATGATTCAACAAAACTGAATACCTCCACTGAAATAGCATAGCAAGGAAATTGATATAGGAAAATGTAACTTTACTCATACAGTAACTTTACTGGAGATGTATCCATCTGATTACATTGTTCCTACCCTATTAAGTGGCAGTAGAAATATAATTAATAATGTACTTTGCTAAAGTGAAAATCCTACAAAAACAAAAAATGACAAACAAATTATCAAATTATTCCACTGCAAGCAAACCATCAAGGTGCAACCTGGGAGAAGGAATAGTGAACTGGGTTTGCAGCTTGGAGGTTCCTTACAGAAAATCAAATGGGCTGAGTACACAGCTGGAATTAACACTAAAGGGGGAGTTCTATCCCCAGAGATATTCATAAAATCCCCACTGTAAAGGTAAGATTCTATTACTAAACCTCCATTACTGGCAGTTATATTTTTGCTGCCTCTACAGGAGTTCAGTTTTACTCAACTCCAAGAGCTGAGTTAAAACCAGTGCCACAGTAAAATGAAGCACAAACAATGGTAGTTGTCAGTCACAGATCTGTCTATTTTGACAGCGTGAGCTGGAAGAATATTTTTTTCTTTTCGAAAAGAATAGCCTTGTCATGCTCTGGTAGGTATTGGTTCATTGTTCACTGTATTTAGAAGGATCAATTCTGTTTGGTAGTGTATATAGATTTGTACCACTTATAGGATGCAAACTTGGTTCCCATAATACTACCTTTCCTGGTATTATTTCTTAATAGGATGCACTGTGCCACTAGTATCTTCTTGGAAGACCTATTTTCTCGAGAAGACTGTTCACACAGAGGTTTTTCTGTATGTGCTGAAAGTGACTGATTTGTCACCCATGTGAAACTAGATCAACCATAGAGTCATAGAGTCATAGAGATGTACAGCATGGAAACAGACCCTTCTTGAATAACGGATTAGGCTCAAAAGGCTGACTGGCCTATTCTTGCACCTAACTCTTACAATTCCTATTGTTATGATCCCAGCTGATGGATAGATCAGATTCCAAAATAAATCATAAGTTTCATTTTTGCAGTTGATTACCATAGTGGTTAGTCATTGAACATACACATACACATGGCTATGAATGTTCCTTAACAAAATGGTACAAGTTATCATACAAAAGGAGGAAAAAAACAAACAGGTCCTTGACAGTATAGAAAGATGTTAACATAAACAAAGTTTCAACTTCTTTCCCTGCAATATCTTTTGCAGATGCCTAACCACAGAGAAATATATCTCCAACCTCAACTCTTTCATTTCTCACTGAACTGCCTTTTTCATTTCTGCTTCTTGAATAGCTGAGGCAGTTTTATGAATTCTTTCCTTGGCTGATGGTATGGACCTTTTTCAAATCTGATGGCCTAACCTCTTTACAGTTCTGACATCTTGAAAACTTCACTACAAGCTCTCATAACTTGGAGACTTCACAAGCTAAGGCTTAACGACCCTTCTATTAGGGAGCAACTCTCTTCTGAACTGAAAAGTTGATTAGTTGGAATGGAATTCAAAAATGTACCAGTGACCTCTTATCTCTTTCTCTTTGTTGTAAACTTAACTGTATAATATTTTAATCCAGTAACACCATTTAATGGGTGGGCATTCAACTGGATTATATGGGTTCTTAGAAATTAAGTCCTTAGTTCAGACTTTCAAAATGGTGTTCTGACCTTATATAAAAAGAAACCTTCAAGAAGTGAAACCACATATCTGCCTTTATTGAACAATTCCACATTTCCAAATGATGATGATAATGTAAATTGTGCAGCTCCTTTCACACTACATTCCTATCCTGCCTTGACACAGTCCCACTTGCTGATGTGATTTCGAACTGCCTAATTTAGCTGCATTGAGAAAAAAACATGTTACTCTACCACAATGCAGTCCTTTTGAGCAAATGGGTTCTGCACCAATGCTATTTCAACAGCCAGGCAGCCAACTTGCATTTCATTTGCCTTTGAAAATCTTCTGCAATCACAAAGTGTCGGAGGCGTTCATTGAGGAGTTGTAGTTAAGTCTTGACTTTGGTAAAAAGCGTTGCTGCTTCATCTTGGGATGACTTGTCCACATAAAGGCTGCTACAGTTCTGGGAGTAACAGTGGCACAACAGGGAGAAGGAGTGGAATCAGTAGTTTGGGCAAGCTCCATGCCGTGCTTTCTGCCAAACTGGGGCTGATCTCCATGCTTGTTGATAGTGCCCGGAGACTGATAGACAGCCCAGTCAATGCACCTGGTATCTGAATGTATGTACTCATCATCCTGTCCTGTGTGTCACCCATCATTTTAAGTTATCTGTAACAGAACATGGTTGTGAATATGCCCTCCAGCCAGGTGGCAAGCTAAACAAACTTTATTCTTGATGTTTGCTCGGTACACATGCCCGGTGACTTACCATGAGCTGATCTGAGCTCGTCATGATCTCCAAGGCATGTTCAGTGCCTATATTTGAGCCGGTGGCCATGGGTATCTAGTCATGTGACTTGCCTTTTTGACAGTACTCTTCTCCTATTGGGACTGTTGAAGTTGGGCAGATGGCCAACAGGAAGGTTGCATGATGGAATAAATGAATTTAAAGCAGGAGATGCACGATCACATGATAAGCTATAAATTCTATCAAAGGTATGCTATCTAAAACCATATACAGTTCTTTGGATGAGATATAACCATGTCTTTGTAATTTTTCTCCCAATCATAATTCAAAACTTTGGGGAGGCTCTCTTGTGCCAGAGTGATAGTGTCCCTGCTGCCAGCCAGGAGGTCTGGGTACAAGACCTACCTGCTCCAGAGGTGGTAATAACATCCCTGAACATGTCTGTGAACAGTTGACAGAGAGGATGCATGCACATTATAACACACTGTTCACACAGGGTTACAGCTTTTATAAGAAACAATCCTTGGTTTCTCATACTTTCTAATAAGCTCATGTCTCCTTGCTTCACTAGTCATAACATCTCGTGATTGTTGAGATGCGCTTCCCTCAATTTCTTCTCTGGACCTCACTACCACAAATCATAAAGACTCTTAAGATTTTCACGGAACGCATCTTTTCAATCAGAGACCATCTTAGCTCCTACATTTGCCATGGAGCTCATAAACAACTAGTAACCTTTTCCTCACTGCCTACTATTATCATTTGTTGACTTTGTCTCTGTGAGACTTCTCTCTTTCTGTCCAAAAGCTCAGAGATGGAAGTTCTGTCCACTGGTAACCGAGCTAATTGTGCCTTTGTTTTCAGGTGTGAACATTCGCACGTTAAGATTCAATCTGGATCCTGGTCTCCATGGTAACCAAGCCACAGAAAGCACTAAAGAAACTAAGCATCAAGAAATATCAATATGAAAGTTATTGCTTGAAGACCTCCAAAAGACATCCATGTTAGACACTGAGCACAACCATCTCAGGACACTGCCTCCACTGACATTGGCAATTGACATGATGCATCTGTGCTGTCAGGGCCATGCACTCAGCTCCAACAGTGGACCAGGCTGAATATCTGGGCTCTGCTCGCTGCTCTGATGCTCATACTCTTGGAGCTGACCCAGATGCTCACAGCTTCATATTGTCTTGTCTTGCTTCTGTGCCTTTTGCCCTCTCAGCCAAAGCTCACCAGGCTCAAATTACTTCTGTCTTGCTTTGAATCATAGAATCATAGAATCCCTTCAGTGCAAAAAGAGGCCATTCAGCCCATTGAGTATGTACCAACTTTCCAAAGTGCATCACACCCAGACCCACCCTCTCACCATAACCCCATAACCCAATATTTAGCATGGCTAATCCATCTAGCGTAGACATCCTTGGACACTACAGGTTAATATAGTATGGCCTAGCCACCTAACATGCACATCTTTGTACTGTGGGAGGAAATGAGAGCATCTGGTGGAATCCCACACAGACATGAGGAGAGCGTGCAAACTCCACAAAGTCACTGTTTATCATAAACACAACAGTAGGAGCTTGTTGTGGTTATCAGTACGTGTTGATCAAGTCAACGGGGATAGCCTTTACTTGGGGGGCTCTGGTATAGTCAGTTGAGGGCAGCTTCTGATACCAGCCCAGGGGTTTGGATATTGTCAGTCAGTTGCTTGGGAAGTCAGACTCAAGAAGCTTTCCTCTTCAGGAATGAGGAGCCAAATATCAGGCTGCCCACCACCCATCTCAACACATTCTGCCCACTTGTGGGCTGTTTGGTCCTGGAAGCAAGAGAGGCAATAACTAAGGGGGATGAAAATTGGTGGCAGAGCTATTCCTGCTGGGGAAGTGGGGGATGTGTTGCGAGTGAGTGACTAGACAGTGCAGATGCCATGCAGAGTCAGCAGGGTCAAGGGTTGGGGTGAGTAACGGCGAGTGAGGGAAGATGTTGCAGGCAGTAGTGAATATGATAGAGCATGGCCTTTGGTGGCAAGTGGGTGCATTAACAGAGTGAATGTAAAGTATTAGTGAGAAGATTGTGGCACTTAGACTGGTAAAGTGGAGAAGCTTCTTGACCTTCTTCCTGCAGTCATAAGTATCATTCCAAATGGCTGAGACCATACTGACCTGGTTGGCATGTTCTGGTTTTATGGCTCCACTGCTGGCCCTGGAGAAAGATGAAGTCCCCAGCCAGCAAGACCCTGGGTCCTTGCCTGCAAAGCAGGGTGACAATCCTTCCCCACATTGTTTGCCACATTCTGGGAGACTTCGGGAACATTGAAGGGCAGCTCAGTACTTAAAAATCTTTTCTGGGTGAACTGTGGGTTTTAAAGATGCCATGAGAGCAAGGGATGCTGGTCCTGTGGCAGAAATCAGGATAGTGGAATGTTCTTCTGGGAACAGTGCATGGTAAGGCAGGTTGAGAATCAGAGATGAGAGATTTCATAGGGCCTGGGCAGGTAGTTTATGAGACAATTTGGTAAGATAACAGCGAGAAACCTCACTAGCCCTCGCAGCAAGAATCTCTCCCAAAAACCTGAAACAACTTGCTTTAGCCAAATCAAAAAGATTCAGCTGATAGACACCGTCTGATCATCTGAGCTCTCATTTCTTCTGTCTTGATTTCACAGAATGTAATAATTTCTCTCAAAGGAATTTTTGACCAATAGGTCAACAGTTTTCTGCTTTCTTTCATCTTTGTTAAATAATAGTCAAATTCGTAATTTTCCATTCCAAGGTGCCAATTCCTGAATCAAGTGAGCTTTGAAAGATAATGGCTAAATCAACTCTAATTTTCTCACATGGTTCTTTTGAAACCCCCCAACTCACCTGCGTCCAAGGCCCCAAAGGACCCTTCCACATTCAACAGAAATTTACCTGTACCTCCACCAATGTCATCTATTGTATCCGTTGCACCCAAAGTGGTCTCCTCTACATCGGGGAGACAGGACACCAACTTGCAGATCATTTCAGGTAACATCTCTGGGATATCTGCACCAACCAACCCCACCGCTCTGTGGCTGAACAGTTCAACTCCCTCGCTCACTCCACTAAGGATATGCAGGTCCTGGACCTCCTCCATTGCTAAACCCTAACTACCCGATACCTTATCTTCCGCCTTGATACACTGCAACCACATGGGATTAATGTGGATTTCACCAGTTTCCCAATTTCCTCTCCCTCCACTTTATCCCAGTGCCAAGCCTCCAACTCGGCACCACCCTCTTGACCTGTCCATCATCTTTCCTATCTATCCGCTCCACCCTCCTCTCCGACCTATCAACCTCTCCCTCACCTTCATCTACCTATTGCATTCTCAGCTACATTTCCCCAGCCCCACCCTCCTCCCATTTATCTCTCAGATCCCTGGCCCAAAAGCCTCGTTCTTGAGACTAATGCCTGAAATGTTGACTCTCCTGCTCCTCAGATGCTGCCTGACCTGCTGTGCTTTTCCAGCATCACACTCTCGACTCTAAGAGTATTTTTGTGTCACTCTTGATCACTTTTGCAAGCATCTTGATATATTTTTGGAAGTTCTTTTCTTTTGAACAGTCCCATTGTTCATTTGTCATTTTATTCAGCTGTTTTAACCCAATCTGCTGTTGTCAGTCTTTATTTCTCTCTGTTAAAGTTAATCTTACAAAAATCCCTGACTATAAGGAGCAGCGCAGTGGTTCAGTGGTTAACAATGCTAGGGACCTGAGTTCAATTCCTGCCTTGTGTGACTGTCTGTGTGGAGTTTGCATGTTCTCCATGCAGCTGCATGAGTTTCCTCTGGGTGCTCTGGTTTCTTCCCACAATCCAAACATTTGTAAGTCAGGTGAATTGGCCATGCTAAATTGCCCATTATGTTAAGTGCACTCATCAGGGGTAAGCCTAGGGCAAGGGAATGGGTCTGGGTGGGTTACTCTTCGGAGGGTCAGTGTGGACTTGTTGGGCTGAAGGGCCTGTTTCCATACTGTAGGGAATCGAGTAAATGTTACTTTTATCCTGTTCAAACCAAAATTGACTTTGAATGTATTATGGTTATTGTCATATAACTGTGAAGTTATTAAGTTCAGTCTGACTTGTGACAAAATCTAGCATGGACTGTCGTTTTGTTGGACCTGGAGTAAATTGCATTAGAAAACTATGTTGAAAGGACACCCATTTGCACAAGTGTACATATACATGATTCAGGTCCACAGTGTACATTCCTGTGGTGTTATGTTTAATCAATTAGCAGGATGTTCCTTCTTTACCCGCCCCCTTGATCTAATCTGTTGGACAATAGATGTCATTTTGTCTGAGTCATCAGTGATTTCTGATCATGTGACATGTCAATGTAATTGTTTATTAGAGTCTTCCATCCATCCTGCAGGCTATCAACAAGCAGAAAGGATACTAATAAAGCAAGTGTGAATTGGCCCCGGAATGAAAATCAGTGCAATCTCAGTTGGTGACAATGCTTTCTGACAGGAACGTTCAATACATTTCATGAACTATTACTTGGAGCTAAATAAATGCAGCACCTATCAATGTCACAATACAGCACATGAGCACATTTGTGGGTTGTAGAGAGGGTGGGCAGAAGACCATTTATTGAGATCAAGATTTCTTGTTAGGTATCAGCAATTTTATAAAAGATGGGAGAAGAACTCCAAAGAAAAGTCATTTTAGAATTAAAGGCTAAACACATTTATAGTATTTCAGGATCAAATAAGCATAGGAACACAGAAAATAGGAGTAAGGCATTCAACCTTTGAAGCCTGCTGTACCATTCGTTATGATCATGGCTAATGTCCAACGCAGTACTCTGTTCTCACTTTCTCCCCATATCCTTTGATCCCTTTAGCCCTAAGAACTATATGTAGTGTTGTCATAACATTGTGGAGGTGCACAGAAATAAGTCCTTTGGGAGATCAATGGGGATGGTCATTTGGAGCTAGGCATCACTTTGCTGTAGGAGTGAAATTAGGAGGTGGTCTCAACCTCTTGTGCAGGTTAATAACAAGAGCTGTGATCCTCCTCTTCCACAAGCAGAGCTAGAAAGGCAGTTATCCCTGTTCCATCCAATAGTCCACAGCTCCCTTCTCTTGTTGGATCACCCACAGATAAAGTCTCAGGCATGCAACCTTGTGAACATATTTAAACAATTGTTCTGCCACTCGAGATTGAGTTGATCACCAGGCCTGTTTAGCCTGGAAGTATGTAAGACTGGTTGTGAGACACAAAGAGTAAAAAAAAACGTTTTTAGCACCCCATCTGACCCAAACCGACCCATGTTATAAGTTAATGTCACTTCCACTATGATATGCAGAAGTTTTTTTCATTTCTTGCAAATGAATTTTGGATTATTTGAGGATGTTCAGCTTCGTATAATTAGTAAAAAATTGAAATGGCAAAACAGGGGATGAGTAAAAACATAGTGTTATAATTAAAAGGTGACAAAATAGTTGGAAAGTACTCTTCAGATTGGTATGAAGTGGAAGTATTCTCATTTACATTGAAAGTGGCTGTGACTGTTGATATTCTTCAGCCAATGTTGGATTGCCCAGAATAAATTGTCCCAGAATATATTTATGGGATGTGGGCATTGCTGGCAAGATCAGTATTTATGGCTCATCCTAATTATCCTTGAAAAAGAAATAATTAACAGTTTTGTTCAATGACTACAATCTGGTCAGTCAGCCACACTTATGTTAGGCAAGGAGTTCCAGTGACAATGGCAGAACAAATGTATAGTTCCAAGGGGGATAGTATGTAACTTGATGGAGAAAGTGTGATTGATGGCTTTCCCATGTGCCTGTTGACCTCATCCTTCCAGCTGGCAGATTTGGTGTCACCAAAAGAAACCTTGATGAGTTGCTGCAATGCATCTAATGGATGATACAAACTGTTACCAGATGATATGTTGATGGTGGAATGAATAAATATTTAAGATGATCAGTGAGGTGCCAATCAATTGGGTTGCTACGTCTTGGAAAATGTTGATTTTCTGAAGCTTTATTGGTGCTGCAGTAATGCAGATGAAAGGGAGCATTCCATCACATTCCTGACTTGTAAATGGTGGAAAGACTTGGAATCAAGGGTTGATTTGCTCACCACAGAATACCCAGCCTCTGACATGTTCCTGTAGTCACAATATTCCTGTGCCTGGTCCAGTTAAGATCCCGGTCAGTGGGGACCCCAGAATGTTGATGAGGTATATATGCTATAGACTTCAATGATTAGATTCACTCTTGTTGGTATAGTCCTATAAATGTATATCATGGCAGTTATTTGTCACTTAACACAAGTCCAAATGCTATTCAGGTGTTGCTAAGGCAGGCATAGACTGCTTCATTACCTAAAGGGTTGGGAATGGAACTAAACATGAGATGATCAAACATCTCTGCTTCTGACCTTTTGATGGAGGAAAGACCATTGATAAAACAGTAGAAACTAGCCTGTGAGACTGTCCTGAGTAGTCCCTGTGATGATGTACTTGAGATGATGTGATTGCCCCCCAAAAACCGTCTTCGCATGTATGAGGTGTGACTCAATCTACTAAAGAGTTTTCATCTTATTGCCATCAAGTTCAGTTTTGCTTGGGATCCTTGCTTGACGGCACACTTGGTCAAATACTGCCTTAATGTCAAGAGCAGACATTGCTATTCACCTTTGGAATTCAGCTTTTTGTCCATGTTTGGATCAAACCTCGAATTAGGCCTGGGACTGACTGATTCTGGCAGAAAGCAAACAGAGCAGGTTATTGGTGAGCAGTGCTAATTGATAGCATTGCTGATAATCCCTTATCTCACTTCGCTGATGGTTCTGATTGGATGGTTGGAGTTGGAATTGGCCAGATAAAACGGTTTCTGCTCTTTGTGGAGACAGTGGTTTTCCACTTTGAGTAGGTACTGAAAAGAAGGATCAAACATAGGATGTAATAGATAATTTAGATTTTTTTTGGCCCAGTTGCCCAACATTGGTATGACTAACATGAAAGAATCTGGAATTTTATACGCTGGTTAGGCCCAAAGCATTCATGGCGGCACAGTGGCACAGTGGTGGGCGGCACAGTGGCACATTGGTTCGCACTGCTGTCTCACAGCGCCAGAGAGCTGGGTTCAATTCCCGCCTCAGGTGACTCTCTGTGTGGAGTTAGCACATTCTCCCCGTGTCTGCGTTGGTTTCCTCCGGGTGCTCCGGTTTCCTCCCACAGTCCAAAGATGTGCAGGTTTGGTGAATTGGCCATGTTAAACCGCCCATAGTGTGAGGTAAGTGTAGGGGAATGGGTCTGGGTGGGTTGTGCTTCGGAGGGTCTGTTTCCACACTGTAAGCAATCTAATCTAATCATTTAAGGCAATTTGAGAAATGTCATGCTGGATGCAAGTGCAGTCCACTGTCCACATTCTTAGGATGTCTCAACATTCAGAGTTTTCATTTAAAACAATAGTTTGCAGCTGTTTGAGTAGGTTCCAAATAGTAATTTAATATTAACAAAGAACTGTGAAAGGTTTGATTGATCCTTCCTCTGATTAAAATATATCAAAAAGTTCATTAGTGGTCCAAGCTAACAAAAAAATTGGTTTTGTATCATTTTTAAATGCAATCCGTAATTTAAGAAATAGGTCATTCACAGGCCATGGACTGTTATGTGATACATGAAAAAAATCCAAACGTTTTGTGATCAATCCATATTTTTGTTGTATTAAATAAATTACACCGAGTTGACATCAGGGATTTTTATTAAAATATGTTTTTAAATCCTGTGGAACAGTTTGGATTCATGGCAGAGTTTGCAGTTCACAGTATGTACCTGAATCTCAGTAAAATCTTCAGTGTGAATGGACAATGGGTGGTTGTGTCTGGAAGGGTAGCAATTTTGCATACAAGCACAAATTGACATGCAATTTTTGCCCAGATGCCAACAGCTCCTCAAAGCAGAATCTCTCCCCCATAATTTCCATGAGCCTTGAGATATAAATGATAAGAAATGCTTTTTCTTTATACCAACTGAAACATGCATGTTGCATGTGAATTATCTTCCAGAAACTCACTAAATTCTGGATCAGATTTCATTATTACCTTGAGTACATGATTTATTTGAAATGTTCTAAATCTCTCCAACATAAAATGAGTGAAGGTTTAGTTTCTGACATCTTAGGTTTGCTGTTTTGAAATTAAATTATGATTATTTGTTACACTCAGTGGATGTCAGTTGTGTGGGCTTCCACAACAGAGACTTGAACATCTAACCTGAAATGTGACTGCAGGAATGAATTGTATTATTTTGTTCAAGTGTGGTCTGTGAGGCAAAATATTTAATCAATTCATCTCCTGTCAGTTTGGTTCGACGTAAAAGATCCTTTGGCATTAATTGAGGAAGTGTCCTGTTAGTATTTAGTCTTCAGTCAACAACACAAAATGAAAGTGAATAGGACCACTTAGCTTTGTTTGTGAAACGTTGCTGTATGCAAATTGGCTTCCACTTTCACCCTACAACAATGAATACAATTCAGATGTAGTTCATTGGGTTCAGTGAAATCTTGAAAGATGTTAAATTAATGTCAGTTTTTCATCTACATTGCTACAAAGAGGCAGTGACAATTGGAACGTTTGAATTTTTTTTACCCGTGACAGACAGAGAGGTAATGTTCTAGTGGTATTATGGCCAAACTATTCACCTAGAAACTTGACTGTGTTTTCTGGGGCTGAGAGTGAGGTGCTATAAAAGCACAGCAGGTCAGGCAGCATCCGAGGAGCAGGAGAGTCGACATTTTGGGCAAAAGCCCTTCATCAGGAATTCCTGATGAAGAGCCTTTGCCCGAAACATCGACTCTCCATGTCCTCGGATGCTGCCTGACCTGCTGTGCTTTTCCAGCACTGCACTTTCGACTCTAATCTCCAGCATCTGCAGTCCTCACTTTCACCTATGTTTTCTGAGGACCTGGGTTCAAATCCTGCCACAGTACATGGTGGTATTTGAATTCAATAAAGATCTAGAATTAAGAGTCTAATGATGACCATAAATTCATTATCAATTGTCGAAAAACCCATCTGGTTCACTGATGTCCTTTATGGAAGGAAATCTGACATCCTTACCTGGTCTAGCTGACATGTGACTCCAGCAATGTGGTTGACTCTAAACTGCCCTCTGGATAATTAGAGATGAGCTCTAAATGTTGGCCTAGCCAGTGACACCCGCATCTCATGATTGAGTGAATAAAACAAAATTGAGAAAAAAATATTATGTTAAAGTAATCAAGAATATAAGGACCTCAAGTGGACTATTCAGCTCCTCAGGCTTGTTTTATTAGTCACTTTGATCACTGCTAATGTGTACCGCAACTTTATATCCTGTTTGCCACCTTTAGTGAACAAGAACCTATCACAATTTTGGAAGCTTCAATTGATTTAACATTGAAATTTAGATTTCTATTATCTCTTCTTGAAACTTTGCAATAATTGTAAGATTTTATGACCCCATGATCTTAACTTCTGACATCCAAGGTAATGAACTGGCTTGTATTAAGGATTGGCTAACAGACAGAAAACAGAAGAGAAATAAATAGATCATTGTCACATTGGCAGACTGCGACTGGTAGAGGACTGCAAGGATCTGGAGATCCTTTGTTCATAATATGTTTCAACGATTTAGATGTGATGACCAAATATAATATTTCCTAATTTACAGATGATACAAAACTAAGCAGAAATGTGCATTATGAGGACATTGTAGATTCTATTCAGAGGATTGGCATGAACATGGCATGAACAAGTGTAAAAATGCAAAGTTATTCATTTTGGTAGGATGAGCATATAAGCAGAATATTTCTACAGTGGTCGGAGGTTGTAATCTGTAAATATACAAAGGGACTTAGGTGTTGACAATTAGTCACTGAAGGCTAACATGCAGGAGAAGTAAAGTATTAAGGAGGCTTATGCAATTTTAGCCCTTATTATAAGAGGTTTTGGAGATAAGAATAGTGGGGTCTGGCTATGATTGTAAAGGAGCTTGCTTAGGTAGAACCTGGAATAATGTATGCAGTATTGGGCTCATTATCTCAGAAAGATATTATTGCTATAGATAGAGTGCAATGAAGGCTCAACAGAATTGTTCCCAGGACGGTGGAACTATGCTGTGAAGAGTAATTGGCAAAAATGGGCCTGTGTTCTCCAGAATTGCATAAAATGAGAGGTGATCTCACTGAAACCTACAAAATATTTAAAAAGGGTACCCTTTGAATGGGTAGTCTAGAAGCAACAGTACAACTTAAAAATAAGGGGAATGCTAATTAGGACTGCGGTGAGGAGAATTTCTTTTTTACTCAGAGGATAATGAATCTTTGAAATTCTGATATCTGTACATTACAAGAAATACTATTTTTTACAAATAAACAGATTCTAGCTACAGGTAAACAACTATGACCTGACAACATATAACTCTGATAGTTAAACCTTTAACCCACTATAAAACTTCCCCTTCACAGTTATACAGGCACAAAAAAAATTGGTGTAATGAATGGAGAGAAAAACTGGGACAGTTTTTCAATGGTAACTGTCCACAGAGTTCAGTGAGATGATAGTTTTAAAAGACTAGGACTTGCTGCTCTTTTATTGCTTTTCTTCACATATTTTCCCTGGTCTATCGGAGGCACAAATTGACTGTTTTGTAACTTAAGAAGTCTCTGACTTATTTGTTAAATTCAACATCTTACAGCAATTGGTGAGGAAATAAACTGGCTTTCTTCTTTTGGTTTTAAGCTTATTTTTAACTGCAGAGAAAAGGACGGCACTGCCACCTTCTAAATGTCTGAAGGCTTCTGGCTGTCTTGATCCCAAGTTCTTTAGTTATGTAAGAGCCAATCATATAGTTGTTGGGAGGCAAAAGGCCTTTGCCATCAACATTTGTTCACACCTGCACAGACAATTCAGCGCCTTATTGCCAACCAAATCTCCCTTTATACATACCCCTTGGCTCCAGTTCGTCTGCAATTACATCCCCTCGTGGTTGAACAAACAGCAATGTCAACAGCTTACAATATGTGTTGGTAGCTTACTTTAAATAAATGGAATGACTCCTTTCTGAATCCTTGATTTTTAAAACAGTCCTTTTCACTTTACAACCCGAAATCAAAACAAATAAAACTTAAAAGCTATGGTCTTCACATTATCAGTGATGTAAATCGTTATGAGGATGGCATAAATAAATCACATTGTAGTGTTCAATCGGCCATGACTATATTTACTGGCAGACCAGGCTTGATGAGCTTAATGAATTATTCTTGAGTAGAGGAAATAATTTCTCTATGTCTACCCTGTTCAATCCTTTCAATATTGTGAAAACTTCAATCTCATCATCACTCGCTTTTCTATATCCACAAAATAACCTGTAATGTAAAGATCAGAGCACTTTACCAGACTAAACAAGGTGAAATTTGAGTAATTTTGTGTGCAGATCATTCTTAGATAATTTGCAAAAATGTGTTTTACTGGTTACGTTGTGTTACCAACTGGTTTTGTGATGTTTTGTGATGTTCCTCTCTCTCTTACTTTTTGAGACATACTCCAATAGAACAATTCTTTCACTCAGCTCTTGGTGTTCCATTGCAGTGAGGTCTCATGGTTAAAAGTCATTTAAAAAGCACGAAGTAAGGCATACATATGAATTAAAATAAATTACAATAAATTGTACTGATCGAGTCAGTAATATATCTTAATTCTAAAGGCATAATTACATATAATTACATACATAATTACAACACAGTGTACTTAGTACATCATTACTATCTTTGCAACCTGTGTCATCTCAGTATCTGAAATTCTAACGAGCATGCCACATCCACTATGTTTAGATCTTAATCATGAGAAATAGTTTAAAGAATATCTTAAATTAGAATTTTGCATTGCTTTATATGCTAATGTACCAGTGCAGGTGGTGAGCAGCATGGCATTTATAGAGCATATAGTGATGGGAGCAAACTCATGGTATTGTACACAGAGGTACACAGTGTTAGATAACACTTGAGACTCTTGGGCAAAGCCATTAGTATATGTGGTGGGACTAGCTAGGCAATGGTGCATCAGGTCTGTTGTAGTGCCACCACTCATTGACTGTTCTTTAGATATCACTTGTAGACATTTGTGTCATGAGAAAGGCTTTTCTTATTTGTTGTTGGCTTCCCTACCTCAGCTTCACTCTAGTGTAGGGTCAAATATTCCTTCCTATCATGATGGCTTATGTGTAGCATGTCTGGAAAGACAGATACTTTGAATCCTTTGGACCTGTCAGTTTCCAAAGCTCTCCACCGCTGTGTGGTTTTCCTCGAGATCAGTTTAAGTTTGCTTTAGAGATTGATTGCCATCATCAGTGAAAATTGCCATGGCAACTGGATCATTCCAGGATGTAGAAGGTGAATGACGTGGATTTTAGTCATTTCCATTATACACATGCTACAAACCTATCTGTGTACCTGATGTGTTGTTCATACGCTTCTGTTTTGACCCATAAACCCAGTTAAACTCTCCACTCTGTTGCACATCTCTAATCTCTGGCTGATAATCCTATGAGGTCGAGGTTGCATCATATTCTTAACTGCTCTGAGCCTGAGTTAACTGAAACAAATATGGAAGAAGTCAGAAAGGTTTATGTTCACTGATAATTGTATTAAGCTGATAGAACTATGATCCTCAGAAAGGTTTATGTTCACTGTGTTAAGTTGATAGAACTATGATCCTGGAACAGATACTTGTGATTATATTTTCGTTGCCCTGTTCATGGACAAGGATGTCTGATTAATTGTGTACTCTAAGAACATTTTGCAATGTATTTAAGATGCTTGAATATGCTATTCACTGGGTCTGCTATGAGAAAGAAAGTGTGGAGAGCCACAGATCATCGACTTAATGCCATGAAATGGCTAACTCCAAGAGCTGAATGCTATGATACTGGAGGATACCATTTTAAAAGTTTCCCCCTGTTGTTTAAGTACTGCTGCTTCTCAGGAACAATTACTCTGATCTGATATTAAAAAAAAGAGCTACCCTGCCTTTTTTTTCCAAATGTAAACCACCTCAATCAAAAACTGCGCAGACCCCTCCCGTACTCACAGCACATTGATACAGTCATTACTGCCATGACTAACTTGTTTGCATTGAAGAATCAGGTTATTTCATCGGTACAAACTGTTGATGTTTTATGCAGCTAGTGCACACTCAACAATTGGTTGGTGCTGAAACCTTTGTCTAGATAGGCTGGCACGGTGGCTCAGTGGTTAGCATTGCTACCTCACAACACCAGAGACTCAGGTTCAATCCCAACCTCAGACAGCTGTCAGTGTGGAGTTTACACATTCTCCCTGTGTCTGTGTGGGTCATCTCTGGGTGCTTTGGCTTTGTCCTACAGTGCAAAGATGTGCAGGTTAGGTGGATTGACCATGTTGAATTGTCTAGGTATGTGCTGGGTGGGTTAGCTATGGGGACACAAGGTTACAAAAGGTAGGGGAGTGGGATGCTCTTGGTAGAGTCAGTGTGGACTTGATTGGCTGAATGACCTGCTTCCACACTGCAGAGATTCTAGGATCTGTGTCATGGGCTTACATGAGGGTGCCCTGTGAAAAACAAGAAGTGATGATTCATTGATCTAGAGCTGTCCTTTTTTTCAGAAACAGGATTTAAATCTGGAAGGATTTTGATGCACCATTCATATTCACATACAGTTATATGTAGTTGATCCTCTGATATTTGGTTGAAACAAAAATGTATTTTCTTGTGTAAAGGTCAACTCCAGCTTATCAAGGAACAATGTCCCAAGGGCTGAATTTTAAGAAAAAAATTGGCTGTCAATTTTGAGGAGTTATGTGGAAGGTTTCTCTCTTTGAGCTCTCATGAGTTATCTCATGCAATTCTTCACTACTCACCTTATTATATACGCCCCACACCTCTGAGCCAATGCACCTATGCTGTGTTGCATTTAGCAACATCAGACGTGCTCACTGCTGCCAGGATTCCTACCACTGTTGCAGTATTTAAAACATAGCTATGCACCAGGTCAATTTTCCACCCACAAATAGCACTTCATGTAGTGGGAGGCACATCAAGTACATAAGGGCACATAGCTGGCACGGATGACACTTCATAGCAAATAGAAGCATGCATTCGTAAATATTTGGCACTTTACATAATTGCCTGTCTGATTGATTGTCATTGTAACTGCAGTTACAAGAGTCAAGCTGTGCAGTCCACCTATCCTTAATAGCATATGTTAGAACCCTGCCTCAGAGAGTGTTCCTTCCCTAATGCTCAGCATGATCTCTTAATTGTTCAGGACAAACGTAATCTAGCCCCTGAACAACATAGAAGAACAGCCCTGCCTGATGAGCAATGAGACCCTTGGCTGTGCTTTGTGCAGGTCCCATCTGACTGATCATGAATCTGCTGACTGGTTGCACTGGATCTGCAGGACTGACTGTGGCACCATTGCTTGTACTGTGATGATATGGAACCCTGAACCTGACCCTCCCAAGTGCCTGATTGACCATTTCCAAGCCTTAGGATTGATATTGGACAATGCCTTTGACATACTTTGCCAAGTACTCACATTGATTTGAGTAATACTCTTAAAATTCAAGAGGTAGTCGTTTGGTTGGAGCACATGCAGTGTGTTCACCAGGTATGATGCTGGCACGTGCTGTGGGTATGAGATCAATATAGTGCAGTTCACACAGCAATATGTTCACTCCTGGACTGATCATTACTGACAAGCTGCCTAGTTTTGAGTCAGAGAATCATAGAATCCCCACAGTGCAAAAAGAGGCCATTTGGCCCATCAGACATCAGGTCTGCACTAACCGTCTGAAGATCTTCCCACCCACATGCAGCTCCCTCTCTCCACCCCCCAACTTGTCTCATAACCCTGCATTTCCCATGGTTAATTCACATTGCTTGCACATCCTGTTCACTATGGGGCAATTTAGCATAGCCAATAAACCCAACTGTACATCTTTGAACTGTGGGAGGGAACCAGAGGAAACCTATACATGTGGATTTCACACAGACAGTTGCCCAGTGCTGGAATCGAACCCAAATCTCTGATGCTGTGAGGCAGCAGTGCTAACCACTGATCCCCTGTGTCTGTGTGAAAAGGCAAGGCAAGACAGAAGTATGGTAAACCTGCAAATTCTGAATGATGGGGCAACATGTGAAAAGGCAAGGCATAATGGAGATGATGTGAAGACCTAAGCCCACTCACAGGAAGTGAGCCCTAAGAGAGCAGTTGAGGAGCCCTGAAATGCACACTACTCCAATCCATGAAATGCACACTGCTAAGTATTCCTTAGTGCTAAGTAGTCTGGTAGCGGCATTACAATGCAAGGTGCAGCATTGAAGTGAAGAATTCTATTCTGAGTGAGTTGGTGATGTGCCATGATGATCTGGTGAGGCTGGTGCATATCCAATGCCAACATCCGGAGATGAGGAAGAGGAGGTCACCAACAATGGGGATGTGCTCTGATGTGTTGATGAATGCTCTCAGAAGTCGCAAGTCACCAGGCTATAGTCCAACAGATTTTTTTGAAATCACAAGCTTCTCATTTGAAATCACTTCACTTGTTGAAAGAGCAGTGCTCTGAAAGCTTGTGATTTCAAATAAACTTGTTGGATTATAACTTGGTGTCATTTGAATTCTGACTTTGTCGACCCCATTCCAACACTGGCACCTCCACTTGATGAATACTGGCCAAGATGGAGGCTGGGGCAAGACAGCAGTGAGCTGGAGTTACCAAGTACTCAGTCTGACTTTCATGCTGGGAATTGTTGTGAACCAGTTTTTCTGCACTGTGGGGAAAGAATAGCAAATTACGTGTGACTAAAATGATAATAGTTAGTAATGCAATGTTACTGTAATTCTCATTTTGCTAGTCAAACTTTAGGAGCAAAATCAACTTTTTATTTTTCGACTTTGAGAATCTCATTTTTCTGATCTCCCTATATTCTACCAACAAACTCACTATTGCCCCCATTGCTCAAGCCGTAGATTAATTCAGCCCCCAAAAATTAAGAGTCAAAGCAGTGTAATCACAGCAAACCTCAACACATTATAAAAGTTACATTTGCTATATTTTCTCTTACTCTTAGATATCAATTAAGATTAAAAGCATCCACATTTGTCTGGTTTTTGCAGGAGCAGGGGCAGGAAGTGTATAATAAACAGCACACATGAAATCAAAATGACAGTGACAATTTCCAAAGTGAGCATTAAGTAATGAGTAGCTGATCCTCAACCATCACCCTCAACCTTTCTGTGGAGGTGAGGGAGGATGAAACCTTACCACTGGATCCATGCAATCATAAGAAGGAAATTTGGTAGTACAGTATTAAATTCTGTACTTGATAATTGAAGGTCAAGTCTGAATTGGGGAGTCAGTAGAGAGTGCCAGTAAATCTGGTGGAATCTAGGATGGAGAGATCGAGGAGGTAAGGGTAATTGGGCAAAGAGAATGAGTAGATGGGGAAGGGAAGTTTTGTGGGGAGAGGGTGCCTTTTGGGAAGGGTAGCTCTTACTGCAATTTGGGGAAGGAGAGATCGGGGAATTCTGTGGTGGGGGAGACTAAGGGCAATCGATGATGGGTGAGGATTGAGGTAGAGATATCAGAGGAGAATTTGCTATCCTTTGATTGGGAGCTTGGCAGAAACCTCCTGCAATGTCTCCTGGGGAGAACTGGGTAGGAGTTTCTGCAATTAAGAGAGATAGAGAAAGAATCACAAAATCATAAGCCCCACAGTGAGAACAGCCTCAGGGCATGAACTCTGAAACACCAACCACATACAGCTACATCACCCCCAAAATACACAGTTACACTGTGTCTTATCAGTCACAGTCTGATGCTTGGGTCGATTCACAGACTGAGGGAGGAGGATCTGTCTTAATGTATCCATTGATAGAATGACAGAATGGTGTCTGGAGTAACCCATGCATTGACAGGCTGAGGAAGAGAGGTCTGGGGTAACAGATTGAGGGTGAGGGGCTTGATGAATTTCATCTACTGACACATCATTCATCAGGAATGACTAACCTCTTACAAATCCATGCTGGCCAACTGAAAACTTTCAAAGTCCTCTCCTTAACTATGCAATGTTCTTACCTGTAAAATCCCATGATGGAAACCATCTGGTCCTGGGGATTTGTGATCTTTTTGCATCACCACTTGGTTTGCTGGCTGTGTTAAGGTCAAGACCACCATCAGGTGGAGCACTTCAGGCCCATGTGCAGAATTAGAGCATTGCACGACTCAGTAACTGAAAAGTGATGGTGAAGCAGCTATTTGTAATAAAGATGGTGGCGCCCAAATATTCACAGGGCATAAACTCTAGAGCATCCCAGGCACTATTGAATAATCTGAACATGTGGGTTTTAATCCTCTGGATCGTGAAATTACAGCCTGCTAGCTACCCCATAGTTAATATTATATCATATGGATGTATATGTGATTGTTTTAGAAAATAACATTTTGGAATTTGACTGTTAGGATGAGTTAATGACTTGACTATCATACCTTACACTCACAGGATGTTCAAAGAATGACAAAATTAAACTTGGATCTTTCTCAGTCAGCAATGTCACCATGCCTCTGTAGATGGCCAATTTAATTTGGGTTAAATCAAATTGAAAAGCCTCTACCTTCTCGCGGAATGGATACTAGATATGGAGACTGAGGTTGCGGTAGGTTAATTTGTGACTATGATGCCTGCATCTATATTTGAAGCTGACTTATTTTCATTTCGATCCCCAAGTTTCCTGTTTGATAATGAATATCAATTCTGAATCTCAACTCATTCTGGATCGTATATGACATCTTCCATGCAGTAACAGGAGATGTTGGCAACTGAAATCCATAACATAGGAGACTGACATCATTTGCGCTTCCGTATGCATGTGCAAATGGCTCCCAGTGTCCATCTTTAGTAATAAGCACATTGGGAACACAATCCTGTTCTTCTTCACTGATATTTTGTTTATATTAATTTTGGTGAATCCTTTCCCTGAGTAAAATATTTGTTTCCTTGGGGTATCTAGCTTACTGACCTCTCCCTCTGCTGTAAGCGCTGCTACAAAATAATCACTCACCATGTCTGCATTTCCTTACTTTCATGGACAATTGCAATAATACCTTTCTAATGGACCAACATTACTTCCAATGACCCTATTTTTCCTAATATAGTTGCAACTTAATTGTGTTGTTTTTGATATTACAGTCGTCCCCCATACCTCCGGGGGATACGTTCCAAGACCTAGCGCGGAAGCTCACGACCACAGATAGGACCAAACCTATTAATTTAAATGGGAAATTTACCTTCCCAGCAGCCCCCTCGTCCTGATTCTGGAATGTTCCCTGTAATATGTTCGGGCCGTGGTAAACTGCAGAAAACTGAAACCATGGTAACAGGACCTGTGGATATGGGGGTTACCCTGTACTTTTAAGTTTTTTTGGCAAGTGGATTGACTCCTCAGGGATAAATTGGTTCTGCAAGGCATTAAATTCTTTCCTGAATATCTCTATCTTCATCTTTTGTCCTTCTATCTGTTAACAGATTTTTTCAGTTTACCATAATAGTTTCTGAATCACCTCATTGCAGCCAGCCTTACCTCAAATTAAATTTTATTGGCTATTTTGCATTTCTCCCTTTTAACATGGCATTCAATTCAGTCATATTCTGATTTCTATTGCACAAATGTTCACAAACTGCTCGGCTGTTAATTAAATCTGGCTCATTACTCATTAGTAAATCTAATCCATTTTGCTACGTTGTTGGTTCAAGGTCATATTGCAGCAGAAAACTATCCCAAACACTGGGGAATTCAGTGCCTTTCTGATATATGTTAGTCTGCTTATTTCACAAAACATGGAAGTTAAAAATTTCCCATTTTAAACACACTTTTCTTTACATGCTTGCCTCATCTTTGTACTTCTACAATTTAACACTTCACAACTGCTCTTGATGGCCTATATACCACTTTTCTGCAAAAATTAGTCCTTGATTCTACTCATAATTCTACCATTTCCTGCTAATGCGTTTTTATATCCTCTTTTATCATGAGGTGGTTTCATTCATTATCACTAGGACTGCTCTCTCTTTACCATTTCCCCTTTCTTTCTGTAGCCCTTATAACCTAACATATTTAGTTTCTTGTTCTGGCCATCTTCTGAAAATAACTTCTTAATGGCTACTATTTAAATTGAATTTACATCTTCAATCCTCTTACTTTGTTCTTTACACTCCATGCTTTTACAAAACATGTGCTTACTTGAGTAAATGCACCTTGTTCTGTTATATCACTTCATAGCTTGTAATATTTTTGCTGTATCTGTCCTGCAGGAGGATAATTTCTGAGTATCGCTCCAATCTCTTTCTTAATGTTTTTTTCAGAGGCTTTTCCATATCAGTTCTACCCGTCCCCATTTATGTCTTTAAAATCCTTGTGATTGCCTTTCTGCAATAATCTTAGTCCCAGCTCCATTTATGTGAAACTCATTTGGATTGTAGACTTCTTTCCTGACCCAGTCCTGGTGTCAGTGTCAGACGAAATGGAATGTCTTTCCCACATGAGTCTTTTCAGTACATTCACCTCCCGAAATAGCTTATCTTTGTGCCAAATTGCACATGGTTCAGATTCCCAAAGCCTTGCCCTTTAGTCAGGTTTTAGTTCCTGTCACTTATCAACAGGATCCCTTCCAATATTATCAGCCCAACAGATATCAGATTAATTGGATCCTTACTCTCCCTCTCCAGTATCCTTCTAAGCTGCTTCAAGATGTCCCTCATCCTGACACCAGGCAGGCAACTTTTGCATGGGATGTTGGGTTACTTTGTATCCACCCGATAACCTTCTGATGAGATTTGGTCCACAGAAAGATCCTTACCTACCCCAATGTCCCTCTACAAAGCTTTCCTTCAGCTATCAAGTCATGTCACCATGGTCTTACCAGACTGCAGGGTTGCTCTCTCATTAAAGAGAGAGAGAGAAACGGTTGGCGGTGATTTAACTTGAGGGCCATCATACCTCAAACAAGGGGAGAGGGGTTGAATAGGAGAGTTTTTCATGGTAACCTCAACAAATGTGGGGATTGACCCCATGCTGTCAGTATCACACTGCTTTGCAAACCAGCCATCTAGCCAACTGAGCTAAACCAATCCCCACCCTTTAATAATAAAAGGCAACAAGAACAGTGCTCCCCGTTCAAGTGATGCACTATAGCAAAGGATTCTTCTATTATAGAAAGTAACAAGTTAAATCAGTTAGATTCAGTGTATGAATATCAGTTTCCCTGTTTTCACTCCTCTGCCTATGCCAGGGAGCAGTGAGGACCAATACACGTTATGGTTTCACAAGCAAGAGCAGTTTTCCAGTACTTGGTCCTTGCTATTCCTCTCCATGTGTTAGTTTGAATGCTGAGTGCTGTTAAACAGGCTCAGTATTCTTGTCACACAATGTTTTGAGCATGGATCATCGGAAAGGGCTGAGAATCAGGAACTTGCCTGACTTCACCCAGCCTGGATTTGTGGGCAGGGCCATGCAGTACAACAGAATGTGACTGAAGCCTGTTCAGCATTCATCAGAAGAAAAATTTGTGGAGCTTATTTGGCAGGTTATAAAACATGGATGTAGTTTGGTCTGCAAAAATCCAAACAAGCTATAGTAAATGAACTGAGCGCAAGAAGTTGATGACAACATAAGATGTGATTATACAGTGTTTTCTCCCAAAATCAGAATACATTTGCAGGTAATTGCTTCACTCAAATTGTCAACAGTATATTTCATACCAGCAAAATAACCATTGAGACATCATGCTTTAGTTATATCCCTCTCCCTGTCTGTCAATATTGGTCTTCCTTTAAAAATGTTTTGTCAGTGCATTTCACACGTTGTTCACTGAGGCACGTCACGTGTTTTAGTTCCCATCCGCTTCCTGTCAGCGTCTCTCAGTCATATTGAACAACTGTCTACTTCCTATATAATTGAGAAGAAAATCTTATTAGCATTGCTGGAGGAAAGGAAAGACCCAGTATTCACCTCACTAGGATTAAACATACTCCTGCAGTGCCATATACACCATTCAGATTGTAATGCTAAATTGCATTACCAGTGCCAGCTGTCTGAACAGAGTGAAACTCAGTGATTGAAGGTGTGATATACTGCAGTAGGTTAACAAAAAAAAGCTATGCACAAGAAGTTGATTGAACCTTTGTGTCACAGCAAAGCCCAATGTTACAGTATTCTTGTTCTGTTACTGAATCAAGTACTGGTTAAGTTCAAATCGTCCAACGACAACTAAAAAAACATTACATTTAAAAGTGGGAGGAAGGAAAATAGTTGGCTCAAAAAGGACATAATTCCATGACTTTTCAACACTATTCAATTGCTCACTATTGCATTGTGTTTATAGATCAGTCTAATAGTTCTATCGTGATCTGCATTCAGTTGCTATGGTTCTAGATTTGATGTACAGTAGTTCTTTTTGTAGCTAATGTGTGCACCAATTGTATTAATCTTTTGTTGCTACTGTTTAAAGTCTAACAGTACTTCTTTACCTATGTGAAAAGAAAAACGATATTGTGAACGGTGCTGTGGTTTTATCTGTTTAAACTTTTGCCGTTCTTCTGTCATAAAATTGCACTTTGTTTTATCTTCAATTTGCCACAATACAGGATTACACATAATGATATGTGCTCACCAATATAAGATTAGATTCCCTACAGTATGGAAACAGCCCTTTTGGATGGAAGTGTCCACACCAACCCTCTGAAGAGTAACCCACCCCTGACTAATGCACCAAACACTATGGGCAATTTAGCCTAACCAATTCACCTGACCTGCACATCTTTGGCAGATTTGCATTTATCTAGCACCTTTCATGGCGAAGAGATATCTCAAGGCGGTTTGCAACCAATTAAGCATACTGAACAAAAAGAGGAAAATAGAGAACATATGACATGGGACACCAATCTCATCCAGGAATGAGAAAAAACAGATATCTTTGGTCTCTGGGAAATCCTTTCATGGGTGTGTTCAGATCAACAGGCCATAGTTTGAGCCCTGGCTCAGTCAATCACGTCTTCCCTTATAGTTGGAAAACTGTGGCTTTCAGTTCCATTCCAAACTTTGCTCATAGAAATGAAGACAGACTCACCAGTGTGGTACTGAGGCAGTGCTTCTCCCTCAGGAGCAGGTGCTGCCTTTCTAATAAAATGGTAAACCGAGAACATGTCTGCTTTCTCAGTTGAATTTGACATGTCGTAGGGCAATATTTTGAAGAGGAGGAGGGGAGAAACCACCAGTGTCCTGGCCAATCACTCAATTAACAACCCAAAACAGAATATCTGGTTATTGTCAAATTGCTAAGTTTGCTATTGAACAATTGACCGCTGCAGTTCCTGCAATACAGGTGTTTACACTTAAAAGATACCTAATTGCTGCAAAGCGCTTTGAAATCTCTCATGTTCCTGGGAGTTGCGATATGAAAGTGAATCTTTGTTCTTCTAGTTCGACTCCCAGTAAGATCTTTAAACACATTTTCGAGTAATGGTCAAAAAGTGGAATAGCTTTTATAAGACTTTCTATTATCTTATTCAGAACATTTTCTTTCTTTAATTTGATTTGAAAAGCGTGTGGGATATACAGCTGACCTTTTGAAAATAAAAATTGTTGACATCCACAGATCCTATATTCTGTTAAAAGAAGGACAGCAATTGTCAAAGGAGCAGATAATGATCTTCCCACTTATTTAGTGGCAGTGTGAATATTGTTAACTGACACTCAAAATTCCCACAGGATATTGCTTGCCAAACAAGCCTCTCTCTTGAATTGTTTATAACTGCAATTAGAGAATGCTGATGCTCTTGGGAAGTATGCAATAGAATTCAGGTCATCGAGCTCGTCATTGAAGAGTCTAAGAATCCTGGCTATGGACAGCCAATTACACTGTACAGGCGTAGCTGCAGAAGAAGTACACGTAGGTCGGCAGTCCTGATCTCACTTTCCTCCCTCCAAGCATGAAAAGGCAGATGTTCCCCAGATCGCCTGAGACAAATAATTGTAGAAATATTGAATTTTGTTTTTGGTGAATTGGCTCAAGCTGTTACTGAGCTCTTTTCCTCATGTACTCATGCACAGAAAACTTAGAGCAAGTCAATATTGTTGTAATGTTGCCAAGAAAGGTTAGAACTCGGGAGACACAGGTGGGATCATCTGCTCCCAGGGCTGGCGAGCTTGGAGATGGGAAGGGCATTTAATTAGACAGGAATGTGGCACACCCAAAATCTGCCACTTTCTCACTTCTACCAGAATTAAAGCCTAGGCACAGAGGCCCATGGTCAACCTTCCAGCCTGGCTGCCCACTGAAGTCAACGCTGGGCAACTATGACTTCTAAAGTGTTTCAGCCTGCTACCACTAGGATAAATCCAGCTGCAGGTGAATCTAGCACCATACTATAGGTCAGACTATGTGGGATATGTCACATTGCAAAGGGAGGGCATCCCTTGATCTAAGGCAGTCAGTGCTGATTGGGGGACTGAATGTCAAGAGGAGGCTTTGTCCTCAGAACAAACTCCAACTTGACCCTTGGTTCTGACTTTTCTGACCCCTTCCCCTGTAGACCCAACCAGAAGGTCAACGGTTAACTTACAATTCTCCTTAGTCATCTATGATTCTGGAATTAGGTGCTCCTTTGGTAGCAGTTATAGCCTCCTCCATGTCATTCTGCGCACCACACTGCCAGCCTTCTGATTGGCAGGCAACTCCTATTGATGGGACTTCGTCTCCTGTGGTTTTAATTCCTGGTACAGGTCATCACTGCCTGGTTGGCGTGTAATTGGCTGGTCTTCCCTGGGAGAGAAAACACAGCTTCCACACAGGCTCTTCACTCAATTGAGGATTACCCTGACACCTCAAAAACATTTTGCTTGTTGTTCTTCAAATCAACCACTGTACAGGTAACACTTTTACACAGTAAAGCAGCCTAAGGTGAAACAAACTGAAGTGTTACCATTAAAGTGGCTTGAAGTGTGTATACTTCAATGCAAGAAGTATACGAAATAAGGTAGGTGAACTTGCAGCGTGGGTTGGTACCTGGGACTTCGATGTTGTGGCTATTACGGAGACATGGCTAGAACAGGGACAGGATTGGCTGTTGCAGGTTCCAGGATTTAAATGTTTTAGTAGGGTCAGAGGTGGGGGTAAAAGAGGGGGAGGTGTGGCATTGCTTGTCAAAGATAGTATTACAGCGGTGGAAAGGACGATGGATGAGGACTTGCCATCTGAGGTAGTTTGGGCTGAGGTTAGGAATAGGAAAGGTGAGCTCACCCTGTTAGGAGTTTTTTACAGGCCTCCTAACAGTCCTAGAAACATAGAAGAAAGGATTGCGAGGATGATGCAAGAGAAGAGAGAAAGTAATAGGGTGGTTGTTATGGGGGACTTTAACTTTACTGATATTGATTGGGAAAGCTATAGCTCAAGTTCGTTAGATGGGACAGTGTTTGTTCAATGTGTGCAGGAGAGTTTCCTGACAATATGTAGACAGGCCAACAAGAGGTGAGGCCAGACTGGATTTGGTTCTGGGTAACGAACCAGGCCAGGTGTTAGACTTGGAAGTAGGTGAGCACTTTGTTGATAGCGATCACAATTCTGTTATGTTTACTTTAGTGATAGAAAGGGATAGGTGTATACCACTGGGCAAGAGT
>NC_057712.1:29813384-29819906 GCF_004010195.1 Chiloscyllium plagiosum
GGTGTACAAGATGATTGGGGGTTAGATAGGGTTGACAGTGTGAACCTTTTCCCGCGTATGGAGTCGGGTATTACAAGGGGGCATAGCTTTAAATTAAGAGGGGGGTAGATATAGGACTGAAGTTAGGGGTAGGTTCTTCACTCAGCGAGTCGTAAGTTCATGGAATGCCCTGCCAGTAGCAGTGGTGGACTCTCCCTCTTTATGGGCATTTAAGCGGGCATTGGATAGGTATATGGAGGATAGTGGGTTAGTATAGGTTAGGTGGGCTTGGATCGGCGCAACATCGAGGGCCAAAGGGCCTGTACTGCGCTGTATTCTTCTATGTTCTATGTTCTAAATGCTAGGACATAGTAAAGTTGAAAATTGTCTTCTTGAGGAATTTCACACCATTAGTTTCAGCTTGGATTTCATCATAGTTCCAAGATTTAAAATTGGGTCGGGCTCAGTCTTCTGTCAGACCCACTCTGAAACTAATTACTTTTGGGTTGAATAATACTGAGTTAGATTTATTTCCCTCCAAAATATTCCTCATTTTCCATAGAGAAGACTCTGGCTTTCAAACATTGCTTTCTTATCATGGTAATGTTGAATTGTCCTTATGGATCAATGTATCTGAAACATACGCTAGCCAAGCCGACAGCAATGTTCAGTCATAGCAGCTGATCCCAGAATGTGACTCTTTCTTTAACTTCGTATTGTCATTTTTGAAAAAAATATGTTAACATTTGTTAAAGGAAAAATGCTGACTTATGCCCATGTTAAGATGCATGACTTAACAGAAAGGTAGGGCAATATTTACTCTATTATGCAGCATTGGTGCATAGGAATTTCCACAGAATTATCACTCTAGGAGAAATAATAGTACAATATCTGGCTCATCAAATCATGTCTGATTTGATGCTTCCCTCAACTTCAATTCCTGTCTGTTCCTCCATAACACTGGAGATGGTGAGCAATAGATGATTTGAGCAGATGGTGGCATAGTTGTTGAAAATCTGCAACATTTTATTTTTCTTTTATATTTGCTTGTGGACCGAATTGGGTCCAATGGCTGTGGAAGGAGTTCTGCATTTGTGAAAACAAATTACTACAAGGCATTATGAGTTATATTTATACTGTTGCTTTGCAAAATGTGGGGGAGCTGCAATATGAAATGAAAGCTAGGTGTGTGTGCAGAGCGAGGTTTGGCTAGCCAGATTGCTGACTGGTTTGTGCAATTGTGACCAGTTTTGGATTAGCCTGATGACAACGCTCTGATTGGCGGCTGGGCATTTGAACAGTTTGGGTGAAGAAGCCAATGGACAGCTGGGAGAACAGATTCTGTATCCGTATATCTCCACAGTTAAGTGTACCAAAATTCTGAAGAAAGACAATTAATTACGCCCATCAGTTACTGTAAGCTGATACTTTTAACGAGTAACTAAGAGATTATGTAATGAATGCACCAATCACCCTGTGCCTCCTGCAGAGGAGAGAAAGAACTTGGAGAAATATGCAGGTTAGGTGGATTGGCCATGCTAAATTGCCCAAAGTGTCCAGGATGTGCAGGCTAGATGGGTTAGTCATGGGAAATGCAGGGATACAGGGATAGGATAGGGTCTGGGTCTGGGTGCACTGCTCATTGGAGGGTCAGTGTGGACTCGGGATGAATATTCTGCTTCCACACTGTTGTGATTCTATGATTCTAAATAGTATTGAGGAACAGAAGGTCTGAGGAGGCACCCTTGTCAACTGGTGCTATTGAATTATTCTTTCCCAGTTTTCTCCCTTCACCCAGAATGCCAGAGTTTTGTTATGATTTGGAGATGCCGGTGTTGGACTGGAGTGTACAAAGTTAGAAATCACACAACACCAGGTTATAGTCCAACAGGTTTAATTGGAAGCACACTAGCTTCATCAGGTGATAGTGGAGGACACAATTCTAAGGCACAGAATTTATAGCAAAAATTTACAGTGTGGTGTAACTAAAATTATACATTGAAAAATACCTTGATTGAATGTTGAGCCTTTCATCTGTTCGAATACCATGATAGTTTCACTTCTTCCATGTGTAAATCTCAAAACCTTTTTTTAAAAGTTGCATTCTCAGGTTAGCTGTAACAATGGGTGTTAGCTAGACAATATGTTGAAGATGTTAGCCCCCCCACCGCCCCCCCCCCCCCCCCCGTGTTCTCCGTCTATGCCATGATGTTTAGATTGATTCTAATCTAAAAAGTGAGAAAACAAGAGTTTTACATGAATTCGTGCAGTTTTTGAGCAAAGTACAATGTAACTCTGCAAGTACAAATTCACCCCACAAAATATGTGTGTGCATGTGGGTCTTTGTCTGTGTGTGCATGTCTGGGGTGGCGGGTTGTGAGTGTCTGTGAGAGAGAGTGTACATGTGTGTGCATGAGTGTAGAGTGGTCTACGTCTCTGAGAGGATGCCTGTGTGGGTGTGGGAGTGTGTGTGTGTCTGTAAGGGTGTGTGTGAGTGTCTGTGTGCTTGTCTGTGTATATGTGTGTTCGTGTGTATGTGTGTGTATAGGAGTGCCTGTGTGTGTGTATAGTGCAATGGTGGTCACTGAAGTGTGACATGAACCCAAGGTCCCGGTTGAAGCCCTCCCTATGGGTACCAAACTTAGCTATCAGCCTCTGCTCGGCCACTTTTCGCTGCTGCCTGTCCCCAAGTCTGCCTTGGAAGATGGTCACCCGAAGGTCCGAGGTCGAATGTCCTAGACCGCTGAAGTGTTCCCCAACTGGGAGGGAACACTCCTGTCTGTTGATTGTTGTGCGGTGCCCATTCATCCGTTGTCGTAACCTTTGCTAGGTTTCCCTAATGTACCATGCCTCAGGGCAACCTTGCCTGCAATGTATAAGATAGACAATGTTGGCTGAGTCATATGAGTACCTGCCATGTACAAGGTGGGAGGTGGCCCCACGCGTAATGGTGGTATCTATGTCCACACTCTGACGCGTCTTGTAGCACCAACCGTGACAGGGTTGTATGGAGTTGTCCTGAGAGCCGGGCAGCTTGCTACAAACAATGATTTGTTTGAGGTTTGGCGGTTGTTAAAGGCAAGCAGTGGAGGAGTGGGGAAGGTTTTGGCGAGGTGCTCATCCTCATTGATAATGTGTTGCAGGTCATGAAGAACATGGCGTAGTTTTTCAGCTCCTGGGAAGTACTGAACAACGAAGGGTACCCTGTCGGTTGCAGCACATGTCTGTCTCCTGAGTTTTTGTTGTCTGTCTGTATAGGTGTTTTGGGGTTTAAAGGAGTGTTTGAGTTTCATCTAGTAGACATACATATTAATAGCTCATAGTTTTGTTTATCTGTGTCTGGAATTTATTCATAGTGCACGGTAGTTCTTATTTAGCACTGGAGCCAGACCGCAGTTTTCTGTCAAGCTGATACTATCAGATAGATAAACTGAGAACTTTGTGTGCTTTGGTTGAACAATTAAGTTTGTTGTGATTGAGGGAGTAGTGAGGCTTTAGAATGAGCTCACTTTTCTAAGAGGGTCTTAGCATGATAATGAGGTCAGCATTCGAATCCAACCAAGGCAATTGATAAAATTAAAATTAAATTAATAAATCTAAATTATAATGTTGGTAGTGGTGACTTTGAGAGCTATTATAAATTATTGCAAAATTCCATCTAATTTTTGAATGTTTTTTAGGGAAACAAATTTGCCATCCTTACTTGGTCTGTTCTATATGTGACTGTAGCCTCACAGCAATGTCATTTACTTTTAACACCTCGAAATCTGAAATGGCCTAGCAAGCTACTATGTTCAAAGTGAGTTAGGATGGGTAGCAAATGCTGGTCTCGTCAGTAAAGCCTTAGTTGAATAAAAGAAATGTAAAAATTAAAGAGAATTCCAAAAATTAAAGAACTTCTGAAAAAAGAAATGCCTTCTCATCATTAACTGGGGACTCTTTATCTGTAAACTGTGCCACTGATGGAGTCCTCGATGATTTTTCATTATTTTTATTTTATTCTTTTAGCAGTTTTGGTTTGGAGCTGTGAACTGCAAACAATGAGCTAAAGATGATCTTTGAGTGGGTAAGACATTATGTTAAAAAAAAATAAGTTTTTGCTTATTTGTGAGACCAGATCTTGGAGCTAATTGTAGAGGTTGTTTCCTGATCAAAAGATTCTGCAGATGCCTTGGCACAGGCGAAGAAATAGATAGCAGAATTTGGTTGTTCATGTGGGCAGTACCTGGGAATTGGTTCCAGCAAGTCTGGAAAGACCTTATGTTCATCAGATAGCTGATTTTACATGGTAACCGGGGTCTCATGGAAGAGTTAGTCTATCAGAGAGAGGCCAAAGTTGGAACCAGTTTTTTAATTGTTCTTTCTAGAAAAGAAGGAATCTGGTTGTTGAGGCTACATCATGAGGATTTGAAAGCTCCCTGCCTAAAGTCCCATGAGCAGCACTTGGGAAGTTCAGAAAATAGGAATCTAAGTTATAAGTATTACTGCATTATTTGAGTGAACTGAAAAAGTGACCCTGATCAACATGTTAGGAAAATCAACCTAGAAACAATCAGCTATGCCTATGGAACAGCAAATCATGAAAACCATTTAAGTAACGAGGCTACTTTTGTTATTTTCTTTACTTATTCCTTAACCATTTGTCTGTCCATCTTTTGTGCAAATAGGGCTGAAAATAAATGGCTTGGGGTTTAAAGCTTAGACTAGTTAGATTATTCTGTTGTTTAATTCTACTCTAGTAAAATTAGTATCTTGTTAATAATTTGCTAGATCTTTTGTTTAAGATTCAAATCAGTGTGTAGAAATGATTATTCACAGAGTTTGGGATTGGTTATTCAAAATTTTAGTTAGGAATCATTGGGATCAATTTTGAGTGTCTTTGAAGATTTTAATTTTACTATGTTGCGAATACAGAGGTAGAAGGATTGATTTCATTTGGCTGTCTGTCTCTGTGTTGTAACACCTGCTAATTTTATATTTCCCCTTATATCGGGCATTGTGACCACAGCCCTAATTGTGAGCCTCAACCCTCTTCGAATCTTATATGTTTTCATAACATCACCTCTCAATATTTTAAACTCTAATGATTATATACCTACTGTGCTCAATATTTTTTCATAAGATTGTCTCAGGAATCAATCTGATAATCATTCTCTCAACTGCCTCCTCTGGAATTGTGTTCCTTATTAAATAAGCGAGTCAAAATTGTACATCATACTCTCCATGGTATCTCTCAAATGCTCTGTGCAGTTGTAGCAAGACTTCCCTATTTCAATATTCAATTTTCACTGCAATCAAGTCCAACAACCCATTTGCTTTCTATATTGCATGCTGCAACTACTTGCTAACTATGAGACATGCTGACAAAGAAAAATGTTCCGAATCTAGCAAGCTCTACCATCAAGCCATTTTGGAATCAGATACCAAAAAGACTCATGGCTAGTTGCTGAGAGGAGAAGGCCAGCTCTGCTTGTACCATGTTCTCCACCCTGTTTCATATTCAAATAACTCTGATAAATTAATCAAACATGATTTCTTTTTCACAGATGAATGTTGACTCTACTTGATTATTGTATGATTTTTAAATACCATGCTACTCCTTCCTTAATAGATTTCAGTATTTTCCCAAAGGCAGATGTTAGGCCAATTGGAATGTAGTTTTCTACTTTTTGTCTCCTCCTTTTCTGAAAGAGTGGTGTTGCATTTTCTTTATTTCCAAATTAGTGGGACTGTTTGAGAGTCTAAGGATTTTTGAAAGGTTACAACCAATATCTGGTGAAGGGCTTCTGCCCAAAACGTTGACTGACCTGCTCCTCGGATGCTGACTGACAGGCTGTGCATTTCCAGCACCATACTCTTCGACTCTGATCTCCAGCATCTACAGTCCTCACTTTCTCCAACCATTGCTTCTGCAGCCTCTTCTCTCAGGCTATCTGATGCAAACCATTTCGTTGAGGGGACATGTCAGCTTTTAATCCCATTAGTAGTCCGAGTACATTATTTTGTGATAGTGCTTGTTTTAAGCTCTCCTATCTCCTTTGCCGCTTGATTTCCTGCTATTCTTTGAGATTTTTCTTTAGGTGTCTTCTGCTGTGAAGACAGATGCAAACTATTTATTCAAAGCTTTTACCACTTCCCATTATTAACTCTTGAGTCTGCTCTTTTAAGGGACCAACACTTATTTTAGCTACTCTCTTTTTTTTTTATACGCCTTCAAACGTTCTTATTTTCTGGCTTTATGTTTATTGTTAATTTATTCTCATGTTGTAATGAATTGTTCTTTATCCTATCTTCACCATGGACATCCAGTCCCTATACACCTCCATCCCCCATCACGAAGGACTCCAAGCCCTCCGCTTCTTCCTTTCCCGCCGTACCAACCAGTACCCTTCCACTGACACCCTCCTTCGACTGACTGAACTGGTCCTCACCCTGAACAACTTCTCTTTCCAATCCTCCCACTTCCTCCAAACAAAAGGAGTAGCCATGGGCACCCGCATGGGCCCCAGATATGCCTGCCTCTTCGTAGGATATGTAGAACAG
>NC_057712.1:29820900-29881749 GCF_004010195.1 Chiloscyllium plagiosum
ACCTTAACCTCCTTCCACCTATCACATTTCCAACGCCCCTCCCCCAAGTCCCTCCTCCCTACCTTTTATCTTAGCCTGCTTGGCACACTTTCCTCATTCCTGAAGAAGGGCTCATGCCCGAAACGTCGATTCTCCTGCTCCTTGGATGCTGCCTGACCTGCTGCGCTTTTCCAACAACACATTTTCAGCTCTGTCACTTTCTCCTGTTCTTTATCCTAGCCGTGTTTTGCTTGTTTCTGAAAATCATCCCAATCTTCTTCCCCATAATGAATCTTCATAGTCTATCATTATTTTCCTTGCAATTTAATTATATGCTTAACTTCCTCAGTTAGTAATGAATGGTGCATATTTCTTTCTAGTCTTTCTTTCTCAATAGAATATATTTTGTGGGGAGTAATGAAATATTTCACTAAACATCTACCAGTAATTAATAACTTACCTTCTAATTTATTTTCCCAATTGATTTTAGCCAAATCTCTTTTCACACTTGTGTAATTTATTTTATTTGAGTTCAATAATACTAGTTTCAGACCCAAAGACAAAGATAAACTCAGTGGGATTTGCAGTTTGTGTGGAGAGAGAAACTGAGTTAACGTTTAGAGTTGGCATGACTTGTATTTAGAATTCCAGTTGCAGTTGTAGTAGGTCGTTTCACTAGTTGAGCTATACATTGTATACAGGATTGGTATATCCCCAGTCCTAATATAAAGAGCTGCCCGATTCAGAAAAAAACAAGTAAAACTACCCAAGCAATCACTGATCCGTTCAACATTTTTTTACTTTCTTAAACATTTTCTTGGAATGGACAGGTTCCATAGGCAGAAAGAGATGAATCACCTCTTGACTTATTTAAAACAGTCTGCAAATTCAAGGTGTGTCCTTCACAGGTATTACCAATGGTATATGAAATATGTTGCAATTGTCATGGGAACAATGCACTTGAAATCAATTCCCTCCATTCCTCAAGTCATCAAAAATGTGGAATATGACAAATTTGATCACTAGGATGATTAAGTTTATCTGTAAGCCCAATCTAAGATGAAAGAAACTCTCACCATGTTTCATCAGTGAATAAGGAAACAAAAATATTTTTATAATTACAAGCTTATCATGTAATTCATGGGAAAAATTATATGTTGTGAATACGCAAACTGAAGCTGTAACCCTTTCAGATCCAGATGTGCACACACTCATTCACAAAAAGGGTAGATGAGACAAATAGTTTTGTATGGAGACCATGAATGAAAGCATAGGCTAAAAAGGTCAAAGTGTGTGGACAAAAAGTCCAAACCACAAAGGAAATGGACTGATTTTCTTTTCAGTATTTGGTGATGTCAACACTTAGTCAAGTTTGTGGTGATCGCCAATTTGGTAGCTAGTCAATTGGACCTGGATCTTAGTTGAGTTAAAAGTTTTCTTTCTTTTCAAAGTCTTTTACTACTGGTTTTCTTCCAGTCAAAGAGGGATAGAAAGCTTGGCTTCCTTAAGGCTTTTGTGGTCTGTATACTCACTGCTCTCTCTCTCTTCAGTTCTGTCATAAACTGCAATGTACAATCAATCCACAAGCTGTTGATAGCAGTGCTTTTTTCAACCAAAGGCACGTGGTGCCAGTGCGTCTCACAAAAGTATCAAAATCTAGTTTCCCCAAAATGTCCATGTTCTTCTCTAATCAACAAGAGAACAGCACAAAGTTCTGCTTTTGCTTCAAGTTGTAAATAAAACCATCGAGTTCGAGTGTCGAAACTTCCATATTCCATTTGTATATTTCCAAATAAATCGTATCTATGATGTACAAAACTTTGAATGCTCAACTATTATGTCAACTATTATTGTCAGATACCAAACAAAAGGCCCTGAGATAACTATGTGCAGTAGAGTATCCAATTCAGCCAGACCTTCACAAATGCTCATCAGGAATTTTAAGCAGAATTTGCATTCAGTTCATTCAAATTCCCATAATCTTTTGCACTGCTTAAAACAAAAAATGCATGACATTGGAACATCTTCCCCCTCTGCATACGGTGATCCAATGCACACTTAGAAAAACTAAACCTTGCAGATTTTTACCTGAACTTGAGAATGGATCATTTATAAATGTGAAACTATCTCCTGTTTAATCAATTGCTTGGCTTATGTTACAGCTTAGTTAGAGACAAAAAACTGCAGATGGTAGAATCCAAAATAGACAAGCAGGAGGCTGGAAGAACACAGCAAGCCAAGTAGCACCAGGAGGTGAAGTTGAAATTTCGGGTGTAACCCTTCTTCAGGACTGCGGGTGGGTATAGGGGAAGATGCAGATAAAGAAGGTGGTGAGGGCAGGATAGTGGAGTGGGAATAGGTGAAGACAGGTAGAGGGTACAACCTGGTAGGTCAATGTGAGTAATGAATCTGTTTCCTGGCAGGGAGAAGTGGAAGGGAGTGGGAGGGGCTAGGAAGGGAGTTGGGGGATGGGAAGGAGGTTATTTGAAATTGGAGAACACAATGTTGAGTCCTCCGGGCTGTAGGCTGCCCAGGCAGAAGCTGAGGTGTTGTTCCTCCAATTTGCAATGTGGTTCATTGTGGCAATGGAGTTGTCATGTTACAGCTAGGCTGGTACCTCTTGAGGCTTTTCTAATAGTTTGGGCCCTTCATCACTCAACATTCCCTTATACTTGCAACCTGAAACCTTGGTGATAATAACATATATGTAATCTTCATTGCCTCAATAATGTAGAAACCCTTTGTAAGAGCTTTTTATAATCGCTTCTCAATTCTTGACCTACCTTGTCACTAAAGCCTTCAATATTAAAACCAACAAGTCTAACTCTCACCATTACATAACTGGGACCTATTCTTACTTTCATACCACATCCAGAAAAATCTAACCATGTAAAGGCTTTTGCCATGCATTTTTTGTTTTAAACAGTGCAAAAGGTTATGTGAATTTGAATGAACTGAATGTAAATTGTGCTTAAAATTCCTGATGAGCATTTGTGAAGATCTGGCTGAATTGCACACCAAATGGATACAACCTACTACACATCTCAGGGACTTTTGTTTGATTTCTGACAATGATAGCTGACATAATTTGGAGACATAAACAAATTACCCTTTAACTATACAGAAGCAAAATACAGTGGATGCTGGAAATCTGATATAAAAACAGAAAATGTTGGAAATACTCAGCAGGCTGGCAGCATTTCTCGAGAGAGAGAAGCAAGAGTGAACGTTTGACATTATTGACCTTTCATCAGAACTGGGAGAAGTGAGAGATGCAAAATAAAAACAAAGTGCTGGAGGAACTCAGCAGAGTTGGCAGCATTTGTGGAACGAGAAAGAGTGGTAATGTTCTGAGTCCAAAGCCTCTTTTTTCGTGGTAAAGCCAGAGACACAGCTATTAAATTGGTGAAAAAGGGAAGGGTGGAGGAAGTACAAAACAAGGAAAAGAATAAAATTTTGTGTCACAGCGGAATGTAGTAGAGTTTAGTGATAAAGAGTTGGTGATGCATCGACAAAGTGGGTCATAACAGGAGAAATAAAGAAACAGAAGATGTTTGAATGGCAGAATAATGAACAGCTGCTGTCTGAAACCAAAAAAAAGATAAAAACAAGATTGAGATTGACGTGTGCAAAGAAACAAGAAAATCAAATGAGGGGACAGATTCTAATCTTGAATTGCTGAATTCAGGTGTTGAGTTGAGAAGGCTGAAAGGCATTTAATTGAGAGATGAGTAATTTTCAAAGCTACCAATGAGCTTCATTGGAACACGACAGGGTACTGAGGACAGTGACATCAATGGAAATACAATGAGGAGCATTGAAATGACAGGTAACAGGCAGTTTAGGGATTGTTGCAGATGGAAGGGCAGCACAGTGGCTCAGTGGTTAGCACTGCTGCCTCACAGGCATCAGGGATCTGGGTTCAGTTCCAGCCTAAGGTGACCGTCAGTGTGGAGTTTGCATGTTCTCTCTGTTTCTCCATGGGTTTCTACCAGATATTCCAATTTCCTCCCACAGTCCAAAGATGGACAGATCAAGTGTGTTGGCCATACTGAATTGTGCAGGCTAGGTGGATTAGCCATGGGAAATACAGGGATAATGTCTGGGTTGGTGGGTCAGTAAGGTCTTGATAGGCCGAATGACCTGCTTCCATGCTGTAGAGGTTCTATGGACAGGTGTTGGGTAAAGCAGAAAGAAATGGAAGTAGCTCAGACAGTCCCTCAAGCATACTCTGCAGTTTAGTATGATTATAGTTCATTACCTACAGCAAGTCCATTTTCCTGTCCTTAACTCATGATTCTCTGACAGTCCAAAAATCTGACGATCTCAGCTTTATCTCTGACACTTGCTTGGAAGTTTGTTATTGGAAGGTACAAGGCTGTTAGGGGTGTTTGAAGGATGGACCATTGTGCTGCAATGGGAATCATCCCTTTTGGATCTGTGCTTACATTCTTGTTTGGGGTTAAACGGTGATTCAAAGGAGAAGAGATTTAGACAAAGTGCTTTAAGGATGCAATTCCGGATCTTCGGACCTCAGCAGCTGCTGGCACAATTGCTCATGCTGGAATGATGGAAATTGGGCATGTGCAAGAAATTAGTATTGGAGGAGTGCAGAGATCTCGGACAGTCATAGGACCGAAGGGAATCACAGAGGTAGGGAAGGATAAGACCATGAGAATGGATGAGAATTTTAAAGATGTTCCTGAACTTAAGTGAATGTAAGTCACTGAGTACATAGTTGATGCATGAACAGAACTTTTGTGAGTCAGAGTACTGGCAAAAGAGTTTTGGATAAGCTGAACTCTGGTAACCTTTAATTTCCTATATGTCCTCCCATATTTACAAGAGCTAAGTAAATCTGATATGAGTGTACATCTAATGTAACAGTCAGTTCTATCTATCTAACTTACAATCTGCTGCTCATCGTGATTTTGCTGGCATTTCACTGGGCATTCACCATCTTGTTAAATGGATATACAGTCGCTTGGGGCTGCTTTGCATTTTACCAGCACATGATTTAGCTCCGTATTCTCCTATCACATCTGTTTAAATCACCATACAATACAACATTTTTTTATCTCAAAAAATGTTTTGCTTTTAGCATTTGCATTAGGTTAGTGCATTAACAAGCTTCAATCTTTAAAAGTCAGGCTCTGGGTTGGATTTTTGGCACATAGAAAGGTTGGGGCAGAGCTGAAAAGATATCAACTCGCTGGCATGCTGGTTCTGCTGCTCTATCCAGCCTCAACATCATTTATATGGAGCTGCAAGCAGGGCCTTCAGAGCTACCCACCCTCATACTACAGATAGCTTATTAGTTGCCTGATTGTATGGAATGTAAGTCGAGAGTGGGCTGCTGGAAAAGCACAGCAGGTCAGGCAGCATCCGAGGAGCAGAAGAATCAACCTTTTGGGCAAAAGCCCTTCATTAGAAATGAGGAGCTTTTGCCCAAAATGTCGATTCTCCTGCTCCTTGGATGCTGCCTGACCTGCTGTGCTTTTCCAGCACCACACACTTGACTCTGATCTCCAGCATCTGCAGTCCTCATTTTCGCCAGTATGGAATGCAAACTTTGCTAAAAAAAAGATGAAGTTGGGAAGCTTATTGTTTTGCACTCAAGAAAACCAACTTTAGGACTTTGTTCTTTCCATTCTAAATTTGATTTTCTTGCATTTCAGTCCTGATGATTGCAAAGTGAAAAGCTTCAACTTCCATATGGCAATATTGCCATTTTGGTTCATTGAGGTCCTAATTATGTCCAATTAAAGATGGCCTAGTGAGCTTTGAAGTAACCATTTACTTCCATGTACTAGAAGCATGGCACTCATCCACAAACTCCATCAACAAACACATAGACCTGGACCCAATATACCGGCCACTACAGCGGACAGCTGAAACTGACAACCGGAAGCGGCAGGGACAGGCCACTATAAATGCCGGAGGAAACACCACAGAAGCGCTTCACAGGAGGCTCCCAAGCACTGAGGATGTCACCTAGCCAGGGGACGAAACGTTTGCAACAAAAACTTCCAGCTCGGCGAACAGAACCACAGCAACTTCCATGTACTGGCAGGAGGGCAGGTTAGGTGCCCAAAGGTTGGGTACAGCAGCAGGCTGGTGGTGTTGTAGGCAATGCTCCAGGCAGTCCTTGATTGGATGTGAAAGCAGCCACTTGCAGTCTGCTTGTGTAGAGGGATCTCAACCACTACCACATGTACACAAGTATATACACAGGCAGACAGACAGTCACACACACACACACACAAACACACTCACACAGAGACACACACACACACAAACATACGCGCATAGTGGTAGCTCACTGCTGAATCTACATTTCTTGAAAGATTTTAAAAAGTTGGGGAGAAGTTGTCACCTTTCTGAAGCACTCACTCTGTCACTGACCTTCCACTAATGCTCTTCTTTGGCTGGAGTGTCTATGACTGACCCTCAGCTTTGAAATGTCACCCAGGATCCTTAACTGCAGAGAAACTGGTTCATTTAATGAAAGTTCTAAACTGTCTGATTTCCTCCCCCGACCTTGGCTATGGGATCAGGACCTGGAAACGGACCCAATTTATTTCTTCTTTGAGAGCAAGTATCTAAATTATATATGTAAGTAAATAGCGTCTGATTCACTTCCACAGTGACCAGAGGTTTACTCCATCCACTTATCTCCACAAAGTAAAGCAGGGCTGCCACTTTTCTTTAAATGAAATACCTCACCCTGTCTGTACTGCAGAGGAATGTGACATTCTGCAGTGAAATGGTGGCAGGAATGCCAATGCTGGCCACAGCTTTCTGTAGTGAGAGAGACAATTTATCTCAGGGATTGACTATAAGCTGGCTGGTCAAAGACAGTGTACCCTGCACAAGTAAATAAAGGATGACTTGGTGATGGGACACTGGCGTCTTTGCAGTTATTTCATGGGGTCTAATGATAATTTAAAACCACGCTGTCCCAATCAACAGCCTCCAATTCCCAAGTGGATAATGATCCAACTTCTCTTTGAAGGAATTAAATGGTTCCATTTTCAGTATTTTTATGTAACTGGTAAATGTGTCCATTGTGGGGTGAAGCTGGCTTTCCACTGTTCATAAACAGTTTAATCTATTTCTTTTTGGTTGTGTTGCTGAAGGGAAAGTGCAAATACTAGGCCCTATCCCCGGAAGAAGGGCACTGCAAAGTGTAACAAGAGATGTAAACTGTCTCACCTTATATTGGTTAACACGCTCATTTAGTGCATATTAATGCTCTCAACTGAAACATGTTCATACTCTCACTTGTGACATATTAATAGGGGGTGACACAGTGGCCCAGTGGTTAGTACTGCTGCCTCACAATGCTAGGGACCCGGGTTCAATTCACGCTTCGGGTGACTGTATGTGTGGAGTTTGCACATTCTCCCTGTGTCTGCATGGGTTTCCTCCCACAGTTCAAAGATGTGCAAGCCAGGTGAATTGGCCATGCTGAGTGGCCCACAGGGTCAGGTGCAATAGTCAGGGGTAAATATATCGTAGGGGGAATGAGTCTGGGTGGGTTACTCTTCCAAGTGTTGGTGTGGACTTGTTGGGCCGAAGGGCCTGTTTTCATACTGTAGGGAATCTAATCTTAAAAAAAAGTCAAACTTATTAATATCCTTACCTGAAGCTGATAAATACTTTTACTCGAGGCATGGCAATAGTCTCACCTGAGGTTTGGGTTCATACTTGTTGATGCTTTCCAACCTGCGATATATCAAAGTTCATGCCTGAATCCTGTTAATACTATTGTGAGGCATGTTAAGACTCTTAGACTCTTCTTAAGACCTGTTATTCATCCTACCTGAGCAACATTAATACAGAATCTCTGTCCTCTAAATCTATCTTCATAGTGGAAATGAAATAGCTGGCTTCTTGAAAATATTTGGCAGTCTTGTAAATGTTTCTCAGATGAGAGCTTGTGTAGCAATGCAATATAAAAAGTTGATGGCTGATTCATAATCTTCCTCTAGTAACAAGGGGGAATCAATCAAAGTAAGCTGGATTTAAATAAAAATTAACATGTAAATATGAAGAAAACATCAGACATTATTAAATAACACAAAAGATTGCAAATGACATTTGGTACCATCATAGAAGCTCAAATGATAATTTTATGCAAGAACTGTAATTCTCACAAATGTATTGATGAAACAAATTAAATACAAATCATGTTGAGAAGGTATATTACATAAATTGATAATTAAATGAAAGCATATTTCAGAAGCCATTAACATATGGGAACGTGTACTAAATGATAATTATGTAGATGATCAAATAAGAGATGTGAAAAAAATCATTAAATATGTCGTTGTTAAATACATATCTGTATTCATGATTACACTTTTCATTTGGCACAAAGATGGTAAACAAGACTAATTAAAAGTATGTATTTAAGGACCTTCTGAATAATGAAAGTCTGGATTTTGTATTCTCATGTTAATTTCCTGAAGAGTCACAGATATTAAATGATGAAACAGACAATGTTCACAATGCCATATGTTTCTTTCTCTTTTTATTTATTCTCTTTTTCTTGGTCTGTCCTCTTGGCCAGTAAGAGTGGCTTAAAAAAAGGCACCAGCAGTTTCAAATTAAGTTTCAACTGGAAAATCACTGGTTTGCAGCCTAATATACACACTGAAGGAGCGTTTGGCTCAGGAGCAAAAGTTGCATTGTCAATTTTACAGTTCTTCATTTAAACAAGGTTTCAGGGAAGATTTTGTAAACTTCACACTTTAGTCCAAATGCTAAACGTGAAGTCAGACCGATTACACAATCGATCACCCTATTTTTCAGCTTGTCTGCAAACTCTGGCTTTTAGTCACCCACCTCTTATTCAAATAAGTTGTGAACACCACAATACCTCACAGGTATGTTTTGAAGCTTTTGATACCAGTGGCTTAAAGCATGTTCTAAGTAAGAGTCATACTGGACTCAAAATGTTAATCTTTCTCTTCCACAGATACTTCCAGACCTGCCAAGTTTTCCCAGCACTTTCAGAGTTTTGACATTTGCAGTATTTTGCTTTTGTAAAAGTCATTGTACATCTGACATTGAAGCCTGTTTACTTTGAGTAGCTGTTTATTTGTTAACTTGTTCATGAATAATAAATTAAATTTGTGTTCTCTTGGAGATCACAATCTGTTAAGCAGTGCACTGCCTTTAACCATCACCAGTAAACTGGTTGATATCAGAGCTGGGGCAATTTGAAGTGGTTGCTACATGATTTATAGAAGTTCTTCAAAGAAGCAACAACCAACAAGGACCAAGTTCTTTGATCACAAGCACACAGAGTAAGGAAGAAGGGAAATGTTCTCAGTGAGACATGACTAGCTAGACATAATCCGAAAATGAGATAGGGTGAATAGGGTGAGGGTTAAAACCATAGTGAATAAAGAAATGCAGATGCTGGAACTCTGAATCTAAAACAGAAAGTGCTGGAGAAACTCAGCAGGTCTGGCAGCATCTGTGGAGAGAAGGCAGAGTTAACATTTTGCATCCAATGACACTTCTTTAGAACTCAATTTCTTTGTAAACTGCCTCGCACCTGAGAACAGAGAGACAGAACATTTGATGCATTGCCAAAACTTAGGGAATACTTGAAGCTGTATTATTAATTTAATCAGAGAACCCCTACAGTGTGGAACAGGCCCTTCAGCCCAACAAGTCTGCACTAACCCTCCAAAGAGTATTCCACCCAGATCCATTCTCCTATCCCATTACTCTACATTTCCCCCTGACTGATGTGCCTAACCTAGACATCCCTGAACATTATGGGTAATTTAGCTTGACCAATTCACCTAACCTGCATGTCTTTGCACTGTGGGAGGAAACCCACACAGATACAGGGAGAATGTGCAAACTCCACACAGACAGGTGCCCGAGGCTGGAGTTCAGGTCCTCGGGGCTGTGAGGAAGCAGCGCTAACCACTGAGCCACCATGCCACCCAAAAAATTGAAAGACTGTGGAACATTGCTGTTTGAAATTAATTTCTTAAAGAACATTTATGAACATACATATCAAGGAAAAATTAAAAATCCATCATAAAATAAGTAGGGTACAGCTGAATGGAGCAAAACGCATTCTGCATTGAAAACCTAGGATCTAATGCTGAAGCATTAATGACTATTAAGGGGACAAGAGGTTTTTGGGAGTTGCTTTTAGCTGTCACCTATCACTCTGCAAAATGCCTGGGCTCCAATATAAAAACTTAAGGCTGCGATTTCAAACATTGTCAGTGGCATGCACACCAATTTTTGCAGTGCTTCAGAATATTGAAATTTGTAAACAAACATTTGGAGAGAGATTATCTCAGATACATTCATTCCCACATGTAAAATCTCTAATTTGGATGATGTGTTGCCATAATCTTGTTTCACTGAGGGATATGTGTAAACAGCCATGATGGAATTGTCCTCAAAATATCAATCCAGAATTAAATCAAACAAAGTATAGGAAGGAAAACAGAATGAAAATAGGCTAATTAAGACCAGCAGACATAGATTCATAATGGGAAAATCAAGTCCAACAAACACAACAGTCTTTGATGAAAGAAAAGGAATGAATAATACAGGAGATACTGTGGATATTTGTAATATGTTTAAATCTATTCAGAAGGCTTTGACAAAATGGGAGAACATTTTGCAAAAGAGATTCAACAAGGAATATGTTTAAAGAGGCAAAAAGAGTTAAGTGATGCTGTGTTTTCAGGTTGAACATGTTACCCTGGAAATATGTGTTGAAACTATTGGATATTTTAAGATTTAGACCCATGAGTAAGAGGCCCAATATTGCAAAAGTGCAGAGCAAATAAAAGTGGGAAGCAGTATTAATTAATTTGAAAAAAAAAAATGGAAGTGATTGAAAATGAACGTAGGGCTAAAACAAACCAAATTTTTCTGTCAAAGCTTTAAGGAAGCTGAACCACGATGTATCCGTCATTGTCACCATGGCAGTGTCTCAACGATCTGATTCGACAGTTGCTTCTGGAGGGCCAGCACTGTTGGCCGGCTGAGCACTTAGAAAGGAATCCCACAGTTTTCAGGGAATCTAGTGCAGACAGCTTGCTCTGCTTCAAGGCAGTCCAGCTCTTTTAGAGGGGAATTTCATTTAGTGGAAGGGAACTGCTGCTGGCTGTCTCTTATGATTTAAAAGCTGCACAAATGGGGTGTGGGGAGGGACAGAGAGGACACCTGAGGTTACAAATATGGTACAGGAGACCTTAGCAAGAGAGAGATGGACAGAAAGTGAGATGCTACAGGCAGGATATTTCAGATAGCAAGGTTTCCTGCCCTGACACTGAAAATGATAGCTGGGGTTGCACTCTTACTGACACAGACAGCTGTTTAAAGCATTGTGCGGTGTTAACTGACTGGACATAGGCTATTCACCCTTTATTCGGGAGGAAGCCACAACTCGTAATGAGCAGCAGATCAGCAGCCTGAGCAAAACTGCCAGGAATGGTGGCCACCATGGAGCCCAGCAGCTTAGAGAAGGTAGACCAAAGATGGTGGAAGAAAAGATATACAAGGCTTACTGATTGAGGGAAAAGCTCTACTGCATTTAGAGTTGGGCTTTGGTGAAAGGCGTACTTCCCACTGGGGCTGATGCTGGGAGGCTGTCTGTATTCACCTGGAGGCTTCCCAACATGGCAGTGTGTGTAATCCTGGGGCGAGAAGACTGAATCCTCTGTGTCTGTACCACTGACCCCGGGGAGAGCAGACTGACCCCATTGTTTCTGTATCACTGACCCCGGGGAGAGCAGACTGACCACATTGTTTCTGTATCACTGACCCCGAGAAGAGCAGACTGACCCCACTGTGTTTGTATCACTGACCCCGGGGAGAGCAGACTGACCCCATTGTGTCAGTATCACTGACCCCGGAGAGAGCAGACTGACCCCACTGTGTCTGTATTGCTGACCCTAGGAAGAGCAGACAGACCCTACTGTATCTGTATCACTGATCCTGGGGAGAGCAGACTGACCCCACTGTGTTTGTGTCACTGACCCTGGAGTGAGCAGACTGACCCGACTGTGTCTGCATTACTGACCCTGGGGAGTAAACTGACCCCTCCGTGTCTGCATCACTGACATTGGGGAGAGCAGACTGACCCCTCTGTGTCTGTATCCCTGACACCAGGGAGCGCAGACTGACCCCACTGTGTGTGCATCACTCTCCCTGGGGAGAGCAAACTAATCACACTGTGTGTGCATCACTGAACCCGGGCAGAGCAGACTGACCCCACTGTGTCTGTATCACTAACCCCGGGGAACGAAGACTGACCCACTGTGTCTGTATCACTAACCCCGGGGAGCGCAGACTGACCCCACTGTGTGTGTATCACTGACCCCGGGGTGAGCAGACTGACCCCACTGTGTGTGTATCACTGACCCCGGGGTGAGCAGATTGACCCCACTGTGTCTGTATCACTGACCCTGGGGAGAGCAGACTGACTCCGAGGTGAGCAGACTGACCCCACTGTGTCTGTATCACTGACCCCGGGGAGAGCAGACTGACCCTATTGTTTCTGTATCACTGACCCCGGGGAGAGCAGACTGACCACATTGTTTCTGTATCACTGACCCCGGGGAGAGCAGACTGACCTCACTGTGTCTTTATTGCTGACCCTAGGAAGAGCAGACAGACTCTAATGTATCTGTATCACTGACCCTGGGGAGAGCAGACTGACCCCACTTTGTTTGTGTCACTGACCCCGGAGTGAGCAGACTGACCCCACTGTGTCTGCATTACTGACCCTAGGGAGTAAACTGACCCCTCTGTGTCTGCATCACTGACATTGGGGAGAGCAGACTGACCCCTCTGTGTTTGTATCCCTGACACCAGGGAGCGCAGACTGACCCCACTGTGTGTGCATCACTCTCCCTGGGGAGAGCAAACTAATCACACTGTGTGTGCATCACTGAACCCGGGCAGAGCAGACTGACCCCACTGTGTCTGTATCACTAACCCCGGGGAACGAAGACTGACCCCACTGTGTCTGTATCATTGACTCCGGGGTGAGCAGACTGACCCCACTGTGTGTGTATCACTGACCCCGGGGTGAGCAGACTGACCCCACTGTGTCTGTATCACTAACCCCGGGGAACGAAGACTGACCCATTGTGTCTGTATCACTAACCCCGGGGAGCGCAGACTGACCCCACTGTATCTGTATCACTGACCCCGGGGTGAGCAGACTGACCCCACTGTGTCTGTATCACTGACCCTGGGGAGAGCAGACTGACTCCGGGGTGAGCAGACTGACCCCACTGTGTCTGTATCACTGGCCCCGAGGAGAGCAGACTGACCCCACTGTGTTTGTATCACTGATCCCGGGGTGAGCAGCCTGACCCCACTGTGTCTGTATTACTGACCCCACTGTGTCTATATCACTAACCCCGGGCAGAACTGACTGACCCCATTGTATTTGATTCACTAACTCCGGGGAGCGCAGACTGACCCCACTATCTCTGTATCACTGACGCCAGGGAAAGCAGACTGACCTCACTGTGTGTGTATCACTGACCCCGGGGTGAGCAGACTGACCCCACTGTGTCTGTATCACTGACCCCGGGGTGAGCAGACTGACCCCACTGTGGGTGTATCACTGACCCCGGGGTGAGCTGACTGACCTCACTGTGTCTGTATCACTGACCCCGGGGTGAGCAGACGGACCCCACTGTGTCTGTATCACTGACCCCGGGGAGAGCAGATTGACCCCATTGTGTTTGTATCACTGACCCTCGGGAGAGAGGACTGACCCCACTGTGTCTGTATCTCTGACCCTGGGGAGAGTAGACTGATTCCACTGTGTGTGTATCACTGACCCCGGGGAGAGCAGACTGACCCCACTGTGTCTGAGTCACTGACCCTGGGGAGAGCAGACTGTTCCCAATGTGTCTGTATCACTGACCCTGGGGAGAGCAGACTGATCCCACTGTGTCGTAATCACTGACCCCGGGTAGAGCAGACTGACCCCTCTGTGTCTGCATCACTGACCCTGGGGAGAGCAGACTGACACCTCTGTGTCTGCATCACTGACATTGGGGTGAGCAGACTGACCCCTCTGTTTCTGTATCCCTGACTCCAGGGAGCGCAGACTGACCCCACTGTGTGTGTCTCACTGACCCTGGGGAGAGCAAACTGACCGCACTGTGTGTGCATCACTGAACCCGGGCAGAGCAGACTGACCCCACTCTGTCTGTATGACTAACCCCGGGCAGACCAGACTGACCCCACTGTGTCTATAGCACTAACCCCGGGGAACGCAGACTGACCCCACTCTGTCTGTATGACTAACCCCGGGCAGACCAGACTGACCCCGCTGTGTCTATAGCACTAACCCCGGGGAGCGCAGACTTACCCCACTGTGTCTGTATCACTGACCCTGGGAAGAGTAGACTGATCCCACTGTGTGTGTCTCACTGACCCCAGGAAGAGTAGACTGACCCCACTGGGTCTGTGTCACTGACCCCGGGGAGAGCAGACTGACCCCACTGTGTCTGTATCACTGACCCCGGGGAGAGCAGACTGACCTCGCTGTGTCTGTATGACTGACCCTGGGGAGAGCAGACTGATCCCAATGTGTCTGTATCACTGACCCTGGGGAGAGCAGACTGATCCCACTGTGTCTGTATCACTAACCCCGGAGAACGCAGACTGACCCCACTCTGTCTGTATGACTAACCCCGGGCAGACCAGACTGACCCCACTATGTCTATAGCACTAACCCCGGGGAGCGCAGACTTACCCCACTGTGTCTGTATCACTGAACCCGGGGTGAGCAGACTGACCCCACTGTGTCTATAGCACTAACCCCGGGGAACGCAGACTGACCCCACTCTGTCTGTATCACTGACCCCGTGAAGAGCAGACTGACCCCACTGTATCTGTATCACTGACCCCGGGGAGAGCAGACTGACCCCACTGTATCTGTATCTCTGACCCTGGGGAGAGTAGACTGATCCCACTGTGTGTGTCTCACTGACCCCAGGAAGAGTAGACTGACCCCACTGGGTCTGTGTCACTGACCTGTGTCTATAGCACTAACCCCGGGGAACGCAGACTGACCCCACTCTGTCTGTATGACTAACCCCGGGCAGACCAGACTGACCCCACTATGTCTATAGCACTAACCCCGGGGAGCGCAGACTTACCCCACTGTGTCTGTATCACTGAACCCGGGCAGACCAGACTGACCCCGCTGTGTCTATAGCACTAACCCCGGGGAGCGCAGACTTACCCCACTGTGTCTGTATCACTGACCCCGGTGAGAGCAGACTGATCCCAATGTGTCTGTATCACTGACCCTGGGGAGAGCAGACTGATCCCACTGTGTCTGTATCACTAACCCCGGGGAGAGCAGACTGACCCCACTGTGTCTATAGCACTGACCCTGGGGTGATCAGACTGACCTCACTGTGTCTGTATCACTGACCCTGGGGTGAGCAGACTGACCCCACTGTGTCTGTATCACTGACCCCGGGGAGAGCAGACTGACCCCACTGTATCTGTATCACTGACCCCGGGGAGAGCAGACTGACCCCACTTTGTCTGTGTCACTGACCCTGGGGAGAGCAGACTGACCCTACTGTGTCTGTATCACTGACCCTGGGATGATCAGACTGACCTCATTGTGTCTGTATCACTGACCCCGGGGAGAGCAGACTGACCCCACTGTGTCTGTATCACTGACCCCATGGAGAGCAGACTGACCCCACTGTATCTGTATCACTGACCCTGGGGAGATCAGACTGATCCCACTGTGTCTGTATCACTGACCCCGGTGAGAGCAGACGGATCCCACTGTGTCTGTATCACTGACCCCAGGGAGAGCACACTGACCCCACTGTGCCTGTGTCACTGACTCTGGGGTGATCAGACTGACCTCACTATATCTGTATCACTGACCCCGGGGAGAGCAGACTGACCCCACTGTATCTGTATCATTGACCCTGGGGAGATCAGACTGATCCCACTGTGTCTGTATCACTGACCCCGGGGAGAGCAGACGGATCCCACTGTATCTGTATCACTGACCCCTGGGGAGATCAGACTGACCCCACTGTGTCTGTATCACTGACCCCTGGGTGAGCAGACTGATCCCACTGTGTCTGTATCACTGACCCTGGGGAGAGCAATATGACCCCAGTGTGTCTGTATCACTGACCCAGGGGAGAGCAAACTGATTCTATTATGTCTGTATCACTAATCCAGGGGAGAGCAGACTGACCCCATTGTGTCTGTATCACTGACCCCGGGAGGGGGGGGAGCAGACTGACCCCACTATGTCTGTGTCACTGACCCCAGGAGGGAGCAGACTGAACCCACTGTGTCTGTATCTTTAACTGTGGGGAGAACAGACTGACCCAATTGCGTCCACCACTGATGCTGGGCAGAGTCGGTGTATTGGCGAAATATGAATAGCTCTGTGAAATAGCCCTGCTTAGGGCATCTGAATATTGATAATTTAATTTGTTCCTACTTAGAGTAGAAATCATTGTTATGAATCCTAAGAAGTTGTGGCAATAGCATTATGACTTAAAGAAGACTGTATATGCTTCCTGAATTAGGGAACAGGAAAACCAATTGCAGGTCTCAATGTGTTGCGTTGTCAAGAAGGCATGGAGGATCCAAAAAAGATCACGTGCAAAAACACACAGTCTCAGCCCACACACAAAAATATTCATTTGACCAAGGTTTTGAGTGTGTCTGGAACTGTATTGAGGGGAGAAAATTGGAGGCCTGCAGAGAGTTATACAAATAAAAGGGTATTTGTTTCCTCCACAAATGTGCGAAGGGACTTAGATTAAAGATATAACCATGCAACATTAGCAATAAAACATAATCGGTTGCTGAAAGGATTTTAAGCAAATTTGAAGTTGTATATTCCAGAGAAAAATATCCCTGCCCTTTAAAATAAGATCTAGAATAGAAGTCTTTCAAAAAAAAAAATTCATGTTGGGTTATAAATTATTCCAACCTTGTGCAGTGGATACATGAGCCCACAGTACAGATTGTGTGTTAGCAGAGGAAAGCAAAAGCCACACATTGACAATCCAGAGGGATGAAAGTTTAAAAAAAAACAAAGCTGACACCATCATTTCATCACTCACAAGTTCAGGCACTTCATTTTGAATGGAATATTATTTAGTCTCCTAGCAGCAGCAACAAGTGCAGGGAGGGCATGCTTTCTGACAAACCTTATTGCCTCAAGAATGGGACACCAACTGCTGTTTGTTTCAAAATGTGACTTTCTGAAAATCTCATTAGGGTTATATCTGGAGGTTCCAAGTTGTGCAGAGTAGATTCATTAACAAATGATAGAAGAAAGGGTTTTCTAGATGCTCTATCTCTTCGGCTGAAATCTCCACAAGTACTCACCATGCCAGAGGATAATGAATAGCAGAAGTTTCATAGTGCTCAGAAAAGACTTGCATTTAATAAGCTAATTTAATTCTGAAAATACAGCTTGAGATGAGATACTTTTTCTGAAGTGAATGAGAGCAAAGCTATATTAATGTTCTCCTCCAATAATCATGGCAAGCTCCCCAAGAGATATTATTTATACTTTATGAGTATCTTTCCTCATGGAGGTGATGATGTGGAAGAATAACATTTTACAATAACACCAGCAGAACCATTTCACAAAGTGCAAATAGCTAACAGCTTGGATTTCACACGTTTGCAGAGCATGAAGGTTAGATTGTTTGCCTCAGCAGCCCAAAGGTACTTTAGTCAAAGAGAGGTAGAAATGGAAATGGAGGTGGGAAATTAGGTGGGAGTTCGTGAGTGAGGAGTCAAGGGAGCACTCTTACCTCCACAGCAAGGTCTAGTTTTCATTCATGGCAAATGCTTAGAAACATAGGAGAATACAGCAGGCTGATGTCTCCCCAGTTCAGTGCAATCCAATGTCTGTGAGGTGACCATAAGGCATGTATTATTATTTAAATTATGTAAGAAACTCAGTGTCTTTTATAAGCCACTCTGAGATACACCTGAACATGGTCCAACCCAACTTGGGCAGCCTTGGAATTGGACCTCATTGCCAAACAGGAGCAATATGATTCAATTTTGATAGCCATTGTGCCATGTATCTTGTATCATTTTCAATAGTCAATCAACACAACGCAGAGAGAATACACAACGAGAAGCCATGTGAATATATATCTCTTCCATTAATTTGGGGATTGAAACCATTTGAGAGATTTGTGATTTCACGTGTGAAGTTTCCTAATGGAGAGGATTGCATCAAAGAAACAAAGAACTGCGGGTGATGGAAATTTGAAACAAAAGTAGAAATTACTGAAGAAACTCAGCAGATCTGGCAGCATCTGTAGAGAGAAAGCAAAGTCACTATTTCGGATCCAATGACCTTTCAACAAAACTGTGTTCAGAATTACTGAGTTTCTCCAGCAATTTCTAATTTTGTTTATACATGACATTATATGAATCTGTTGTTCTTCTGTGGTGCCCATGATTGTTGTGCATTTCAATGAAAAACTCCATTTCAGTTCTTTTGAATTTTAACACTAGCCATGCTTAGAATTGGAAGTCAAGCTCTCTTTTCTGAATGATTTATACCATTCATTATTTCTAGGTGCAAACTTAAAAGCTATAGGATTCTTCTGGAAATTGTGCAACCTGTTAGAAAAGCTGTTAGTTAATCTTTCAGCATCTCTGAGAACAGTCAGGGATAGGTCAATAGTTGAGATCAATTGCATGCATGTGGTTAGAGGCAACAAAGGACAGTCCAACAGGAAGACAGAATGGAATCAGAAAGAAAATTAAGAATAAATCCTTTTTCTCTGAAATAACAAAATAACTTTGGTAGAGGTTACAATACAGAAATTGTAATTAGACCATAGATTGTTTGATGGAAGGATGGATGAATGAAATTATTAATTCTTATCGTGCACATTTCCATCTTACTTAATATAAGTGAAGAACGGTTGAATTCTTATTTTAAGAGAAAAGGAGTCATGCATGTTATAATATAGTTACATTTGTAAGGAAAATGAATTGATCATTCATTTACTACAGCTCTTGAATTAATCTTCAATCCTCTGGTTTACCATTTTGAAGCATAACTTGAAATTGCATTTTCCACACAAGACAGAATTTGTACTCTTTTGAAACAAGCAAAGGGATTGATTCTGTGAGCTCATCATTTGACTATTTAAGCACTTCATCTAATATTATAGAAAATGCCTCCTAAACCATAGCTGGTAACAACCTTTATGTCTGTCAGTCTAAGCCTATTATTTCATTTCATTTCACTTGGGTTGACATAATTTCATTTTGGACCCCATCAGTAGTCCTGATTCTAAGCCATGCTGTAAATTCATGATGCATTAAGGATACAGGAATTGGTGAGCAGTGGAGAATGGATATATAGTAGGAGCTATTTATCTTTAATACATCATACTCAAGGATTGATCAAAAAAGCAATATTCATCAAGGTGAAAACAGTGGTTGATGTAGCTTTCCTTTCTTCCAGGTATGTTAGTAAACTATCTCCTTTTGAACCACACTTAAGGATTAAAACATCTTATTTAATATATTTTTAGGGGAAACTTTGAAAAATAAATAAATGATCAACTTCTGAATCTTCATTGCTGTGGAGAGGACTTGTAAAGACTTTAACAAGCAAAGAATTGCTTTAAAGTGACACTGTATAATTTAATTCTTTAACTGAAAATATTTTCTTCATGATTTAGGGAAGATATTGAAGACAAATGATTTGTGTCTCCCCAAGAACACCAGGAGGAGAAACTTGGGTTGACCAATTTAATTATTAATACATCTGTACACCTACCCTGCTTCAAAATATTGTCCAACCTGGGATGCTTGTGCTTATCTGATGCACACATCATACAATTTAGATAATCTAATGAAATTTAGTTTCCAAAGTTACCCCATTAATGCTCTTACAATAAATCATCAGTATAAGTGAGATTTAAGATCGTTGCACATTTGGTGGGGATCAAATATATAATTGAAATGAAGCTTAGGTTTATGAATATCTTTCAATCCCTCAAATCAGCTTTTGTTTGAAACTCACTTTTATTATCATAATACCATGACGAACTTGTTTGAACAATTTGAATAATTGGAATACATTGAATAGGATCACTCATATTATAATTTTTTTTCAATAAAATGTATATAGTTGAGCAGTGTCTGGCCTGCCTGCCTGAGGTCAAATGAAACCAGAGAACAATGATGAATATCTGTTAATTGAAGGGTAATTGGGTGAGAACTTGACTGGACATAAGTTTTTATGGAGAACAAATAATTAGTGGCAAGAGTTGGTACTTTGTGAGTTGGAAGAAACATCTGAATAAGAAAGCACTTGTCTGGACTCTGCTAAATATCAGGGTTAAATGCTGAGAAGACAAAGTAAGTTTATTGATGAAACTGATAATAAAATACCACACAAACATCGAACATGTGCCATACTAAAGAACTTGCAATATGTCACAGACGATGGTTTGGACTCTTGATTTGTCCTGATAATTAATCTAAGTCTAATTGATAATTAATCTAATGTAATCTAATTGAGTCACATACTTTATTATAGCATTATAGAATTGTTACAACATAGGAGGAGACCATTCAGCTTGTCATGTCTGTGATAAGTCAATCATAAAGTCATACAGTATAGAAACAGACACTTTGGTCCATGCTGACCAAATAGCCTAATCTGATTTAATCTCATTTGCCAGCATTATCCCATATCCCTCTAAACTATTTCTAATCATGTACCCATACAGATGCCTTCTAAATGTTGTAATTGTACCAGCCTCCACCACTTCCTCTGACAGCTCATTCCACACACGCACTACCTTCTGTGTGAAAAGGTTGCATCTCAGATCCCTTTGAAATCTTTCCTCTCTCATCTTCAACCTAAGCACTCTAATTTTGGACTCCCCCACCCTAGGAAAAATACCTTTGTGACTCACCCTCTCCATGACCCTCATGATTTTATAAACCTCTATAAAGTCACCCCTCAGTTTCCGACACTCCAGTGAAAATAGCCCCAGCCTATTCAGCCTCTCCCTATAGCTCAAACCCTCCAATCCTGGCAACATCCTTGTAAATCTTTTCTGAACCTTTTCAAGTTTCACAACATCCATCATACAGCAAGAAGACCAAAATTGAACACCATATTCAAAAAGTGGCCTTTCCAATATCATAGCATTACATCCCAACTCCTATACTCAATGCACTGACCAATAAAGCCAAGCGTATCAAGTGCCTTCTTCTTCACCCTGTGTACCTGCGATTCCACTTCCGACGAATGATGCACCTGCACCTCTAGGTCTCTTTGTTCAGCAACACTCTCCAGGGCCCCACTTCTTTATGTTGTATAGGTCCTGCCCTGGTTTGCCTTACTAAAATGCAACTCCTCACACTTATCTAAATTAAACTTCATCTGTCACTCCTCAGCTCACTTGGCCCATCTAATCAAGATGCAATTGTAATCTGAGATAACTTTCTTCACTGTTCATTCCACCACCAATTTTGGTGTCATCTGCAAACTTACTAACCATACCTTCTGTATTCACATTCAAATAATTTATATAAAAATGCAGTGGGACCAGCACGATCCATGTGCCTCACCACTGGTCACAGATTCCAGTCTAAAATACAATTCCCTATCTCTCTGTCTCCTCCATTCAAGCCAATTTTGTGTCCAATTGCTTAGCTCCCCTGGATTTCAGGTGACCTAACCTTACTAACAAAGTAAGGTTGTTAGCACTGAACCTTATCGAACTTCAGACTTGCTGAAGTCCATATAGACAATGCCTACTGCTCTGCCTTCATCAAACTCTTTTGTCACCTCTTCAAAACAAATTCCATCAAGTTAGTCAGACACAATTTCCCTTGCACAAACCCATGTTGATGATCACTTATCAGCCCTTGCCTTACGAAATGCATGTAAATCCTGTCTCCCTCAGAATCCCTCTAATAACTTACCCACCACTGACGCCAGGTGTCTGCAAGTGCAACTCAGGTAGTCCAACTCCTCCGAGGAGCAGGAAAATTAACATTTCAGGCCGGAGTCCTTCATCAGGAATGACTCTGGCCCGAGATATTAATTTTCCTGTTCCTCAGATGCTGCCTGACCTGCGGTGCTTTTCCAGCAACACACTCTCAACTCTGATCTCCAGCATCTGCAGACCTCACTGTCTCCTAGTCTAACTCCTCCACTAGCTAGCATTGCAGTTTTATTTTTCTCACCAGATGCTGAGGCAATTCCCTTTTGAAAGCCACAGTATGTCTCTGCAATATTCTTAGGTTAAATTTGCAACTGAAAAATCTGCATGTAAACCTTCACAACGAAAAATCGTCCATACACAACTATGGCAAATCCCTTACTGCCTGTGTAAACATTTCACTGTCATGATATATTGTTGCAACCAGATTCCTAGGCAAGCACCTCCAATTTATTATTGGCACCAGGCAGGAAACCCCAAATTGTCAAGCTCCCAGGCTGAGAAGTGTGAACTGGCTCCCTTTCTTTATTCATCTGCTCCCTGGGTTGGTCCCAACAATGTTAGTATTAAAAGGATATTCCCCTGCGGATGCCTTTCTTCCAGACTCAATAATTCAATGTTTCAAAAGGAGCAAATTTAACCAGGTTTTCTTGAGTTAATAAAAGAATGAGTTTACTAAACTTGAGAAGAAATAATAATGCAAATAAAAATGTATTAAATTAGAAATGAGAGCTGAGTCAAAAAAGATGATTTAAAAAAAAATGTGCAAAAAATGTGCAGCGTGGTGGCACAGTGGTTAGCATTGCTGCCTCACAGCGCCAGAGACCCGGGTTCAATTCCCGCCTCAGGCGACTGTCTGTGTGGAGTTTGCATGTTCTACCCGTGTGTGTGTGGGTTTCCTCCGGGTGCTCTGGTTTCCTCCCACAGTCCAAAGATGTGCAGGTAAGGTGAATTGGCCGTGCTAAATTGCCGATAGTATTAGGTAAGGGGTAAATGTAGGGGTTATGGGTGGGTTGCGCTTTGGCTGGTCGGTGTGGACTTGTTGGGCCGAAGGGCCTGTTTCCACACTGTAATGTAATCTAAAAGATATCATGGCCTGTACTTTGAGTGATACTTGGGCGGCACGGTGGCACAGTGGTTAGCACTGTTGCCGCACAGCGCCAGAGACCCGTGTTCAATTCCCGCCTCTGGCGACTGACTGTGTGGAGTTTGCACATTCTCCCCGTGTCTGCGTGGGTTTCCTCTGGGTGCTCCGGTTTCCTCCCACTCCCACAATCCAAAAAAAAAATGTGCAGGTTAGGCGAATTGGCCATGCTAAATTGCCCATAGTGTTAGGTGAAGGGGTAAATGTGGGTTTGGGTGGGTTACGCTTCGGCGGGTCGGTGTAGACTTGTTGGGCCGAAGGACCTGTTTCCACATTGTAATGTAATCTAAAAGATATCATGGCCTGTACTTTGAGTGATACTTGGGCGGCACGGTGGCACAGTGGTTAGCACTGTTGCCGCACAGCGCCAGAGACCCGTGTTCAATTCCCGCCTCTGGCGACTGACTGTGTGGAGTTTGCACATTCTCCCCGTGTCTGCGTGGGTTTCCTCTGGGTGCTCCGGTTTCCTCCCACTCCCACAATCCAAAAAAAAAATGTGCAGGTTAGGCGAATTGGCCATGCTAAATTGCCCATAGTGTTAGGTGAAGGGGTAAATGTGGGTTTGGGTGGGTTACGCTTCGGCGGGTCGGTGTAGACTTGTTGGGCCAAAGGGCCTGTTTCCACACTGTAAGTAAGTAATCTAATGTCTCTCAGTGGTCCAGGGTTATGATCTATCATCATGACGTTATGAACCATTTTATTTTTACCAGTTTTATTTTAGCTTCTGGCGTTGAAATTACCATCATTAAGAAACATTTTTTTTTGAAAGAAAAGTCCATATTTCACAGTAACATGTTCAGATTTGTATATTGAATGGATTTTTTGCCTTCTAAAAATTTCATTAAAATATTTATATTAAGATCTCAGCCAGCCACAAATGCCTGGATATTAACAGAATATCTTACCTTCTAGAAATTTGAAAGATCTATACATTTTGAATGTGCAGTTTTCTAGAGTCTCCCTGATCATGCAATACTTGCATCATCCACTTTAATTGTCTCTCAGTCCAGTGGTGATCACTTACAAGTGCTGTCAAAAATATGAAGGCAAATTAAGATTGAATTGCAAATCAGTTTTAAAGCAAATCATGATAGTTTTTGCAAATGCGTAACAATTACACTTTCTTATTAGGAACTCCGAATTGACTGACAAGGGCAAATGCTGCCGTTTAGTGATTGGCATTCCTAACTCTGCCAGAGGTTTCTGTCTGAATGAAACAAGAACAGAGCCTTATCCCTGAAATCTGGAGTGACATCTCACATGATGCTGAAGTAGAGTGGATGTGGGTGAAACCATCTAACTCCCATCCTTGCCTAATTCCCCTGTTGACTGTTCTACAGAGAGTTATAGTCATGGAAAGAGCATTCATGTTGTGGTCTGTCAGAAGTCAAAAAGACTGCAAACCCTTCCACTATTCTCCAAGGGATATCTGTAATATACAAAGAAAAACACATCCATCATCAACTGTGTCACTGATTGTTGTTTGTTATTTTTCTTTCTTTGACCTTTTCCTGGCTATTACAAAAAGAAGACCCAATGTTGATTAAGACTCTGTTAACTATTTTTATAATTCATTGACTTTAAAAAAAAATGTAATTGCATCAGCCACGGTTTTTTTTTAGGTTTATGGAAATACATGTTTATTGAAGATGATATAAGTCAGCAAGCTCATTAATGTGCACAAATGTGCACGTTATTCACTCTTACACTGTTAGTACATGCCAGCAGCACATATCAGGAACTTATACTCCCCAACCTGCAATTTTTCTATCCATCAGTTTGAAAGAATGAAAAGTCACTGGCTGAAAGTACCCAATTTCTGAGATGCATTCTAAACAGGGAAGTGCAGAAACATAAATTCACCATGAAATGCTTGAAGGCAGGATAGTGAAAATGACGGGGAAAAATAGCAAGTAGATATGTGAGAGTACAAAATATGCCCTGATCAACATTCGATCTTCACTGAATGTGACAAGAAAAATAGTAGATTGCCAGATCCTGTATCTTAGTGCTGTATGAATGATCTTCCTATGTGGAAGGTTGCTCCTGGCTTTACTGACTTGAGTGCTATGGGATAATGGAATGTACAAATGACGTAACTGATGATGTGACTTGGACATCAGCAGAGCAAAAGAGCTAACTAGACGCAAGCCTGTAAAAGAGCAGCACTTTGACATTACACTAGTGATCTGTATTTAGCAACCTGTCATGTAAGAATGCAAATAGGAAGTGTTACAGTACTGAAGAGAGTGAAGATAACAATGGCCGAGGGATGCTAGAATCCAAGAAGATTAGGCATCCAATGGCTAGTGTTTCTATCTATACATAACTCTCTGTCAAGTCATAGCAGTAGTATCTCAAGTCATGGTGAAAATGTACTAAGACAAATGCATTCCAATGAGCATGAAAACATTTTAAGAAAACAAACCATGAAAAGGCATTATAGAAAAGCAAGTCCTTTTGCGAAAATCATAGAAACAGCAGTCACTTTGAAGCTCGGTGTATCTTTTCTTATTCACTTGTGAGGCATGGGGTATTGCTGGCTGGTCCAGCATTTATTCCCCATACCAAGTTGTCTTTGAGAAGTCGGTGGTAAGCTGTTACGATGAACTGCTGCAGTTCTTGTGCTATAAGTAGGCCCATAATACCATGAGGGAGGCAATTCCAGAATTGTGACCCTGTGTCACCGAAAGAATGGTGATATATTTTCAATACAGGATGTTGAGTGGCTTGGAGAGAAACTTGCAAGTGATGGTGTTCCCATGTATCTGCTGCCCTTGTTCTTATGGATGGTAGTGGTCATAGGTTTGGAAGGTGATGTCTAAGAAGCAATGGTGAATTTCTGCAGTTTAACTTGTGGATAGTGCCTGCTATTACTGTGTGTTAGTGGTGGAGGGAGGGAATGTTTGTGGATGTGTCAACCAAGCAAGCAGCTTTGTCCTGGATGTTGTCAAGCTTCATGAATGTTGTTGGAGCTGCACTTATCCAGGCAAGTGGAAAGTATTCCATCGCATCCCTGACATAAACCTTGTACATGGTGGACAGGCTTTAGGGAGTCAAGAAGTGAGTTACTCATTGCAGTATTCTGAACCTATGACCTGCTCTTGTAGCCATTGTATTTATGTGGCTTGTCCAATTCAGTTTCTGGCGAATGGTAACCCCAAGGATGTTGATCATGGATGATTCTGTGGTGGTAATGTTAATTCAATGTCAAGTGGCAGTGGTTAGACTGTTTCTTATTGGAAATGACCATTGCCTGTTCATTTTTGTGACACAAATGCTACTTGCAACTTGTCCTCCCAAGTCTTGATATCACCCAGGTCATGCTGCATTTGGACATAGATTGCTTCAATATATGAGAAGTCACAAATGGTCTGAACATTATGCAATTATCAATGAGCATCCCCACTTCTGAATTCATGATGAAAGGAAGGTCATTGATGAAGCAGCTGAAGATGGTTGGGTCTCGGACCCTACCCTGAGGAACTCCTGTAGGTTACTATGTACCACCCTCCCTTGGCTGATGAATCAATTATCCTCCATGTTGAACAATACTTGGAGGAAACACGGAGGGTAGCAAGAGCGAAATGTACTCTAGATGAGGGATTTTAATGGCCACCACCAAGTGTGGCCTGGCAGCACCAATACCGATCGAGCTGGTCGGGTCCTAAAGGACATAGCTGCTAGACTGAGTCTGCAGCATGTAGTGAGGGAACCTACAAGAGTGAAAAATATGGATCAAAATCTAGAAATCCCTTTCTAACATCATTGTGGGTGTCCTCATACCTGAGGACTACAATGATCCAAGAAGGGAGCTCACCACCACCTCGACAGGGCAGTTTAGGATGGAAAATAAATACTGGCCCAGTTGGTGATGGGCACATCTTGCAAATGTCTCTGTATAGCTTCACCCTGAACCTCAGCATCTGCTATCTGAGCAACTCAATAGGATTTTCTAAGGAACATCATTCTCCTGCAGATTGCTTCTCTCCCACTTTATTTCATGAAAGAAGAGAGCTTTACATTTCTGACAGGATATTCCACGCAGGGCTTCCTCAGAAATGTGTAACTGACCTTGCATTCTGACAGTTCTTTTTTAGTGTATCATTTTTGGTCCCTTGGGAGTGTGAGTTCAGAGGCTGGGGGATTGTAAGGTGTTTGGGGAAGTGGGAGATGTGAGGTAAGCATGGGGATCTGTTAAATACTTTACTGAGGAATTCATCTATGTTTTAGAAAGTTGCATTGGATCCATCTGAAGCCTCTGATTTAAATGGAAACTTTCAGAGTGTTCTACACATAGAGAAAACGAATAATGGAAAATCCTGGCTATTACTTTGGAGAGTACTACTTGAGTGATCCCATGCACATCTCCCATCTACAGCCCATCTCTAAGTCCTTGCTCTTTGTGGCCCAGGTTTTCCAGTCTCTGGATAGTAAGGGACTGGCTGCATTCTGATAGATGCATGCTGGACAATGTTGAAAGTGTTAGACCTTCTTAGCAAACAATTTATTTCTTTTTCCAAAAAGTCATGGATTCTGTTCGATTCCCACTCTGGATCTCATCTTCCACCCATTTGCAAACATAGCCTCGTTACCGAAGACTACAGCATGTTTCTAACTATTCCTTTTCTGACCGGAAACCAAGTCAGTCACAACACCATGACATTTGGGAAACTAGGACTTTCAGACTTCCCACCCAAAACTCTGTCCCATTACCCCTGGATTTTTTGATGGCCGGATAATCAATTCTGAAGTGTCGGTTTCAGTTACACATGGGGACCTTGCGGAATCCCCAGCATTGCAGATTCCAAGGGAATTGCCCAGGAAATTGTAAGTTCATCTGGGCAATTCCCTTAAGTTTGGAACACCAAAGTAGCTCACACCCTCAACTACACCTCCCTGAGAGCCCTGAATTGATATCTCCTCTGCCTGCCTGGAACACAACAATTTGCTGCTCTACCCATTGCTGGACCTGACCAACCCTGCTCTGCCACAGGACTTGACATGGGCCCTCACCAGAAAGCTTCTGTCTCCAACTGGCACCCTGTCTACTAGGTACTGCACCTACATGGCACACTAACCCTAACCTACCTGACACTTACCTTATCCATTTACCCTTTCACAGGAGCTGTCAAAGTGACAAAGTCTTCATGTGACTCAGACCTTCACAGAATACAGCAACTGGTTGCCGTGAAAAAGGGGGCATGGTTTGCTTTCCCCCAACTGTTTTCTGCATCAGGGGAGAATTGACAACATAGGCTTACAGTTCTGTGGTTCTGCAGGAGCCCTGATCCGAACCTCCTGTCAGAAATGTCGAGCTGTTTTGTTTTGCAAGAAACAAAACAGTAGACTGGTAATCTCTGTGTGGTTGCCATTCCTCAAGAAATCTGGCCTGATGCAACCATGAAGGTGGGCAAGTGAGGTGACAAGAAACAGAACTATATTTTCTATCTGCTGTGGGTTTTGCTTTGATTTTGCAATTATTCTGTAGGATGCATGGGTGCTAAGATTGAAATATTATATTCTGTTTGAACAGATGGAGCTTTTGTTACACAGGAGGCTCTAAGACTCTCTGATGGCACTACTCAAGTTGTCGACTATATTCACACTGAGAAAATTGCTCTGTGCATAGTTTATAGCATTGTTGCTAGTGATACAGTGACATCTGCAGTTTTTTTTTAATGTGCTACTTTACGGTGCATCGTGCCTTTTACAACTGTTCTGATTTATTGAACGTAGTGAGTACCCTTTCCTCTGAACTGCTAATGTATTCCTTCAAGAAAACAGCTGTCAGCGTCTAAAATTTAGATAAAAATTTATTGTAATTGCTGATTTACCCAATGAGTTATTATTCGGTGAGACTGCCTTTGTTGCTTAAATCACTTAGGTTCTTAAGCTGTATTAGAACAATTGGTTTTGTTTTGGTTCTTCAACTAGGTAAAATTCATTTATATCATTGCCCTGAAACCATTCCCTACTTTTCTGGTTTAAATGTAAAAGTAGTTTCTGAAGTAAACGTAAGTGTCTGATTACTGATTATTGCATCTTCATATAAATTTACAGGACTTTTGGGTGCCCTTCGGTTCATTCAGAAAAGTCTAAAAGTAGCAGCGTTTGAAACAATGGTCCTTCTAAATTATTTTTGGTTGCACACATCCTTTTCATTTGAATACACGGTGCCTTTAAAATTGTTTGCATGTCGGCATGCACAGATGTGATATTTCAAAGGGACAACTTGTGAACAGGCAGTGTGTTACTTTTGGGTTTGCCACACGTGCTCAGCTTACAGGGAACATTGATGAGATGTATACTTTTAAGAATACTTATTCAATAATATTTAAAAAAAAGAGACTTGACTCTTCCTGAGCTTTTTTCTTTCTTTGCTTGAGTCACAGACTAACACACTCTGCTCTTAGTCATTGTCACTATATCATAATTCCATTTTTGTCTACTGCTCACTAACATTGGTATTTACACTTGTGTATTCTCGTCATAATTACCTAGATTTTACCCTTTTCCCTCTTATTAAGCCACACCACTCTGATTTGGAAATGGTTCTGCGTTCCTTCAATATCGCTGGGTCAAAATCATGGACCTCCCTTCCCAGTGCAATTGTGTGTTGACGCACTGCAATTGAAACACACCAGTTTATCAATGAAGAATATATTTAAAAATCTGAATTTTTTTTTTGAATGTTGATTGTTAAACTTATGTTTGGGATCCCAACCATTACCAGCTTGTGGTTGGGGTAGTTTGTTACCACCAACAAAATTTTAGTAAGAAATACTCATCTCAAGCAAGATGTAATCTATTGCATGATAACAATACATTATGTCAGTAAGATAAAGTTTCAGAGCAGAGAAAGGGCTGTATTGCTAGTTGTACAGGTGAAAGGGCCATGAGGTTTTATCTGTTGCACTCCTTCCACTATATAACAGGTGATATTTGTGAAATCTCCTAGTTTGTGGTAAAAAGTAACTTGCAAAACCTATACGTGTAGAGGCAATTGATGCATTTAGATTCAGTCTTGCCTTATCTTCGCCTTTGTTTTGTCTTTGTCCAACAGTACGACTCACTTATGCTTTCCGTCATTGTTTTACACACAAAAAAATACAGTTATCCCAGTTTATCGCTAACTCCTGCTTCTTAAAGGTTTCCCACTGGTCTGTTCTGCTCTTGTCAGATTAACATCATTGGTTGTATTAGCATATTTGCATATTTCATTATTAGATTAGATTCCCTACAGTGTGGAAACAGGCCCTTTGGCCCAACAAGTCCACACCGACCCTCCGAAGAGCAACCCACCCAGACCCATTCCCCTACATTTACCCCTGACTAATGCACCTAACACTACAGGCAATTTAGCATGGCCAATTCACCTAACCTGCACATTTTTGGACTGTGGGAGGAAACCGGAGCACCTGGAGGAAACCCATGCAGACACAGGGAGAATGTGCAAACTCCACACAGACAGTTGCCTGAGGTGGGAATTGAACCCAGGTCTGCTGGCGCTGTGAGGCAGCAGTGCTAACCACTGTGCCAACGTGCCACAGCACTGGTGCCTCACAGCGCTAGAGACCCGGGTTAAATTCCCGCCTCAGGCAACTGTCTGTGTGGAGTTTGCATATTCTCCCCGTGTCTGCGTGGGTTTCCTCCGGGTGCTCCGGTTTCCTCTCACAGTCCAAAAATATGCAGGTTAGGTGAATTGGCCATGCTAAATTGCCAGTAGTGTAGGTGAAGGGGTAAATGTAGGGGTATGGGTCTGGGTGGGTTGCTCTTCGGAGGGTCGGTGTGGACTGGTTGGGCCGAAGGGCCTGTTTCCACATTGAAAGTAATCTAAAAAATCTATTCTAGAGTTAGAAGAAGACTGACAGTGAATGCATCAGAGTGTTAGAAGAAACCTTAAGTTTTTTTCTTAATGAGTCATTGGAAGCACTTTAATTCTTGCAAGAAATATTGAAATGGACTTGTAGATCCATCAACTTCACACTCTTTCACTGCTGATTTTCCTAACTCCAGGAAATTCCCACAGTAGCAATAACTTTTAAATCCAAGTGAATGAATATCCAGTTTCTGTCAAGTGGGAGACCTGGAAACATCATAATTGGAATCTCATTCTCTGTATTCAACTCTTCAAAGCCACTGCCTAATGAGACAGTTTCCTGGTAGGGAGGTGTCAATAAGATTATGCGCCTGGTCTTGACGAAAAACATGGATGAATTTGTGTTTGTTTTAACCTATTAATGTTTGAGCCAAGAATTACATTTTGTTTTTCATGCCTATACCAAATACTAGACAACGTTTAGGTGAGGATCAATATGTTTCAACATTAACTCTTTCAAAGCCATAACCTTAAGCTACAGTTGCCATGCCTTTCTCCATTCCTGGCCAGTCCGTATGTGAGTGATATCTGGCCTTCAGATGATTATTGGGTCCTGTTGCAGGAATCTGGCTGACAGTTAAAATCTGCCCTGCTGTGGTTCAGCCTGGGAGTTCTGCACATTCAGATTGTTTCCTGAAGAAAGAGAAGCCTGTGATAGTTTGCCTGCAGTAGACTTTATCAAATAACTGGTCTCTGTCAGCATATTTGTTCTTGCTATTACACAGTTAGATATTACAAATATTGATATTAAATATGAGAAAATTCAAGTCCTGGTTCCATAAACATCAGTGTTACACTTAACTTTAAGGGCCTCTTCCTTTCCACTTCCAGGTTTCATTGGGACATTAAAATTGCATTGGGTCCCTAACTTGTCTAACTTTGTTAGAGTGACATGGCTTCATTTTGATTTGGGTGTGAATCTATAGAAGGCCCTGGGAAACATGGCAATAGAGAATTAAGAAATGAGTTAGCTTACCACATAGCCCCCTGTCCCATTTCAACCTGGGCAAAATGAACGGAAATCCCCTTTGGACTCTTAAGCAAGAAAACCCTATTAAATGGGGGATTGAATAACACAGGAAGCCATTAAATTGTGTACTTCTTTTTACATCTGCTTCTTGTATAAAATAATAAAAACACTACACCATTTATCTCCAGATATCAATTTTAATTCCTGCACTTGTCTGTTACAAGAAGGAAAATATCACCGCCTCAAGTCTAGAGAGATCTATTGCTCTCTGGTTATAAAACTGACTCTCAAGCTTAGCACAGGAAACACAATATAATCCCATAATTAGAGGTGTTGGCCCCTGAGCTGACAATCTATCAATGACCCTGTGCTCTTCTTAAAGCTCTCAGACAAAGTTGTCAATCAAATGCATTACTCCAGCCTGGATTTAATTCTTTGGGAGCAGAAGACATGATCCAAATATCTTTGAAGTTATGCTGAAATAAAAAAGGCAGGAGCTGATTGCAGCTCTCATACTTAGGCTGGATTATATTAACAAGCCTACATTTCTCTTGTCAGTATTGAATGGATGAGCATCCATTAACAGTACCCAAGAATGGGTCTGATACAATGTGATACCTCTGGTCAATTAAACAATTTAGACACAGACTGCCCAATGTGCTTTTCTTAGTAGCTCGCAGTGAGGCTGGTTGTCAAGTTGATTGATTTTCTGTCGTATGTCTTTGGAATTTTAACTCTTTGCATGGTGATTCGAATCAAAAAATATCCAAGACAAAAATTCATTCAGGATCAGACATTCCATTGTTGGTGCGGAAACCATAAGCTATGTCATCTGCTGATATTGTATGTAGAGTGAGGAACTAACTGTGACGGAAATATATGTCGAGGGTGCCACATTCACTATCTCACTGCAGTCGCATGCAAGCAACTACATTTCAGCCCACCAGCCATATGGAGAACTTGAAAAAATATACATGAAATTGCAGCATGAGGCTAAATGTGTGATTGTGTCAAACCACTGGAAGCCAAGATGGGAATTGGCGCTGTAGACGCCATGTATCACTTGCTGCCACTGTGAGAAACATGAGATTAAAAAGTCCAGCAACAAATCTCCATCATCTGGTGAATATAACGCCACCAAAGCTGACTCAAATCAGAGATGAAATGAATAAATACAAAGAGTTATCAATAGATTCTCAGCACAGGGATGGTCACTAAGACACAATATCTACAGTCTGTGATGAGTCAATCAGAGCTGATGGCATTTGACTAAAACAAGCTGTTCTGTTGACTGGATCCAGACTAATCAGATCCAAAATAATGCAGAAAGAGCCCTTGCAGAGATTGCATGGGAACAGGATAATGTGAACTCAGAGCATCATGGTATATGCATCTTGAATGGACAACTACAAACACTTTGAAAGAATAGGGTCTGCTGGCAATGTATACCAGAAGTATAGGAACATGCAGCTGAAAGAGATGAAGTTATCAACCAGACCATGGAATACAGTATAATGAGGGCTAGTTTATTCATGCACAATCAAGAATGGTATCTTATTGTTGCTGACCACTGCTCAAAATTCCCTTTTTATCAGGAAGATAAATGATTTGAGAATTGCGCACAATCATCTCAATAGCTTAAGTTTTGTTTGCAGAGCAAGAGATGATTGAAAATGCAATATTTAATTATGGAAGCTGAGTCATCTCCAGAGAATATAAAGAATTTGCTGAACAGCAATGGTTTGATGTATTTAAAAGCTAAAGATGGCAAGGTCAAAGGTCAAAATGGTTCCACATTCCCTCAACAATAACCTTACCCATCTATCCATCCTAGCTGCTGTTACCTTGTCCCTTTTCACACATGGAGTGCTGGTCAGACACCAAATAAAACATTTCAGCTAATGTACTGGTCAAAATCAATGGGGATGAAAAGAAAGTCTTCTTATAACCTTTATTTGTACAAAATCTCTGGTGATCACCAATTGTTTACATCTGCATGGTCAGCTCAAGGCATGATCAAAAATTACGGTATTGTCACTCATGGACTAAGTCACTATGAAAGCTGTCTCAAAATATCCCTTTTGAATATTACAAGATCCCCCCATCCCATCAAAAAAAAATCCCTGGTGGTTGATAAGCATCTCAAAGTGGATTCTTCACACTCTCCCCTGAACACCAATAATCAGAAGAACTTTCAAGGTTTCCTTCTGTGATTCTTCAGAATGTGAGTATTTGAAAATCATTGGCACTAGTAGGATTGTCTTCTGAAACCTTATCATTATTGTCTCCTTATATATTCTTATACTCTTATGCTGTCTGTCGGAATGCAACAAACAAACATTTCAGACTGATTTCCTGGTAAATGTTTGCTCACATAGGTGAAATGACTTTTATAGTATACAAATCATTTGACCTTTTTGTGCCCATAATGACCAAGCTAACAAAGTTAATACTAGCCAAATTGAATTAATTTCATTGTGTCTTAAGTATATTACCACAGCACAACAGGCGTATATTGAAGTCATAATACATAGCTGGAAGTTAATCTGTTACATTGTCATTTTAATTATTTCAATCCATAACACATTATAAAGAATTATGAACTGATTGTGACACAAGCTGGTTTCCAGGATGCCAATCGCACTGCAGTCATGTGCTGAGCCGCTATGTATTAGTTCACTAATCATATGTAGAGCTGTCAGGTATAAATTATAGAAGTTGAGAAGTCATGTTGAAGTTGTACAGGTCATTGGTGAGGCCTCCTCTGGCATACTGTATCTTATTCTGGTTGCACTGTTACAGGAAGGGTTCAGGAAATATTTACCAGGATGTTGCTGGGCATGGAGTATTTGAGTTATAGGGAGAGGCTGGGATTTTTTTCACTGGAGCATTGGAGATTGAGGAGTGGCTTTATAGAGGTTTTAAAAATCATGAGGGGTATAGATAAGGTGAATAGTTGGTGTCTTTTCCCTATGATAGAGGTTTTCAAGACTAGGAGGCATATTTTAAAGGTGAGAGGAGAATGATTTAGAAGGACATGAGGGGCAACTTTTCTCCACAGAGTGTGGTTCATGTGTCAAATGAATTTTCAAAGGAAGTGGTGGATGTGTACATGAATAATAAACATTTGGAGTGATATGGGCCAAGTGCAAGCAGATGGGACGAGTTTAGTTTAGGATTATGGTCAACATAGTCTGGTTGGACCAAATGATTTTCTTCTTTGCTGTAAGACTCAATGACTGTATGACTCAATGAAACTCCAGTCTTTTAAGTTTCTCAGTATGATTTTTTTGAACACCCTGTTGAGCAGGGAGTTCTTTACGGTAGTGAACAGGAGCAGAAAGGGAGCCCTCAGTTAGTCACAGGAACATGGAATGTTTTGGAGGATAAAATACAATCCCAGGGGAGATCTGGTGCCTGGACCCCTGGGATCTTCCAATGGATGTGAGTGTGAACCCCGTGGTGGTGAAGTAGATGGCTTAGGGAACCTGGAAGAAGGCACAGCTGCTGCTCTGGGACCATGAGCACAGCCGCCCTGCCTCTATAGATTGCTAGGTTTCCTGAGCCCTAATCATGTCGAGATAGTGAATTCCACTATCCACAACTTGTAGAAAGCTCTCTAGTGATGAGATTTTAAAAAAACCCAGGAACTTCCTGAAATATTCACTTGTTTCTTGAAATGGCCGAAGGTTCAGTTAAGTGTGGAAGGATAACCTGCTCAAAAATAAAATCCATCACCATTGAAGCAGGAAATTCAGCCTCGCTGTGGAGAATGAAAACATGGTCAAACATTATGAGTGATTGTTGAAGAATTTTGATTTACCTATTTGATAGTTTTTTTAAAAAGTTGAATACTTATGCAATTACATCACTCATGCTTTTTAATGCTATTTCATCAACCATAGTATCTGATTGGTACTTTGGTTGGAAAGTGCTTCCTTGAATCAATTATGGATTTGTTTTTTGCTTGAAGAACATGTGAGACCGTATTGTAATATTACTGAGACCAGAGTTTCAAATATGACAACATTGAATGTTCTGACATGAGAGGTTACAATATTGTTCTGTGTATGAAACAACTCCACACTCATAACTAGACTGTGAAGGGTCAAGCTCCAAAAGCCAAACTCCTGTTGTTATAAGTAAATGACTTTGGGCTTTCAAGATTCAGATGTAAATTGCATGGATACAGTGCACAAAGAGAATCATAACTCAGCACTAATTAGCATTAAATTGACAAGCTCATTAAGAGAAACAATAAAGAAATCTACTGTGAGAAGTGAAAATGTCTTATTCTCACAGTAAGGTTTACGACTCTGACAGTAGTTGAGATGCATGATTGGGATAGTGCAGTCGAAACCTTCTGCTTCATTAAGCCAGCTGGTGTTATATGTGGACTGGAAATGAATAATTATTAATATGTTGGAACAGTCTGTAAAAAACAGACTTGGGTTCCCAGTCTTGCACTTGTCCAGTTGTCCAAGACAATGACAAACAACACCAAACAATGTGAGCTGTAATTGTTTTCTTGAAAGATCACCATTGGCCACTTATATGCTTTGGATTTTCCAATGGGGTGGCAAGTTCATGGATAGAGTTTTGTCAGTCCATGTAAAATAGAATATGGTAAAAGCTTCACATTCGATCCATTGTCATGAAAGCTATCAACACATACATTTGCTGCTTACAGAGCAGGTATCATATTTGTCTTAGTGAAAGCTTTTTGAAAGATATCACTGACATAATGCTCAATCTGCTCAATCCAAATTCATGTGTCTACTCGCAATAGAGGAACTGGAGAGTAATACAATTCCTCACATCACTATATGTTTACTTGGTTATATGTTCCTGTGCTTGACATGAAGAATGACCTTTCAAGTAGTTGAATTGTTATATTTGTAGTTTACCTGAGAAGTGGCAGAAAGCAAGACATTGTAAAGTTTTATCTTTCAGCTAAAATATGTTAACTATAGGGATTTATAATTAAATACAGTTCCTTTGGACTAGAAAAGAGGGTCAGTAATCTTATTCCTGATGAAGGGCTTTTGCCCGAAACGTCAATTTCGCTGCTCCTTCGATGCTGCCTGAACTGCTGTGCTCTTCCAGCACCACTAATCCAGAATCTGGTTTCCAGTATCTGCAGTCATTGTTTTTACCCCATCAGTACATAGTGATTTACTGGAAATTAGATACATGCAGAGGAAAAGACAATTTGGGACTTGATTTTATTTTCTTCCCACTTTCCCCTTCCTCCACAGTAAAGAGCTATGATTTGGAGATGCTGGTGTTGGACTGGGGTGTACAAAGTTAAAAATCACACAACACCAGGTTATAGTCCAAAGGGTTTAATTGGAAGCACTAGCTTTTGGAGCGCCACTCCTTCATCACAGCCACCTGATGAATGGGTGATGCTCTGAAAGCTAATGCTTCCAATTAAACCTGTTGGACTATAACCTGGTGTTGTGTGATTTTTAACTTAGTAAAGAGCTAGATCACTATAACTATCAGTTCTGATGAAGAGTGAGCAGAGGCATAACGTTAACTCTGCTTTCTTCCTACAGACCTGCTGTGTTTTACTGGCAGTTTCTGTTTTTGTTGCACTATAACTGTTGAGGCTTGCAATTATAGGTTGGCCTTCAGGACAAGGCATCAAAGGCTAGATTGTGCTTGCAGAACATTTTGTGAGTTAACATTCTCAGAATAAAAGAGGAGCAAACCAGGAAACACTCTGTACTTCCCATTTACTAATTAAAGTATTTGAATTTGTGTTGTAATTCCTCAAGTAATTGCATACAAGACTAGATTACATAGAACGTGCAAACTCCACACAGTCAGTCGCCTGAGGCGGGAATTGAATCCGGGTCTCAGGCGCTGTGAGGCAGCAGTGCTAACCACTGTGCCACTGTGCCACCCAAGGAGGCTTTTGGTTATATCTACATTTTAAACAAAATCTGCCCACCAGTTATCTTCAGTTTATTTGATTCTGACAAATCAAAAAATCTAAAAAATCAAACATAAACAAACAACAGATTTTGAAAAGGAAGCATCACATTTTAATACCAGAGAAATTAACATTATTGTGACCTGATACTTATTAAATTGAACAGAGACAAGTGTCATGAGATCAGATACAATGACAATTTTCTTGATAGTGCGTGCTAACTTTAATCACAAAGCATAGGACTCTGTGAATTTGGCTTCTTTGAAAGTTTGGAGCAGATGCCAGGAGGCTCTCAGTCTTTGTGATTTCTGTTTCTCATCAAACACCAAGGTTTCTCCAGTCTATTAATTTTCAAAGTTCATAACTTGAAAGCACACCAAGCACCCTGAGACCCCTGTTACTTCTGAATATAACAATCTTCTGGAGAATGGTGTTTGATGTATAAATATATTGGTCATGTGGAGATTAATCTATGCGATTGTACTCACAAGACACCTCCCCAAAGTCAAAATGACTCTCTGGTTTTTTGGAAGGAGACAGAGTGAAAGACACGGACGAGACAAATAGACCAACTTGAGAGAGCTAAATCATGCAAGAAAAATGGGAAAGCCGCATGAACAGAATGGAAATGCACCCACCACGCAGTTTGAAACCCTGAGATCAAGTTTCTTAAGATGACAAAGTATTCTGTATCATATGTGTTAGAAGTTCTGTTTCAGCAGAAGAGTTAATGAAAGAGAAGTGACAGAAAGAAACAACAGGTTTCAGTGCCCTGACAGCAAATCAGTGCCCTGACAGCAAATGCTTCATTTAGAAGAGCAGCCGCGATAGTTGGGTGAGTTCTTTTTCTTTACCTGCTGCAAAACCTGATAAAAGGCGCAATTTCAATGTTTCTCCCCTGAGATGGAGTATCGAGTGACATTGCAAGAGTGGACAACAGTATTCACCTGAGAGCCAGAAGACCCTGGCAGACTACCCAAGTTATGAATCAAACATTCAATTATCTCAGTGTTTTGAGGGAATAAAAAAAGAGTATGAATTTGCTTTTGAACCAGTGACACCCAAGTGTGTGATCATGGAAATTCTTATTCTCTGGCTGATTTGGTGTCAGTATCATGGTGGTCAGAGTTTTAACCTCATGCTATATCCTATTAGAATGTAGGAAAAGCGGTAGGCCATTCAGTCCCTCAAACTTGTTCCACTATTTAATTGGATATGTGCTTTAATTCAATGTACCTTGCCATGGTTTTATATCACTTATTTACCAAAAATCTGTAAATTTTATACTTTTTGATTGACCTAGCCTCAATAACCCTTCGAGGAAGAAGCAGTATTTTAGATTTCCCCTAATCTTGGTGAGAAGAAATGCCTGCCTTTTTCTCACAGCACCCACAAAAAAAATGCTCATCTTGAATCAATAAAAGGCAGTAAAGAATGACGTATTTATTAGTGAAACAATCTGCACAGCATAAAACTTGCATATAGTAGTAGTGCATTGTGCATTTTCTCCTTATGATATTTCTGACAGACAGTATGAGTCAGTCTGTCAATTCAGTTTTTTTTGTTTGGAAAGAGATTTTCACAACAACTGTGTCCCTTTAAAAATTAGTCTTTTATTTATTCAGTGATATTTGTTGACTGTTAACCTGATTGAATCAGGACTTCTCAATTTTAATCAGAAAGGTAATGCTAAAAGAAAAAAAAAATGGCACTTAATAAGTTTGCCTTATCAAATACCATTGTGAAATGCTCAATGGGTAGCACTGTTGCCTCACAGCGCCAAGAACCTGGGTTTGATTCCAGCTTTGGGTGACTGTCTGTGTGGAATTTGCACATTCTCCCTGTGTCTGCGTGCGTTTCTGCTGGGTCCTCCAGTTTCCTCCTACAATCCAAGGATATGCAGGTTAGGTGGATTAGTCATGGTAAATGCAGTGTTACGGGGATAGGGTAAGGAGCTGAGTCTGAGTGGAATGCCCTTTGGAGGGTCAGTGCAGACTTGATGAGTCAAATGGCCTTTTCCCGCACTGTAGAGATTCCATGGTTCTAAAGTGTGATGTGGTGAAATGTTTTCTATTGTTGTAGTTATCCTTAAATGTGAGATCAATCTCCAAAGTGCTTTCCAACTTCAATTAATTTGCTGAAAGTAAAACTAAATAGTTCAAACATATTTAGCTGTCAATTCAGCCAATAATTTCCATCTTCCCCGAAGCTTACAGCCATTACTGATAAACAGGTAGGTCCTGTTTGGGAGGTTGCAAAGAAAGGCCATCTCTTTTTGCAACAGATGGTCGTGGTGAAGGGTTGTTTTTCAGACTGGAGGCCTGTGACCAGTGGAGTATCACAAGGCTCGGTGCTGGGTCCACTACATTTCGTCACTTATATTAATGATTTAGATGTGAGCAAAAGAGGTATAGTTAGTAAGTTTGCAGATGACACCAAAATTGAATTGGACAGCAAAGAAGATTACCTCAGATTACAATGGGATCTTGACCCCATTAGCCAATGGGCTGAGGAGTGGCAGATGGAGTTTAATTTAGATAAATGCAAGGTGCTGCATTTTGGGAAAGCAAATTTCAGCAGGACTTATACACTTAACAATAAGGTCCTAGGGAGTGTTGCTGAACAAAGAGACCTTGGAGTGCAGGTTCATAGCTCCTTGAGAGTAATTTCGCATATAGATAGGATAGTGAAGAAGGTGTTTGGTATGCTTTCCTTTATTGGTCAGAGTATTGAGCACAAGAGTTGGGAGGTCATGTTGCGGCTGTACAGGACATTGGTTAGGCCACTTTTGGAATACTGCGTGCAATTCTGGCCTTCCTATCGGAAGGATGTTTTGAAACTTGAAAGAGTTCAGAAAAGATTTACAAGGATGTTGCCAGGGTTGGAGGATTTGAGCTGTTTTCCCTGGAGCATCGGAGGCTCAGGGATGACCTTATAGAGGTTTATAAAATCAAGAGGGTCATGGATAGGATAAATAGACAAGGTATTTTCCCTAGTCCAGAACTAGATATCATAGGTTTAGGGTGAGAAGAGAAAGATATAAAAGAGACCTGCGGGGCAGCTTTTTCACACAGAGGGAGATACGTGTATCGAATGAGCAGCTAGAGGAACTGCTGGAGACTGGTACAATTGCAACATTTAAAAGGCATCTGGATGGGTATATGCATAGGAAGGGTTTAGAGGGATTTGGGCAAGATGCTGGCAGGTGGGACTAGATTAGGTTGGGATAGCTGGTCGGCATGAATGAGTTGGACAGAAGGCTCTGTTTCTGTGCTGTACATCTCTATGACTCTATGACTTGGCACCGTCAGAACCATTTAGACAAGTGGACTGAAGATAATTGATTTGACCCTAAATTTGTTTCTTGCAATATCTAAGAGATCTGACTGGGCTTTGACTTTCTGTGCGATTATGGCAAGATCAGCAACAGCAGTTCAGAGATCAATATATTTTAGCCCTGAGAATTCACTACTATAACTGTGTTTCACCATGACACAATAAATCAAAAAATCAACAGCCATTAACAGAAACAAGTGTCACACACTCGCATTCCCATATGTTTCTGTTTTTCTCTGCTTTTCCAGATTACTTTTCTCTCTTGTACCTCTCTCTGTCCTCCATTCACAGTTTGTTTTTCTCGCTATCTTCCTCCACTTTAAATTTTGATTTATCTGTCCCCCTCCCACCCTTCATTTGGCTGTAAAATATGTGGAGATGTTCCTGAGATTGTAAAATGAATATAAAAGGCAAGTTATTTCTTCACCTCAAGTGGCTGCTACATATTTCAAGAATGTGACGATATCATGTCTGTGACCATTGGTTCCTGTTTCTTGTTATAGTGAACTTATTTCATTCATGCAGAATTTTGGGCAATATTAGATTCAAGTGCTCTTGGAACTCAGTTAAAATTGACCAAACTCATTTTGGTCCACAGTTTAAAAGCAAAATTTTTCTTGCCTTCGAACCATGCAGTCCTCATTCTTCGCTGTCATTCATAGAGCTAGATTCTTTGTAGTTTATGTGACCTTAATACTTTATATGCAATTTACTATCTGATAAATATATTTGCTACCAATGACGCTATATCCTGAGTAAAGAATGATAAAAGTAGTAACTATATGTTGCTGACATACAAAGAGCATCTGGTATTTGCTGCAAATTGTTATTTCCATTTCAAAACTGATGAATTCTTGCCTACATGAGTTCCTGAAAAACTTTGTTTTTAATGAAATAGCACAGTTTATCATCATGTGCATAATGTAGCATCACATCTGATGGCAACAAGTTAGGGATCATCCAGCACATGCAATGTTACAAAATCATTTAGACAAGTAGTGTTCTTCTGCTGACTTAGGGTTTGGATGAGAGAGTAATTTGTCATGTTATTACCTTGATAGAATACTCCGATGTACCATAACTGACACTCAATTATACACTTAGTTCACTACTCTTGACCCTGCACCGAGAAACTCTAATGCCGCAGTCTGTACATTATCCTTCCTTGATTGCCAGTTGCTCTTTCAAACCTGTGCTGTCAAACATTTGATTCATGTGTGAATTTCTTTTGTTTATAAGAAAGGCAAGCAACACTTTGCTTTTGTTGCTGTCACTATATTCAGAATTTAGATTGGGACTTTAAATAAGGGCAAAACAATGAAAGGCAACAAGAGCTATGGTCACTTCATACTTTTGGCAGATTTATGTTATAGTTTATGCTCCTGGGAACAAATCTAAACTGAAACTCAAAAGCCTTGTCAATAATTTATCAGTAAATAATTGGAATTCCTCACAGACTGGGAATTATCAGTAATGGAGAAAGTGAGGTCTGCAGATGCTGGAGATCAAAGTTGAAACTTTATTGCTGGAACAGCACAGCAGGTCAGGCAGCATCCAGGGAACAGGAGATTCGACGTTTCGGGCACAGGCCGAAGAAGGGCCTGTGCCCGAAACGTCGAATCTCCTGTTCCCTGGATGCTGCCTGACCTGCTGTGCTGTTCCAGCAATAAAGTTTCAACAATTATCAGTAATGCCGACTTATCCCTGAAATGTTTTGCATTTTGTCTTTGACATTGCTCTTGTAGTTCTTTGGCAGAGGTTGTAACATGTGAAAAACAACTAGCTCCTCTGCTAAACATGAGACAGAAGAATATACATCTATTCTTTATGTATTCTAACATAAGTAGTCCATGGTGTAACATCAAGATGATAGTGTGATGACCTGTTCTTGTTGAAGCATTGCAGAAAGTATGGACTTTGTGAAACCAATATATTTTTTAAAAGTTGTCTGGAATATTTTAAGTGTTATGTTGTCTTGTTTTAATCTACTTCAAAAAGTTAGGCAGGGTGTACAGTTATGACATATAAGTTGTGACATATATGTTGACCAGGTGCATAAGTCAATTCTCCAGTCTTTGGTGCCAAAGTGTATATTTATGTCTATTCTCTCCAAATAGGTTAACCTCACTTTGATGCTAATAAACGTTCTCATTCTATTTTAGTTAAGCCAGTTTTGAAAGCATCAATTTTTAAAAATGTTTAAGTGAATTACAACTGTATGACTTCAATTATACCATGGGGGAAAAATTCACTGAGCTTTATAATTACATGAGAATTGCTTATTCAGAACTTTAAAAGAATATGTTAATTTGAACTATGTCAAGTATTTAGAATAAAATGTACGTGGACTTTTATTCACATTTTTCTGACTGTTTTATATGAACTATAAAACTATCTAATGGTGAAAAATCTGCAGGTGGAGTGTGTCTCAGGAAAGTATTAGTCATCACTGTAATCATTCTAACCTTTAGTAGTTTTGTGGTGATCTTGTTATTCAGCAAGACTCAAGGTGGAACACTAGTGGACATTAAAAACGTTTTAAAGGTGATTGAAGTTGGGTGTATATCTAAAGAGATTCTTTGACACATATTAATCAATTAACGATTTTTATGTTAACCGAACACAGACAATTCTTAGAGAATTGAAAGCAGGGACATTGGGATATTAAGGAGCAATGAGTCAAATACAGATTGATGATACCTTATGTTGTTTGTTTGTTGGCAAGTTATAGCAGAGGGAGGATAAAGGTTTGATTTTTGCACCAGAATTGAATGCATATTTGAATTATTTGTTGTTTCCTTTGCTGGGTTCAACTAAATAGGCGGAAAGTGATTTATTTTGTTTTCTTTCAGAACAAATGTCTAGCGCAAGAAATCGGAGCTAATTGGATTTATCAAACAAAACATTGAAAATATTCCTTCTCCACAGTACGCTTTGTCAGCTGACTCTGACAGAGTTTCTCATTGGCTCTTCATTAATCTTAATTCCTTGGCTTGACAGGTTTTATATTCAGTGTATAAGTCAGCCGTTGTTTTTGGCAAGATTTTTCAAAAATCAGAGGTTGAATTGAACATTGTGACTTACAGCATCTCTTTCCCAAACATGATGACTGATTCATCCCAAATGCCAATAAACAACCTTAATGTCTTTCCAGACTCTTTACTAACTTCCTCTGCATTGCGAACATTTTCTGTTTAAATTTCCAATTTCAAACAATTGCAGTTTGTATTACCTTGAAAATTACAGTTGCCATGAAATGAGTTCCAAGAACAAATACTGACTCAAGAAACAGAATTTATATGAGCTTATTCCTGTTTACAAAGTCAATAATCACTGCCATAAACAATATTCCCATGCTGAGAAGATACAGTGAACACAAATAAAACAAGCTCAGAAGTTCACAGGACACCAGGTTATAGTCCAACGGGTTTATTTGAAATCACAAGCTTTCGGAATGCTGTTCCTTCAACTATAACTTGGTGTTGTGTGACCTCCGACCTTCTCCACCTCAGTGCAACACTGGCACCTCCACATTACAAATAAAATACTCTTGGAAGAATCAGAACATGATGTAACCTGGGAGTTGCAGGTCATGATGGAAGTATAATAACTTTTCAGAGTAACATACCCACTCTCCCACTCAATTAGGTCATGGTTGTTCTCTATTTTAACTCCATTTACCTCCTGGTTTCATACTTCTTCATTCCTAAATGGTCAGAGTTTTTTTGTATCATGAAAGACGGTAGGAATGACTGAAACAATGGTTGCCAAGTTAGAAAGCTGGAAATGGCCTCAGCTTCTTTCTTTGCCATTTGCATGGCAAGAAATCTCAGACCCTTGGACCCACGCACATCAATGAAAGAGGGAACTGATTGCTTGAGTGTCCACCCACGTAAGTTTTTATCACTTTCAGGGAGAATGTTGGATTTACATAACTGTTGGGGTTTACAGAGGCTGAATGGAGATGTGAACCAGGGAATGAGGCAGGCAGAGGTCCCTGGTGACACCCACACACACTCTTCAATTCCCTGTGAGAATGTATCACTTTCCCAAAGTACATGATGATGCAATATGGTACATGCAAGTCCCAATGCAGTCTCCTCAACAATGGGAAGATCATTCAGGATGAATGCTCTCTGGAATACCTCTGCTTTCTGTTCAGACATGACACTCAGCAAACAGTTGCCTACCTTTTTCCTTTGCCACTTTGTTATATTCACACTGACCCATGCTAACACAAGTCTCCCATTTCCTTCTGCTGACCCCAAAGGCCCTCATATCCTCTATGCTAATAAATGCTCTTCCGCATTGCCTTTCATAACTCCTATGCCATACCATGTTGCTTTAATAGAACACTTTGGGTTATGTCAATAAACATACCTTGAAACTACAAACACACATTTTCAACTCACCGTATTATGACCCCAGGCCAAACTGAATTTGGAGTTACGACCTGGTTAGGAATCAATTTGAAAGGTGATGAAGTGTGAGGATTAGGCAACTCAGAAAATTAAGCCACATCATTCCATAGTTTTAAACAAACAACAGTAATCCTTAATAAGGAGCATTATAAGAGAAAGACAATCTACAATACATATACAACTTATTTCTAATATCCAGAACGAACATATGGTTCATATGGATAATAGTCTGTGTTCACATAACACACTGTGCACAACAAATATCAAATATGATCAAATATTACATGGATTTCTCAACAATACCCACTAAATGTTAATGGCATAATGGGGCAACAAATCTGATGAAACTATTTTCCATGGTTTATATTCCCTTGAGTTTCAAAAACTGCATATAAGTACTCATTCACAAGCATAACTCCAGCTCTTCACTGACAGCAAGCTTCCCGGAGTCAGGCCTTCCCTGCGAAGTCTTACTCAGCTACCGGAAGAAAACACTGCTTTTGAGTTTTTTAACCCCAGTTGTCTCAGCTACATTCATTTGAGCCCCTCAATGGTGCCACACTTTCCTAGATCAAAAACCTGTTTCTAAGTCCTGACCTCTAGCTTCCTACTAAATCCTCAAGCGTTTCCCAGAGCTCTAACAACAATAGAGCCATGTAGCTGTTCTTGACTCATTACTGTCCTTTATACAGAATCTGTGTAGTTCAACATGTAAACAGTAACACAGTTAACGACAGCACACCTCAAATGGAATCTGCCTTCTTTCTTGTCTGTCATCCATTGTCCACGTCTTTTCCAAATGAGTTCTTCAAACACTTCTTTGGTGACTCTGAAGGAGCAATTGAAAATTTTGCAAGAAACCCCTCCTCTATTGTTGGATATAGCTGAATGTTACCACCTCTCAATATTGGCTGTTCCATAAGTATTACTAGTCATAGATTGCTGAGCTACTTAAGACAGATAATGAATAAAAATAGAGGATTTTATCAGAACAGACAGTGGTAGGTAAGTCTGAGAGTTTAAATAACTAGTTGCTTAATGACATTTTCTCGCTCATTCGGTTTCTTTTAAACTATATTACTCAATGTCAATGTGATTGATGTGAAATTAGACGAAAGTTTGAATTTAAAGAATGCAGGGTTCATTTAAATTCCCATTACTCTCTTATAGTTAGACTTCAAGATATTAGGAGTGACTAAAAAACTGAAAACATTGATATAAAAGTGAAATGGTATGGGTGCTAGAAATCAGAAATAAAAATACTAAGTACTGGAGCCACCAGTGAGTGGAGAGAAAAACAGAATTAATGGGCAGGATTTATATTCCCCTCCTGCTATCAATTTTAAATTGCAAACATGTACTAATACTAGGATCCACAGGGAAATTTCAGGGTGCGTAGCCAATTACATGGATATCTCTAGGAACTTCATTGGAGACTTATCCTATGAGGAGACATTGAGCATTTTAGGCTGATACTGCTAGAATTTAGAAGAAAAATTGGAAATCTAATTGCGGTGTATTAGGTGCTAAAGGGGATTGACAAAGTAGTTGTAGAGAGAATGTTTCTCCTTGTGGGGCAATCTAGAATTTGAGGGCATAGTTTTAGATAGTGGGTGGCAGATTTAAAATGGAGAAATTCCTTCTCAAAAAATCGTGAATCTCTGGAATTCACTACCAGAGTGCAATGCACACTGGGGCACTGAATAAACTTAAGGAGGAGTTAGACAGATTTTTGTTAGCAATAAGTTAAAGAGTTATGGGGAGTAGGGAGGAAAAGAGACTTGAGGCTGAGATGACGTCAGCTATGATCATATTAAATGGCGGAGCAGGCTTGACGGGCTGAATCATCTCTTCTTGCTTCTAGTTCTTATGTTCTTAAACCTGTCTAATTAAGGGTTGTGATTGGGAGCCTGAGAACCAATAGAAGGCCATCAGCACTTCAAGCTTAGCGTCCTGTAGCCAGATGTGATCACAGCTGGATTAGATGGGCAAACCTGAAGTGCCTCAAGAAGGATGTGCCCTCTGAAAACCTTATTGAACAATAAAAAGGGGAACCCTGTATAAGATATCTTGCTGCCACAGCTGTCTTTCTCTGGTATTCTGGCTGTCACGTGGGCCAAATAAATGAAATGTGGGACAATTGACAGTCAGAGCTTGCTGGTGATAGACAACATCTATCCATCTGACAGATGTCAGCCTCAGCAAGGGGCTCATTTGCAATCTGCAAGTCTTGTTCAGCGTATGCAGAGTGCTGTCAGAAGCAGCAGGCAACCACAGGCCCTGCCCTCAGAAATAGCCTCCCTCTAAATATATGTAGGAACATGATAAAAGACCCCATGCAATTGTTAACACTCCTTTCTCCTGTCCCTTCTCCTATGCAAATGCAAGCCAATATTTTCAAGTCTCTGACTGTCCAATACTGATGCAAATCTGGCAGCAGGTGTGGAGTGAGAAACAGAATTAACCTGTCAGATTGGTGACCTTTCAAAAGTCATCAACCTACCATGTTTAATCCATTGCTCTCCCTACAGAGGCCGCCAGATGAGCTGAGTGTTTCTTGCATTTTCTACTTTGATAACTTAAAAAAGAACATTGCTTAAGGCATGGGATTTGGCCATTATGAATGAGCTGGAATTAATTTGTGTATATTAAAGAAGATATTAACATGCAATCATTAATTTTGGCCGTTTATATAACAGTTCTAACCTGCGTAATTGTTGTCTTTGCTGTATGACAGACTGATTTTTCAACACATTTTTTTAGCCTACATCCCCAAAGCTGATTAGAAGTGCAACACAAAACCTTAATAAACATTTGCTTGAAACAAAGTATTCTTACTAAAACTGCAGAATAATAAGCTACTTGAAAAGTGGCAAATATTCGCAATTGCAGAGACAACCTGATGATAAATGTATAATTGCTTGCCAGCCCACAGAGAAAGATCTTGGATTTTCATATCTTGTGTGTGTGGGCAGTCCAGGTAGACTGCAAAAGGATGATCTGAATACAATGCAGCACTGCAGCAATACCAAGTCTACTATGGCTTGCGCTCTTGTTGGTCCTAGAACATGTTTCTCAATATTCTATGAGCACCTTCTACTGCCAAATTAATCTTTCATGTTTACCTGTCAATTAAAATCATCCTTAATACTATCCTTCTATAATAAGCACCCAGTATTTCTTCTTATACGCTTCAGACCACATTATGGTTATTATTTGGGAATTTTAGAAATCTGGTTATTTTGAGTACAATGACATTGATAGGAATTTTCAATATTTTTAAATACCATTTTAAATGATGTATTAAGAATACTGTAATGAGGAAATAGTTCTGAATAGTATCCAATGGTCATTTTCAGTAATTTGAAATTGAATCGCTCAAAAATTATGGATTCACTCCTTGGTTCAAAGTGTTTTTGTCTCTGATCAAAATGTTTCCCTCTGTATTAATCAAATTGTGTCAAGGTACTAGAAATTAACACATAAGGCGACAGTTCATAAAGTAAATTGTTCTGCAGATTACATTATAAAACATTGACTAACTTTGCAGAATCATGTATTTGCAAATTTTGTATTTGTTGATATATCAAATGAATTTGAGCAGAAGCAGAGAAGGAAAAATTACTTCTCAAAAGATGGGCAATATGTGCTCATTTTGCTGATTGTGCCCACACTGAGGCTGTCTCCTCATATGTCTGCCATGTCTGCACTGTCTTAATGAGAAATTCAAACTCACAGTCCATTCTGGCATAGATAGAAATCACTCAGCTAAAGGTGGCTAGATTGAGTGATGGACAGCTTTGAGACTTTCATAAAGTAAACACTGGCATGGGAGCAGGTGCTGTGCTGCCTGAGATGATTGTCCTTTTTATGGGATTTCATTTTGCACTGAACACATTTACTTGAATGAAATGCAATCCCCTCTGGCATTCACACGATTGTGCATGGACCATTGTGATCTGGCTTTTCACTTCCACATCCGTTTGGCAGTGTGTCCAGTCCAGCTGGAAATAACATTGACGCACCATTTCTTGAGGAGATGTCTGGATGGGAATATGTGGTCTCCTTTCACATTATATAGAATTAATCCTGGCATTCACCTGTAGACATCCTTAATTGCAAGAACCTAATATAAACAGATTGCAAACATTATATTTGATTGACATTACAACGTACTCCTTATCCTTCTGTCGTAGATTTTGTCAACTCCTAAGATCATTTTAAAATATATCAATCAGATCATCAGATCCTCTCTTTCTTTCAATCAAGTAATGATATTCAGACCAAATGCTGAATCTAAAAGCTTTTTCAATAATAAAACTTGACTTTGCACATTAAAGGCTGCATTCCCGTTCCAGGATCCTGATCCAAAGGCTAGTGCGAATTCTGCATTGGGAACCTGGAGATGTTGGCAACAGAAGATACAAACAATTTTGGAGGAGGTGTCCAATTAAGTACACACCTCCAGAGCCCCTTCTAAGTAAGAATGCTTCGCAGGATCTAAAGGCTGCTGGGCCAACAGGAGGCTTTTTAGCACTGCACGATTAGCAGCTTTGTTGTCAAAGGTGAGAACTGCAAATGTAGTTAGGGGAAAGAGAGGATGCCTCAAAATGGAGGCTTTTTGAATTTATAATTGCCAAGAGACCAAAGCTGCCAGCCAGTCAGACAAGGGGAATGGGATACTTTCCTTGAAAAATGATGATTAACCCTCATCACACCAATTTCCAATCTGATCTATCATCACGCAGATGTCTCCATATCTTGAGTGTATTTTGGCTTTAATGGAGGTACACATACTGACTTGAAAATCCCAGCCCACCTCAGCAGAGGTGATGTTAATAGACCTTGCGGAGTGATCAAATTGGCACTGGCTGCTTGTAGAGGGGCAGCCAGAAGCCCCTCCCTTTGAACCTCTTTCAACATGGTCCAGAGGTGAGAATGTGTCGGTCATTAGCATGTCTATCTTCTATCATCTCCTGCAGTCTGTTGGTCTACATGGGCTTAAGCATGTATATCAATTCACCTAACCTACATCGATATGCACTTGTTAGCTTGGTTGAGCAATAGTGGCTATACCACTATTGAATAAAGTACACAGATTTGTTTTTTATCATTCTCTATTTTTACTAGCTTTGTTGTTAGATGTATCATTATGGTATTCACAATCTGATGAACATGAGTGACTTTTAAAAAGTAACATTCACTTATGTACAAGACCCATTCATCCATTAGCATACTGTTGCTGAGTATCAGTTTTCTTCTGGTTTCTTAGCTTTGGATATCACTTTAGAATCTGAGTTAATGGATGTGCAGTGCATTAGGGCCGATTTACTCTTACCATGAGTCACTTGCTGTTTACTATAATGTTGGTTTACTTTAATGCATTAAAATCATTATGCTTTCACTGAGGTAATCTTATGGGTTAATTCACTATTTCGACTTGCACTTTTCTTGACTAATGGATTCCCTGCTGCAGTGCAGGATTACTGATATTACATTTCAACGTATTCTCACGCAGCAAAGTTACATTGAATTTGTATATCGTTTGATTCAATATATTTTATTAATGAACTAGACAGAGTGTGGGGAACCTTCTGAACTACAAATCGTCTTCTGCTGCCAATAGGAGAGAACATGCAGGTGTTCACAGTTTCCAGGCAGTGGGATGGCATGGTTGACATGTGTGAGGAGTCTGTGGTTTAAACTGGAGACTGTGGTATGCTGCTCAGCTTTCCTGTGTGAACTGTCATGATCATGACATTGCTGTTGAAGATGAACTTTTCCATTTACCCGCAACAATGATTGAAATGCCATTACCTGCTTCTTCCTCCAAGACAATTAAGAAAAACAGGGTGGATACTATTTATCTTGAGCTACTAAATTAAAAAGCCATATGATTCATGAGAGGTTGGAGGACATGAACAATTTGATAAATACTCACATTTACTTGAAAAGAAATTGATCAATTTGCAAAAAGTTAATAAATTATCAAAAGACACCCCCCCCCCTCCTCCATTAGATCCACATTAATATGGGGAAAAGTGCCATCATTAATTAAAGAAGGAAAACTTGGAGGACATTTTTCATGTTAGCATCAGTCAATCCAGACTGAGGAACAGGAGAAGCTAGCTAACCAACCTGTTTGATTTTTCAGACGGTCACATACCTAGTAGATATTTGGAAGTCTTGTGAACTTGAGACTTAAAAAAGAGAATTTGTAATAGCTCCATAGCAAAGGTTTAAGGATTTGAAACGAGACTACAGATATTAGTGTATAAACACAAGGTTAATCTAAAGTTCATACAATTGCTTTGGTTGTGGCATTAACTCATTTATTTTAGCGTGGTTTGTGTGCCTGTCAGAAACAGTGGTGAGAACTTAATAAACTATTTAAATGCAAATAGATATTTTTTCCATCTGCAAACATATTGGGGCAGCTTTTTCTGTTGCATCTATCATTAGATTTACTTGTAGTGGATCATTCAGCTTATAATAATTTTGCCTACCAAGTTGCTGAAGAAGCGAGCTAATAACTGAACATAGGACAGCATAGGGGACATAAATTTAAGGTGAAGGGTGGAAGGTATAGGGGAGATGTCAGGGGTGGGTTCTTTACCCAGAGAGTGGTGGGGGCATGGAATGCGCTGCCTGTGGGAGTGGTAGAGTCAGAATCTTTGGTGACCTTTAAGCGGCAATTGAATAGGTACATGGATGGGTGCTTAAGCTAGGACAGATGTTCGGCACAACATCGTGGGCCGAAGGGCCTGTTCTGTGCTGTATTGTTCTATGTTCTATGTTCTAGCATGGTGAACAAAATAGTCAACAGGGTAGATAATCTAACCTATGAAATTTAAGAATTGGGAAATAAACAATAGTAGGACGGAAAAGGATGAATTAGAGTGGATGAGTTTAGTGACAGATCAGATGAAGGAAAAGAAATATAGAGAGGGTAAAAAAAGAATGGATATAGAGAGATACAAAAGGAGAGATGAGGGCTACTCTTGTCAATTTGATTAATCCAAACTATATGCATATTAATGTTTATTGCTGTACCTTTCTTAGAAGCCCCTAGTATTTCCTGTGCCCAACTGTGGGACTACTGTTTGGTTACCTATAGATTACACCCAGCAGGGATTTCTTTCCCTTGCGATTTCTTATTTCCTTCCAAGGCTAATTCTACTTCTTGATCTCCATTGCTGAGATCATTTCTCAGTGTACCACTGACCTCATCTGTTCCTAACAAAGTTACACCATCTTGTTTTCTTTGCTCCTTATCCTTCCAAAAATAAAACATTTCCCTTGGATATTCTCAAACCTGGTCTCCCAGAAACCACATCTTAGTAATTGCCACCAAGTCGTACCCATTTGTCCTGATTTGCCCTCTTGGCCCATTAATTTTATTCTGAATGCTTTGTACATTCAGATACAAAGCCTTTATAAGTTGGTTAAATTATCAATTTTCCCTACTCTTGTATGATTTCTTGGTGCGATATGATGTTCACGCATTCCGTCCCTTCCTTTACTTTTTTTGATAACAATGAGACTCATCACTCAACTGTACTCCCATCTTCTTCAACTTTGATTTTTCTAAATTTCCATGGAATTGAACGGAAGCCCTCACTATTTACTTTATGACTATATCGAAACCTTTTGTTAAGAGATTCACCAGGACTCTAGTCTCACCATGATTCAAGTGGAGCCCATCCCATTGGAAGAGCTCACTCCTTTACCAGAACTGGTACCAGTGTACCAGGAATGCAAACTATTTTTCCATGCATTTACGTGTTTAATCTTGTTGACCTGTGCCAATTAGCTTGTGGCTCAAGTAGTAATCTGGGGATTATCATCTTTTTGGGTATACTTTCTAGTTTAGCACCTAGCCACTCATTCTCTCAGCAGAACTTCTTTCCTTGTTCTGCCTATGTCATTGGTACCTACGTGGACCCCAACAACTGGATCTTTCTCCTAGCACTGCAAGTTCCCAAGTTCCTCTGCAGCCTAGATAACTGAACATATGAAACCATCTAGATAAGATAACCTGAAATCATGGACCAGCTAGGCAACACAGCCTTTGCGACTATCAATCCTGGCCTCAGAGAATATTGTCTATTCCCCTGACTATACCCTCTCTGATTACAACTCCATTCCTTTTTCCTCCCCCCTCTGTGTCATGATACTTTGGCCAGTTTGCTCTTCATCCATACAGTCCCTGTTCTAGTCACATAGAGAGCAAGATTTTGAACCTGTTGGAAAAGGTTAAGGTTGGAGGTTCCTGCAACACTGTCTCATGGATCCTTCTACCTGCTTTGTTACTGGTCGCAGCCTGCTGTCTCTGACCACTGACCAAATTTGTGGTAGTTCATCTAGGAGGTGATACTGAGAGATAATGTGGTGCCCCAAATTTCCAGTAACACATCTCAGTACGTACTTCACTCTGGACATGCCCTCTCACAATTGATTGGACAAAGCTTCCTGTTAAAAGACATTTAAAGCCAGGTGGAGTTTTACCATGTGTATCTGTGACTTTTTTTATTTACTCAGGCCTCTGGATTTTTAGGCCTGGTGTTTCTGATGGGCAGAATGACTTTATTGATTGCATCTAGTAATCTTCGAAATAGCTCAAAATGTACCTTGGCAAGTTTACGCTTTGTTCAATATCGAAGTTAAGTGAAATATCTTGCACCTCTGCTTTTTTCTGAGTATACAAAGTTGCAATATTATTTCTACCTTTTGAGTGCTCAGAGAAAAACAAATATGAAATGCATGAAGGCTATGACATGAAATTCTTGTGAAACAGAAGTGCTTAGCCTGGCAAGCTAATGTTGCCACTAAATTCAGATATGTCTGACAATTTAATTATATTTCAAAACTTACTTTCTCCCATATCATTGATATAAGTGGCTTCTGACATGCTATCTATTTATAATGGAATATGATTTGCACTAATGTCTTTGCCAAGAGACAGGAAAACCATAAATGCTGCTTTTACGTCTGTAGCTTGAGAGAGGAACTGTGTCATCGAGCTCTATCAGAGCACAGATTTGAGACTTTGGGGAGGCTAATAAATCCAACTAATTATTACATCGGTGAAGGATATTTTACGATTTCTCGGCCATGCCACTGGTGGAACTATCTGCTGGGTTGTCCTTATTAAACCTTCCTATAAGCCAGATGATTTGCTTTGAATTATGTTATGCTTTCCCAGAAACATTCTTCATTCTGTCCTACCTATCGAAGATAGTCAGCTCAGGTGATTCTCCAACTAAGATTAAAAACTTCCGTTGAACTATAATAAATTTAATTAAAGCATGCTTTGACAAAGCATTTCCAAAAAATGGACATGTGTTGAAGGTGTGCTGCATTAGAGGCATCAGCACGGAGACAGACCCTTCGGCTCAATTCCTCCATGCTGATCAGGTTGCCTAAACTGAACTCGTCCCAATTACCTGCATTTGGCCCATATCCCTCTAAACTGCCCCTATCCATGTCCCTGTTCAAATATCTTTTAACTGTAGTAGTTATCACTTCCTCTGGCAGCTTCCACCGCATCTCTTCCACTTCCCGCTCCTCCGCCCTTGAGCCCCGCCCCTCCAACCGCCACCAGGACAGAACCCCACTGGTCCTCACCTACCACCCCACCAATCTCCATGTACAGTGCATCATCCACCGTCACTTCCGCCACCTCCAAACAGACCCCAGCACCAAGGATATATTTCCCTCCCCACCCCTATCAGCTTTCCGTAGAGACCACTCACTCCGCGACTCCCTTGTCAGATCCACACCCCCCACCGACCCAACCACCACTCCCGGCACCTTCCCTTGCAACCGCAGGAGGTGCAACACTTGCGCCCACACCTCCCCCCTCACTTCTCTCCAAGGCCCCAAAGGAAACTTCCATATCCGCCACAAATTCACCTGCACCTCCACCCACATCATCTACTGCATCCGCTGCAGCCGGTGTGGCCTCCTCTATATTGGGGAGACAGGCCGCCTACTTGCGGAGCGATTCAGAGAGCACCTCTGGGACACCCGGACGAACCAACCCAACCACCCTGTAGCACAGCATCGAACTCAGCACCGCCTTCCTAACCTGCAATCTTCTTCCCGACCTCTCCGCCCCCACCCCAGTCTGGCCTATCACCCTCACCTTGACCTCTTTCCACCTATCACATTTCCGACGCCCCTCCCCCAAGTCCCTCCTCCCTACCTTTTATCTTAGCCTGCTGGACAAACTTTCCTCATTCCTGAAGAAGGGCTTATGCCCGAAACGTCGATTCTCCTGTTCCCTGGATGCTGCCTGATCTGCTGCGCTTTTCCAGCAACACATTTTCAGCTTGTACCATATGCACACCATTCTCTGCATTAAAAAGAGTCCCTTTTAAATCTTTCCCTTCTCAACATAAGCTTATGCCCTCTGGTTTTGGATTCCCCTACCCTAGGGAAAAGAACTCGGCAATTCAGCATATCAATGTCTCTCATGATTTTATAAATCACTATAATGTCACCCCTCAGCTTCCTATGTTCCCGGGAAAAAAGGTACCAACCTATCCAGCCTCTCCTATAACTCAAACCCTCCAGTCTCCACTACATCCTTGTCAATCTTTTTTTCACCCTTTCCAGTTTAATGACATTCTTCCTATAGTCGGGCTACCAGAATTACATACAGTACTCTAAATGTAGTCTTAGCATTGTCTTGTACAGCAGTTAACTCCTGAATTCAATTCTCTGATTGATGAAGGCAAAGGTGCCAAATGCCTTCTTCACCACTCTGTCTACTTTGATGCCACTTTCAAACCTGCACCCTAGGTCCCACTGTTCAACAATATTATCCAGGGCCCTACCATCAATGTGTAATTCCTGCCCTGGTTTGTCTTATAAAAATGCAACACCTTGTATTTATCTAAATTAAACACTATCTGCCATTCCTCGGGCCTCTGGCACAGTTGGTCAAGATGCCATTGTACTGTTAGACATCTTTCTTCAGTGTCCATTCTACTACCAATCTTGGTGTCATCCATAAACTTATCAACCATTCCTCCTATATTCTCATCCAAATCATTTATATGAATGATAAAACAACAGTGGACCCAGCACTTATTCTTGCACTACACTGCTGGTCACAGGCCTCCAGTCTGAACAACAATCCTCCACCACACCTTCTATCTCCTACCTTCCCACCAATTTTGTATCCAATTGACTCGCCGTCCCTGGATCCCATATGATCTAACCTTACTAACCAGTTCAACATGTGGAACCTTGTTGAAGGTCTCACTAAAGTCCATGTAGACGAGGTCTACCACTCTGTCTCCTCTTTAAAAAACTCAGTCGAGTTAGTGAGACACAATAACCCACACACAAAGCTCTGCTATCTATTCATAACCAGTCATTGCCTTTTCAAATGCACATAGATCCTGTCTCTCAGAATCCCCTCCAACAACTTATCCACCAGTGATGTCAGGCTCACCAGATTCTAATTCCCTGGCTTTTCCTTGCAGTCTTTCTTAAATAATGGCACAACATTAGCCACCCTCCAGTCTTCTGGTACCTCACCAGTGGCTAACAATGATAGAAATATCTCTGCAGGCTCCCAGCAAATTCTTCCCTAGCTTCCCATGATGTTCTGGCATACACTTGATCAGATCCTGGGGAGTTATCTACTTTCCTGTGTTTTAAAACCTCCAGCACCTCCTCTTATGTAATGTGGACACTTTTCAAGGCATCAGTACTTATTTCCCAGAGTGGCCTAGCCTTCATGTCTTTCTCCACAGTAAATACTGACATGAGATATTCATTTAGATTCTCCTCCCATCTCTTGTGTTTCCACGCATAGGCTTGTTGATCTTGAAGGGGCCCTATTCTCTCCTGAGTTACTCTTTTGCCCTTAATGTAGTTGTGGAATATCTTTTCATTCTCCTTACCCATATCTGCTGAAACTATGTCATGTCCTCTTTTTGCACTCCTGATTTCCTCCACAAGGATTTCACTTGATGTCAACTGCTTTTGCTTTTGCCTCCTTCTTTTTCTTGACCAGAAACTCAATGTCTCTCGTCCTCCAGAGAGCCTTACACCTACCAGCCTTGAGCTTCACACTGGCAGTTATATGTTGTCCCTGAATACTCGCTATCTCGCTTTTGAAAGCCTCCCACTTGCCAGATATCCCTTTAACTGCAAATTGCGACCCCCAATCAACTTTTGAAAGTTTATGTTTAATACCATTAAGCTTGGCCTTGCCCTAGTTTAGAAGTTTAACTTGTCAACCAGGCATATCCTTTTCCATAACAATTTAAAAACTAATAAAGTTATGGTCATTGGTCCCAACGTACATCCCTGCCTTATTTTCCAAGAGGAGGTAGGGTTTTCCCCTTCTCTCATAGAGCCATCTATAGTATTGATTGAGAAAGTTTTCTTGAACACACTTAACAATTTCCTCTCCATCCAAGCCCTTAACACTATGGCAGTCCCAGACGATGTTTGGAAAGTTAAAATCCCTTACTGTTACAATGCTATTATTCTTTCAGCTAACTGTGATTCCCCCTACATATTTGCTCCTTAGTTTCACAATGACTATTGTGGGGCCTATAGTACAATACCATCAAAGTGATCACCCCTTCTTATTTCTTGGTGCCACCCATATAGCTTCACTGGATGATCCCCCAGGAATATCCAAGTACTGCTGTGATGTTTTCCATTATCAAAAATGCCACTGCCACTCCTCTATTACCTCCCCTCTATCCTTCTAATAGCATCTGTACCTTGGAACACTGAGCTACCAGTCCTGTCCATCCCCTAGCCATGTTTCTGTAAAAGCTATGATATCCCAATCCCATGTTCTCATCCATGTCTTGAGTTCATTTGCCTTACCTCTCAAGCCCCTTGCATTGAAATAAATGCAATTCATCAGTCTTCCCTCATTCTCTGCAGTGCTCTCGTTTGCCTATTTAATTTGGTCCCCTTAACCTCTGTACCAGGGTTAATCTCTCTTATCTCAATATTGCTTGGGGTCTCATTCCCCCCCAATCCCAGACTAGTTTAAACCCTCCCAAGCAGCTCTAGCACATCTCCCCGCCAGGATAAATCTCCCCTGCAGTTTAAATACAACCCATCTCCCTTCTACAGTACGCTTCTGGTACAAATGGGATCCATAAGAGCATAAGACATAGGAGCAGAAACTAAGCCATTCAGCCCATCGAATCTGCTCCGTCCCATTTAATCATGGCTGATAAGTTTCTCAACCCCTTTCTCCTGGTGTCTCTCTGTAACCCTTGATCCCCTTGATCTTTCTCAGTCTTAAATATATTCAATGACCTGGCCCCCACAGCCTTCTATGGCAATGAATTCCATAGATTCACCACTCTCTGGCTGAAGAGGTCTCTCCTTATCTCCATTCTAAAAGGTCTTCCCTTTACTCTAAGGCTATGCCCTCGGGTCCTAGCCTTTCCGACCAATGGAAACATCTTCCCAACATCTACACTGTCCAGGCAATTCAGTATTCTTTATGTGTCAATGAGATCCCCACTCCATCGAGTATAAACCCAGAATCATCAAGCGTTGCTCATATATTAAGCTTTTCATTCCTGGGATCATTCTCATGTACCTTCTTTGAACATGCTTCAGGGCCAGTACATCTTTCCTGATATGAGACCCAAAATTGTCCACAATACTCCAAATATGGTCTGACTAGAGTCTTATGGAGCCTCAGAAGTACATTCCTGCATTTATATTCAAGTCCTCTCAAAATAAATGACTAGAACCCAATGATCCAAAAATCTGAATCTCTGCCCCCTGCACCAGCTCCTCAACCACTCATTCATATGCCCTATCCTCCTATTCCTGTTGTCACTAGCACTTGGTACTGGGAATAATCTAGAGATTACTATCCTCGAGATCCTGCTTTTTAACCTCCAGCCTACCTCCCTATATTCACTCTGCAGGACCTCATCCCTTTTGCTCTTGATATTGTTGGTACCAATGTAAACAATGGCCTTTCACTGCTCATGCTCCCCTTTGAGAATTTGCTTGCAACCCCTCCGAGACTTCCTTGACACTGGCACCTTTTCTTCGGTTTAGGGGCTAGTTAGAAGCATCCAATTTGTAAGGATAGAGCTGTCCTGTTTCTCACCCAAGCTCTGAATTGGATAACCTGCTGGGCTTCCCTGTCCCTACCATCCTAGAAGCCTTTCCATCAGATGCAAAATTGAGACTTGGTTGGAATACTGTCTTTATATGTCCACTGATTGGAAATAGGAAAACCATACTAACTTTCTCACCTTCAACCCTACACAACAAATTCTGCGCGAAGTATCTGAGTGCTATTTGTGGGATTCATTTGGCTGCACACTACTTGTTGGTTTACAATTTGTAGGGTTCATCGTGTAACTCTGGGCCTGAACTACAAAAACAAAAGGTTGACATTCTGATGCACTATTGAAGGAGTGCTGCAATGTTGGAAGCACTATCTTTGAGATGGGATATTAAAACAAAAGTTCAAGTGGATTGGCTGCTCCATTTCCTAGATTACAGCAGTATCCCAGAAATACTTGATTGGCTGTAAAGCTCTTTAAAACACCGAATGGTCACCAAAAGAATACTGTAAAAGTCAATAATCTCTATTTTGCTTCTTGTAGCAGTCAGGTTATCAAGCAGGGAAAGGAGCCATTGATGTATTCGCATAGCTAGCATGCCAAAAGTAAAATACATTGGATTTATTTTGATTTCAAAATTTACAGAAAGTGAAATAAATGATTGAAGCAAACATGTGATTATTAAAAATCTGAAATATTGGAAACATTTTTCTAAACTGTCATTTTAAAAAAGGATTTTATTTCATCACAATGGGAAAAAAAATAGATTTCTCAAACATAAAATGAGTTTTTCAAAGCAATGAGGCTGTTCTGCAATAATCCAGAGTAAAGTAATTTAAGTTCTGAGATAGAATATTTTATTATAAGTTGAGTCATTGTACAGGAAGGTTATACACAATGCTTGTTTATGTGCAACTGGGTGGTTTTGCTAATTTCAGAAATGATGAGGACAGTGCTTGAATTCACTGCAAGTAACAATAATTTATTTGCAATAGCACTACAATTGGTGGGCGGCACGGTGGCACAGGTGGGCGGCACGGTGGCACAGTGGTTAGCACTGCTGCCTCGCA
>NC_057712.1:29881800-29883879 GCF_004010195.1 Chiloscyllium plagiosum
CTAAATTGCCCGTAGTGTTAGGTAAGGGGTAAATGTAGGGGTATGGGTGGGTTTCGCTTCGGCGGGTCGGTGTGGACTTGTTGGGCCGAAGGGCCTGTTTCCACACTGTAATCTAATCTAATCTAATCTAATCTAATTGCTCCCAATTCAAGCAGAAATGGATAAAAAATTGGCATCATTTTCATTGATACTGTGGAAGTTCCTGGTTTAATTTCATTTCTGGAATCTGCTTGGTATGGCAATAAAAACCCATTCAGCAAGGTGCAACATTTTCAAAGGATTTGCTGTGGGACAGATAGTGTAAAATGGCAAATTTTTGTCAGTTCAATTATTGATTGAAACCTGAGGATGTCAAAAACACACACACACTAGAGAAATGAATACCCATTGATACCAACTTCTGGATATGTGCTTACAGACTTTTTTATTTTACTATGGGATGTGAGTGTCACCCTTGAACTGAATTGTCATCTCAGAGGGCAGTTAAGTGTCAACTGCATTGCTGTACATCTGGAATCACTTGCAAGCTATACAAGATAAGGATTTCAACCTTTAAAGGACAATAATGAACTGGTTGGGTTTTGCAATAATCAATGATCACGGTCATGGAGGACCAGCAATCAAATCCTCATTAATTAATTGAATTTAAATGCAGAATTTTGGTGCATGCTCCCAGTGCAATATCTTGACCCTATGGATTGAGCTTGCCATCATTTCCCCCTACTCTGTCTGTCCTTGGAAGTTTTTTTGCCAGTTTCAAAGGCAGTGACAATATGAATGCTGCACCTTTGCGACAGGAAAAGCTGGACTGCTAAATCAAGGCAGTAATTAGATGATTCCAAAATAAAAATCTAATGGCAGTTTTTGACACCATTAATGTGGTTATTTATTCCATTTCTGTTTGTGGGACCTTGTTATGCATAAACTGGCTGTGACGTTTCTGTCATTGCAACAGCAATAATGACTTCAAAGCAGTTTTGTGAAAACCCCACAATGTAATTGCCAGTTTTTACACTTTATATGGTCTTGAGAAATATCTGACTAACATTGTAACAGATCTTGGATAGGGGAGGACTGTTAACTTGCAACATGAACATATTACTGAACCACAGACAAGGTAACTTGTCTGGCAGCTGTAAGTGTATTCAAACATATCAAAGACTAACCTTATCAGACATGTAACAAAACAGTGAAGACATTGAGCTGAAAAGGTAGCTGTAACCTAAAAGGAAAGCTTGGCATAAATTCAGGATCCCAATTTTTCAAGATAATAATAGGGACTGCAATAAATGATGGTAAGGAAATGATGATGAGCCTATCTAAACAAAAATGAAAAATTTGACCGGTAGACAATAGCAACCAAAACAGTAACGACTTCATAATCAGTGGTGTGATGCAGGAAAGTTGATAGCCTATGAGCGAGCTTCCAGAGACAGTAATAATCACCACATAGTCTATTCTTGTCATGTTGATTTTAAAGTAAACATTGGTCAACAAAAGAGGTATCTTCCCATTCCTTAGAATGACACTAGAAGACCTTTTACATCCACCTGAGGTTTAAGGCAAATGGGCCCCTGTTTTCACTTCTTACCTGAAAGGCTACCTGATGAAGGAGCAGCGCTTTGAAAGCTTGTACTTCCAAATAAACCTGTTGGACTATAACCTGGTGATGTGTGATTTTTTACTTTGTCCACCCCAGTTCAATACCGGCACTTCCACAGCGTATCTGAAAGGCAACAGCTCCCAGCTGTCACATTCTCTCAATACTGCACTTGAGTGTTGACTTTGACCATTACACTCTCCTCCTGGTGTGCAAAGTTAAAAATCACACAACACCAGGTTATAGTCCAACAGGTTTAATTGGAAGCATATAGCAAAAATCTGCAGTGTGATGTAACTGTAATTATACATTGAAGAATTGATTGTCTGTTAAGCCTTTCATCTGTTAGAATACAGTGATAGTTTCACTTCTTTCATGTGTAAATCACAAAACCCCTTTCTTTAAAGTTGCATTCTCGGGTTAGCTGTTAACAATGGTGATAGCTAGACAATATGTTGAAGGTGTCTTACCTGAATATT
>NC_057712.1:29884379-29910901 GCF_004010195.1 Chiloscyllium plagiosum
GCAAAATTTAAGAGGCATTTGGATGGTTATGTGAATAAGAAGGGTTTAGAGGGATATGGGCTGGGTGCTGGCAGGTGGGGCTAGATTGGGTTGGGCTATCTGGTCAGCATGGACGGGTTGGACCGAAGGGTGGGTTTCCATGTTGTATATCTCTATGACTATGACTCTAAGTTGCTATTGTTGCGACAAATGCACAATTCCACAAACTCCAATGAAATGAATGAGGAATTAATTTGCTTTTGGAGGAACATTGGCCAAGACATCGCTCTACTATTTTTGAAATCATGTCTTTGGATCTTTAACGAGTTTCGAGAATAAAGGACATAATTTTTAGTTTATCAGCTTCCAACACATGGCTCCTTGACAGTACAAAGAAAATTTGGTGTTCATTTATTAAATTAGTTATTAGCTTCATATCTATATATAGATGTGAAGACAAATCATAGTCCTCAGTGATTGTGGTTAGCCAAACATCTAGATAGCAGCTGAACAAACTACTGCTGTTTTGGGCTCCTAAGGTTGTAGACAAGATCCAAATAACATTTTTAATTGAATGACCTATTATTGGACTTGGACTTTGTCTCAGATTATTGTCTCTTTGTACTTAAAGCTAATGTCCCTTCCTAATTATCCAACATAATTGTTTGTTATAAATCTACAAAATGTCATCTATTCTTTTGATGTCAGTGTAATTGTGAAGTTCATAAGATATCATTGTAGGAAGTTGCTGGCCCATGCTAATTCATCTATCTAACCTGTGTGAGCTAAGTATAAATTAATGTAACTGAGGTATTTGCTAAAAATACTTTTTTCACCCAAGGTCATGTCACACAGACAGTAGTGCAGCATGTAAAGTTCAAAGATCCTGGATTTTAAAGTACTCAGGAATGAGTTGTTAATTCATTGGAAAGAAGTGCAGTAATTGGGAAAAAAAAACTTTGTTCTGTGATTTATAATGAGACAGGTCAAAACTATATTAAAAATATGGTCAAGATAAAATTTTCTTTTATGTATGCTGCCTTTACAGTTCTATGTGAGCCAATGTTTTCAAATGAACTAGAAAAGGAAAATGGTCATTTGGCAAACATTGGACACCAAGAGCATTTATTCTAGAAACTTACTCAGCAATATATATACATGAGATATTTCTTCTTGAGTTTCTAAGAAAAAAACCCATTAATAATGATGAATAGAAATGTTCTTGGCCTCCAGGCAGCATGTAATCTTATCCATTTTAGTTATTTTAGATTTAAAATCTGTAGAAGAAGGATGCAGCAAGGAACCTCCAGACAGTTACCTTCAAATTATCAACACACAGGTTGGGGTGAACTTTCTGCCACTTTAAAGGAGGAATCATTGACTGATGCAAGATTTTATTTATTCGGGGAAATTGGGCAATTGTTGCATGTTCTCTTTGCTTGAAGTTGTGTGTATCCATATTATATATGAGAGTGTTGAAATGAACTCCAAGTCTTGTGGAAGTTTCAACAGGATTGCTATACCCAGTGCAATCAATTAAACAATGGTGTGGCTTCCATTGACAGCGAGACTATTTCCACATGTTAGTGAAGGGTATGGGGATAATGCAGGCAAATGAGGATGAGATGAAAGATCAGCTGTGGTCAAATTGAATGGCAGAGCAAACTTGAGGGACTGAGTGACTCATTCCTACTTGAACTTCCCATTAGAAGCAGAGAGAAAGCACAAGGACAGCAAATCTCAAACTACCAACCATTCAAAGCTCAGTGGCAGTATCCTTTCTTACTTGATCCAGAACATTTGAAGCACACTTCAGCCTTAATAATCAATGACATATCGAGTAGAACCCAACTCAATATTTCAGGTGATGAACATGGCTGACTTTGTCTCAAAGAACAAACAATGGAATTATATTTGAGAAAATAATATGATTTGTGCTTTAAAAGTCAAATTAATTTGTTTCCATTGTGTGTCACTTAGAAAGGTAATGGTGACGAAGAACAAGAAGCTCTATACCTAAATAGTTCATGAAATAAAAGAATAAACTCACCAAAAATGAGATTGAATTGTACCTGAAGTGAAAATGATGCAATAACACAAAGGTGAGAAACTTAATGTAATGTCTTTTTTAACCTCTTTCAGAAACTCAGTTTGAAAAGAAAAGAGAAAATACTGACAGATCAAACTGTGTAAAGAGAAATAATGATAATTGTGGAAGTACCAAAGTGACAAAGGAAGAATGAATTTAGAGACAGTACCACTCAGCAGTGACTGACTTTGGCACATAGGAGACTGGAAATATGGAATATAAATATTTACCTTGCCTTAGTTTTCTCTGAAGAGGCTAAGAAGTAATAATAATAGTGGAAGTCAAAAGAGAAATTACAACAGTTAAGTCAAAGAGAAGATGCTGGAGTATTAGTAGCTGGATGGCAAACTGAGGAAAGCTGATGGTGTGCAAGTTGACTCTGAACTAATCGTGATATAGCAGATCCTTGACAAGGCTTTGAAACTTTTTCAATTTTTTGTATGCCTTAAAGAATAAATCATATCACAGTATTGAAGGCTGAATATTAGCAGCTTATGGTCTTTGTAAAGTAGTTTCAAGTTGGTGAACTGAGGAAATGTGATATTTGTTGTGGTAAATCTAAAGTGACACACAATAGGCAGGCACTCTGCTCAGACAGACAGCACCATTGTCTTTCCCAGTTTTACTGGCCCACTAATCTCAAATCTTGCTGCTTAATTTGGTTGAAGGCAATGATTATGGGTGTTCCTCTTGGTCTTATTCTGCTCCTTGCTCCTTTGCACTAAGCGAGTAAGAGTAATGAATGTTTACTTATAACGAAAATGCAACTGTGAAGGGAGACTGAACAAAATTGGAGAATAAACAATGTGGAATCAATATGAGGTGGCAATCAATGGAAAGCTAAGGTTTAGATTTTCAACATAACAGAGAACCTCTCCGTCATGGTGAAAATGGCAACTGTGGCCAAAAATCAGGAGTATCATCCTCGAATGTAGCAACAACAATTTTCATTAAAGTACAAATGGGGTCATGTTTTGTCCATTTGTATATTGTAGAGGTAGCTGCCCATAGAACTCTGTACTGCCTCCTGCAGGATTCAGTGAGGTGGGTATCTGCAATACTGAGTGCCCAGATTAGACCTGAGAGGGAACAGGTCTGAACTTTATGGATTCATTTGGATACCCAGGGTTCTCTTTCTGAAAGGTAAATTAGCCTTTTGGTCTTGGGACACTCATAGGTAAACTGAACTGCCCTTTGGAAGAAATCAAGTGCTCTTTGGTAGAGATAAGCTTCCCTTTGAGATAAAAGAAGTGCCCTTTATTGCCATTAAAGGTAGCGTTGAGGTGCATTAAAAAGGCCAAACACAGTGAAATTGAAACTACCCATTGGCACTGTCAAAAGCAGCTGTTAAGGACTGTCAAAAATACCTGTCAAAGGAAGCTGTCAAAGCATTTATAAGTTTTTGCCTTTAAATATTTGCAGAAAATATCTGCAATGTTCAAGCGAAATGCTTGCTATATCATTCTTATATGTTGACAAAAACATAAAGGTTTCTATTGATGGATTAGAGGTTTATGACTCATTTCACAGCTATCCATTAACACAGCAGGGTGCCTGCCATTTCATGGTTTTTATTGATGGCTTCAAAGTGGAACTATGAATTTGGGTGATTTTTGTTATAAGTGATCATTTTAATGACATGTTTGATGTTATCAGTCATTATATATTTGAAGAAATGTAAATGCAGTAATGGGGCTTTTATAATTTTTTTACAATATAGGAAAATCTAAAAAAGAGGAGAAAGTGAGGACTGCAGATGCTGGAGATCAGAGCTGAAAAATGTGTTGCTGGAAAAGCGCTGCAGGTCAGGCAGCATCCAAGGAGCAGGAGGATCGTTGTTTCAGGCATAAGCTGCCTGACCTGCTGCGCTTTTCCAGCAACGCATTTTTCAAATCTAAAAAAGATACAGGTATCAATTTCATTTCATCTCTGATGCATTGTGAGATCTGGGTGAGTTGAATGGGAGTTATAATGACAAAGGATGGTGACGGGAGCAATGTGTGGCAGTAAGTTGTATAGGGGAATATCATGGGACATGGATATTGGGCAACGGTGCGTAAAGTGGTATAGTGCTAAAAAGGGCTATGGGACTGGAATACAGGGAATTAGATTGGTGCATAGAGTATAAGGTGTTATTGGGGTTGGTCAGAGGAGTATATATTGGTACGAAAGAATAAGAGGTTACGTAGAGTAGATTACTTACAGTCCACACCAACCTACAACTCACCCAGATCCATCCCCCTACATTTACCCCTTAACCTAACACTACAGGCAATTTAGCATGGCCAATTCACCTAATTTGCACATTTTTGGACTGTGGGAGGAAACCCACGCAGGCATGGGGAGAATGTGTAAACTCCACACAGTCAGCTGCCTGAGGCAGGAATTGAACCCAGGTCTCTAGCAATGTGAGGCAGCAGTGCTAACCACTGTGCCATCATGCTGCCCTTGATTTACAGTAGCATGGATGAAGCATGAGTGTGGGGAGTGTGATGGAGTTATTAGTGGGTATGAGGGATGCTTCAACTTTAAATCCTTCGCTGGTACACAGAAGCAGGACTTCTCTCGAGCCCAACCTGGCACCTGGCAATCTTCGCTCTTGTTCCAGAATCATTGGATCAACTCTCAGGGAATTCTACCATCTTGAAATGCAAATCCCAACTTTTGCTCTACTTTTGGTCTTGGATTTGCAGAACTGGGAAACATGCTGATCCTGCAATCCTGAACTGAGAAGGAAACTCCAGACCCAAGTGTTTGTCACATGAAGTGAGGAAGGTGCTCTAAGAAGAGTTGCTGACTCTGCAAGTACCTGTTTATGGGAAGAGCTTGCAATGAAAAAGTGTTGTCTTGCAATGTGCCCTTGTTGTTCAATCTGAGAATGCTGATGCAAGTGGCTCTCCAATGGACTCACCATACTGACATAGAAATAATTATCATTCCTCCACTGTCGCTAGGACAATATCCTGGAACTCCTTCCCTAACAGCAGTGTGGCTGCACCCACATCAACTGGATTATAGTGGTTCAAAAAAAGCAGCTGACCATATTTTTCTCAAGAGCAATTAGGAATGGGCAATCAATATTGACCAAGCTCACATAACCCCCTTCTCCTGAATGTATATAAAAAGGAGTTGAAATGTGTGTTGTCAGATGATGTTAAACAAGGTGGAACGATGATGAGCATTACTCCTCCTTGCTGTTCCTGTGAAAGTTTACTACAGTGCTATCAGTGACTGGGTGCCTCACTGCTGCCTAGGTCCGCTGGATCTTAGTTCTGTGAATTTTCATGCCTGTTTGAGAAAACATTATTTCGCTTTTGCCCTGACCCTCTCCAACACAATCTTCAGCGAGATAGCAGACATATTAACAGAAGACATTACTTTAATCAGTTTAGAAAGGAGGCACTACAACTTCAATTTAAGAGGTGCATAAACACTATAAATAGGCTTCACAGAATCTAGCACACGTAGAATGCAAGTTGTTTAACATGAAGCATGATCCAAACCAGTGACATGCCCAGCTGGCCTGTCTGTCAAATTTGGGGCAATGGTTCCTTTTTTTGGTAATTGCTATGAGAAAGCCTCTTTTCTTCAGAAGGGTGACTTATTGCTCTGTGGGCTTCCTATCACTATTGCTTGAATGGGTCACAGGGACTGCCAGATTCATTTGCTTTTGAGCTCATGAATATAGATTCCTGTTATATTTCAAATATCACCTTCAAAAAATGTAACACACGTTGAAGTCCTATTGACCTCTCTGAAGTAGTTGCAGTATTATCATAAGGGATGATGGTATTTTACTGTCAACACAAACGAGTGAGAAGTCTGATAATTTCATATCACATCAACAACTAAAGATTCATTATAGTCACTACTTGCGCGGCCTTCCCATTCACACACTAGTGGCATAACTATTCTCCTTGTGTACAGACTGGGGGATAAAGAAGTAAATATCAATGGAGTCACCTTCTTTCAAGTTTTCTGCTAGTAAATATTCTCGTTGGGATTTTCCTAATATCAGACAGGGCCTTAGTGAGTAGAAATTCCAGCTGCTCAGGGATCACCTCTATGTTGAGGCGCTCCCCTCTCCGTAAATTAATTACAAGATCGTGTCACGGGATGCACATTTGCCCTGTATGGAATGGAGAAATGTGAATGATCCAAACATGTGACATTATTCAAAAGACATAAGATTCCACCCAAGATGATACCAGCTTTTTGCATATCATTACAGGTTTTCTAACAAATTGGCCACCTCCTCACATGTTTTGGAAGATTGGTAGGTTATTTTGGATCAGCAGTCATCCCTGGTGTTAATCTACTTGCTATTTTATTTCTCTCAAGTGTTAATGTTGCAGAAATGAGGACAGAATTCTGAAAGATAATGGAAAAATTGCACATTATTCTTAACCTGTTCCATATAGAATTAATCCAGACTACTTGAACTTCGTATGTAGGGTTTATGTAGAGACAATAAAGTAAATTGAACTATTGGAATAGTAAATTATGTCATAATATGGAACAAGGGTATGTATATGTGTGTGAAGAAATTGTCTTCAAAGAATCAAAAATGTCATTGTTACAGTATAAGTGGAGTCTTGCAAACGACATTGAATGACATTTATAAGTTGCAAGATGATTCAATTTCATCAGGAAGAAATCACAATGCATTGTCATTATCCCAGCTGATGATATTATTGAACATGTCAGATTCCAGACAGAAACTTCTGGCTTGCTGGATCGTAATATCGTTTGTTTTGGTTTTAATGAAGTGATCACTCACTGAAACATGAGCACACAATGCTGCAGGTTTTATTTTAACAACAAAATGGAAGTTAATTACAAAGGGAATGAAGATAAAACCCTAAAGCAATAATTCAAACAATCTACTTACGCTACAACTTCAAAGATTTTAAACATCCAGTAAAAGCATAGTCCCATTAATCTCAAAAAGTAGTTATAAATTGAAAATAAATAAAACATCTTTTGTAAAATGGCCAAAATACCTTGCTACAATTCTCAAGACACCACTGATATAATACTCACACCAGTATCTCTGTATCAAACACCGTAGAAGGTATTTTATTTCTTCAACTGAAGTAACTTCCATTTTTTAAACTGGAATGGCAGTAGCTTCTTGGAGCTATCATGTACTTGAGCTTCACTGCACTCAGCTTCAATAACCTCTTCTGGGCTTTTGTCTGGTCTGTAACCAACGCTAACTCTTCATTCTAAGTACCCAGCTCACTATAACCTTCTGTTCTCAGGAGCACCGTGCGAAAAACCATCCTGTTCCCAGGTCTTCACAGGACTAAACCACTATCCACAGGTAAAAGGGAAAATAAAGTTTTCCTATCTCATCCAAGGCAGCACCCCAACTTTAAAAACATCCCAGAACTCTTTAACAAATCTTTGAGGCCTCATAAATTTACCATGCTAGATCACAAACATTTTGAAGTCTGTTCACTCTCCAGCCAGGCTACAAAAACTGCCCTGAACAAAAATCGCTATGGTTACAGAAATACTTGCAAGTTAATTAAGAACTTGAAATACACAGAAAAATGTTTCAGTTGCAAGCTAACTCTTAGAAATCCAAGCTTACAAGTAATATTAAAATTGTACATTTAAATCCCAAAGTTCATGTCGCAATATGCAGATGAACCTGTAACTTTTTGACCACAATTTAACTTTATTACTAGTTTTGTTTCAGCAAAGGTCATGTTATTCCTATAGTGAACAAATTAAACTTTTCTAATGTGTAAATTTTAGCTGAGACAGAATGAGTTCCCATCAAATTGCTAAGAAAGGTTGCAAGAGGAATTCACTCTTGTTGATTTACATATACGAAGCATCAGCTTCTTCATCTGATGGGGTTTCAAACATTAGATAATTTTTTCAGAAGCAATTTTTTTTTCCTTATTGACATCTCAAGATGTCTATCAATAGTTTGGATAGTGTTGGAGAAGGGAAGATCAGGAGGTTATTCGATGAAGATATTCAAAGTCATAAGGAGTTCAGACTAAATACATAGGGAGCAAATTACAAGGCTCCTTTGACAATATTTTCCAAGCCTGTGACCTCTGCTGCTTAGAAGGCCGAGACGACCAAATTCACAGGATCAGCACAGTTCCTCTCCACGCCACATACCATCCAGACTTGAAACTATTCAGTGTCACTGAGTCAAAAACCTGTAAATCCCTTCTTAGCTGTCAAGCAGGTATCCCTCCAACAGATGACCTTAAAATGGCAGCTCACCTTTTGAAGGACAATTAAGAATGTTGGTGACACACACTTCCAATCAAAGAATAATAAAAGAGAATAAAAACCTTTCGTTGGGAGATGTATTCAGAATCAGACAGCACCAATTTAAGGTAATTGACAAGATTGGCAACAATGTCACAAGGAAAAGCTTTTTGCACAGTGATGTAATCCCAGACGAGAAAATATTTTGTTGTGATCTCTGTAGACATCAGTTATTTTATTAATACTGTGTGTTTAATAAAAGAATGAATCCACAAGTTATATGGTTTAAGTCAATAGAATTTTACTGCACAACATTAAAGGACATGAATACAGGACATAAGTTCATAAGTCCATTCGGCCCATTGAGTCTGGTCTGCCATTCGATACTGGCTGATATGCTCCTCACCCCATTTCCCTGCCTTCTCCCCATAACCCTTCAACCCGTTACCAATTAAAAATCTGTCTAATTCCTCCTTAAATTTACTCACTGTCATAGCATCCACCAGACTTTGAGATAGCGAATTCCGCAGATTCACAACGTTTTGGGTGAAGTAGCTTAAATAAGCAGTTACATAAAGATAATTGGTGAGATTTTACAAGAAGTGACAATCATACTCTGAATGCAACTTCACTTTTTTCTTACTTCAAAAAAGAACTTTGCATTTCCAACAGAAGATTCTGATCAGGACTCCTTCAGAAATGTGGAGTATACTTTAAATCTGACATGTCCTCCAAGAGCTGGATAGTTGGGATAAGACAAACCATGTTCCCTTTTCTGGAGATATTTATGCCATATTCAATGATGTAAATGTGCAGCATCACAGATAAACACTTTGTCAGCTCCTGTGGAAGGATAAGTATGTAAACTAAGTGTGTGGGTAATGCAGGGCTCCAGGTGGGTAGAGTACTGGATATGTAGGGTGCCACCTTGATAGGATGCCAAGACACAAAGTAGGAAGGAGACTGGGTAAGTGATGGAGTGTTTGGCTAGTTCAGAAAGCAGGGTGGAGGGGCCAAGTGGGGAACATGTTGTGTTTGGCAGTGGAGTCACAGAGGTATGTTGCATTCAGTGGTAAGGTAGGTGCCTTTGGGGGGATGGAGATGTGTTGGGTCCCTGGCAGAGAGGGAGCCATCTGTCTGGCTTTAGCGGGGAGCTGTCAGGTCTTTGGAGGAGGCTGACTGTTTAGTCCCAGCCAGGGGAACAAGTGTTGAGTCAGGTAAGGTTTGTGGCGGTTTCAATTCCAGTGGCAGGGTTGGTGTTGGATCATGGGAAGGGAAGAGGATGTTTGGTCCAGTGGCAGCAGAAAGGGTGGCTGATGGGTCAGGGTTCAGGAAACGTGTCATTGGGGTGTGTGCAATAAAAAGGTGGGGGCTCAGTTGAAGGTTACCCAGGAGTTGCACTAGGTTTTTGAATGTCTAACCTTGCCTGGTCAACTATGTGTTTAACTGAAACAGAATCCTTTGAATTTTCCAATTTAATTATTACTTTTGGAGGGTTCCAGGTGTAACAGAATTACTAATCAGTGTCTTCAGTTTCCCAAGCAATCCCTTGGTGTTTGTTACCTTGGGAGTTCAGCAGTGTCCTGGTGTGTAATTCCCACCTAGACTGCAGTAATAGTGATCTGGTCATTGCAAAATCCATTCCAATCTAACAGCAATAAACTCACTTACTCATATTCTACAGCAAACTTTTTAAATCAGATGCCATCTACATCCCTGAGGCTTAGAGCTGAGCACTTACATTTCTCAGGAAATCTGAATATTGCCTGCTTGGTGTGAGTACTGCTTTGATGATCCAAATAAGTGTTGAGATTTCTTGCACCTTCTGTTAACCTCCAGCAAGACTCTCCCTTTAAATCTCCTCCAACTGCCCTCTGTTTGTTTTGTGATTATTCTCTTTACACAGACCATGCAAGTTAGCTTCATGTATATTCAAATAGTTTCAGTTTTAGATTGGCTAAACGGGATTTGTCTAATACTCTGACCTGACACTGTCTGACACTGCCGCACTACTGTCTGATACCTGTCCCCTATCTCTGTTTGGCATGTACAGAAAGGTATTAATCTTTCTTGACGTACATTATCATACAAGAATGAAATGTAAATAAACAGAAATCTACCATTGTAGATCTTTCTCTCATCCTGCCTACAGGAATCTGTTTTGTCTCTAGTTTGCTGTCAAGGTTGATACAGGTCTTGAAATGCACAAAGGTTCATCTACAGTCATTTTTGCAGACATGGAGCATTAAGGTATTCAAGATTCATGCCTGGCAAAAATAGGCCTTACAGTTCTATCTTATAAATTTCCACCTTATCCTTGTTCTAACCCCTTTGTGTAAAATCTTACTTAATTCCCACAACAATTGCAAATCTCCATTCACCTCAGGAATTTTCTAGTATCTAAAATGTAGTCACTCCAGGTCAGAACTTTATTTGTCTTAGTTCAATATTATTTTCCTCTGGAACTTCACATTTAAAGATCTCTCACTTTCTCTTTCTCTCAGCTTGGCTGTGATTGAAATTTAACACTGATAAAATACTTAAATTAACAAGATTTTAGTCAATACATTTCCATTGAATTATATTTAAAAGGCATGTTTTCTCAAAGACAGTTTAAAATCTCAGATCATGGAACTTTGAATAATTTCTCTAAGATTGGCTTGTGTTTAGATTAGATTCCCCACAGTGTGGAAGCAGGCCCTTCGGCCCAAGAAGTCCACACCGACCCTCCGAAGAGTAACCCACACAGACCCATTTCCTTCTGACTAATGAACCTAACCTATGGGCAATTTAACATAGCCAATTCACCTGACCTGCACATCTTTGGACTGTAGGAGGAAACCATATCTGGATATGTAGGGTGCCACCTTGATAGGATGGGGAGAATATGCAAACTTCAAACAGACAGTCGTCCGAGGCTGGAATTGAACCTGGGACCCTAGTGCTGTGAGGCAGCAGTGCTAACCACTGAGCCACCATGCCACCCCATGTTGATCTTAGCTCCCCTCTAATTTTTTATCTCCTGGGCAATCTGTCACATGATAATTTACTAGAAGTAAGATGGGTCATCAGAAATCATATCCTAGAGAAATCTGATTGTTAAAGAGGACCATCACTCCAGTACAGATTCTTTCTCTTAAAAGCATAAGGGTGATCATAGCAGTGAATGTTTAGTACCTGGAATCCACGGAAAAAAGTGTGATTGAGGCAGATTCATTCAAAGCCTTGAAACGAGAATTAGATAATGACCTGTCTAGAAATTAAATGCAGTCTTAGAGGTAAAAGATGAGTTTGTAGAATGAAGAGATTTGCTCTTGCAGAGAGCCTCTCTGGACATGACAGGTCAAATGGCCTCCTTCTGTGCTATAATCATTCTTTAATTATTTGCAAGATGGGAATGGATCTATGAATTTCCTCAGTTCGAACTTAGCACTCACCCATTGCCAGTCTAGTTTGAACACAAGACTGAGATATTTTTAAGCAAGCTATTGGATAAAGAATTAGTTACAGGTGTGCTGGGTTACTTTTGTTTCCTCCCAGCCCCAAACAGACTCACTACCACAATGTAGCTTTTAACCTTGTGTAAGGGATATTTCTGGGACCTGTTTCAGTGTTATAACATATGGATATTTATACTCTGATCGAACCCATTAATTAAACAGACCAGGTATCCCTACCTTGAATCTTCTTGAGCTACAATTCAAATACCACAGAATTGAAAATATAATAGGGTTTGGGGGGTGGTGAGCTAATGAGTTGATTTTGGTTTGAAAATAGAGTGTATCGATTTATACTGGTGCTGCACCAATGTCGCCTTGGATCAAAGATGATTGGTTATAACATAACCACCGTATAAAGTGAATTTTCTCTACAACATTGTATATGATTAAAGTAGCAAGAATCATATTTTAGCTTAATTTCTAACTAGTCTGTGTCCTTGTACATTTTAGTCTAACTTCAGTTGGGATCAAGTGACAAACTCAAATTGAAACTTATTCATAGTTAAGAGCAAAGTTTATCAAATGGACACCAGTGATAAGGCAACTGGTCATGCTACTGCCCAGATGCTCAGAGTTTAATGTATGCACCACTTGACTCACCATTTTCCTATTTTTGATCCATCACTTGAAATATGAATTTTTTTTTGCACATGAATCCATCCAATTAATATGGGAAAACACACTCATCCCTCTAATTTGCTGTGAGATATAATGAAGAACTAGTTAAACATCTAAACTTGCAACGTGAAGGCAATGCCAGTAGTGCTCGTCGTTAAAATGAGGAAAGTTAATTTTCTGGTCTAGCTACTGCAGGTATTCTTTACAGACTCAGGAAGGGATTGCACTCATTTAGGCAGACGTGGTTACTGCAGATGCTGGAGATTAGAGTCAAGATTAGAGTGGTGCTGGAAAAGCATAGCAGGTCAGGCAGCATCAACAATTCCTGATGAAGTGCTTTTGCCTGAAACATCAATTTTCCTGCTTCTCAGATGCTGCCTGACCTGCTGTGCGTTTCCAGCACCACTCTAATCTTGCAATCATTTAGGCCTTGATTGAGTGGAGGTGGAGAAGAAGTATCCATGAGTAAGAGAGACTAAGACCTAAGGGCACAGCTTCAGAACGAAGGCACAACCCTTCAGAGCTGAGGTGAGGAAGAATCTTCTCAGCCAGACGGTGGTGAATCTGTCGAACTCATTGCCACAGAGGCTGTGGAAGCCAAATCATTGAGTTAAGAGAGAGATAGGTAGGTCTTGATTAGTGAGGAGATCAAGGATTACAGGGAAATGGCAAGCGAATGCAGTTGAGAAACATATAAACCATGATGTAATGGTAGAACAGGCTCTTGGGCCATGAAGGGCTTTTGCCCGAAACGTCGATTTTGAAGCTCCTTGAATGCTGCCTGAACTGCTGTGCTCTTCCAGCACCACTAATCCAGAATCTTGGGCCAAATAGGCCAATTCGTCTCCTATATTTTCTGGTCTAATGGTTTATTCATTGAGCTCATGGCTGATCTGATAATTAAGCATGAGCAGTTTTTAATGTTTAAAAAAAGGGAAAGAGCATGATTAGACAGCTATGCTTTAAAAACTTATGAATTAATTATCTCAATTTAACTTTTATCTGATGTAAGATGCATTGCAGTCTCCATACGAATTAGAATTGGCGCATAGGAAATCCAGTGTCATGAGTACAAATCCAAATGTGTAAGCATGAGAAATATTACAATGAATTTTTTTTCACAATAGTTAATTCTTCTCTTTGAGTTCTCTGCCTGAAGGCAGGTTCGACCTACAGTGTCACAATCAACCCCTAAGTGTAAGGCAAAGAGGCAGGTTCCAAATCCACAAAAGGAGGATTGAGCCGTGTCTGTTGGCACCCATCTGACTAGTTAATTCATCAAGCTAATTAATTTGACATTCACTTCAAATATCGGATACAATTCCTAATGTCTACATATTTATTTTTGCAGGATTCTGAAATTATCCTGTAGAATAAAATGGATAGACCCTTAAGATATTAATCTGAGATCCTCTCTCTATCATCGTAGTGTTTTGGATAGGTTTTTCAGCCATCTGCATCAAATATGAGCAGGTTATGTTTTCTTTACTGATTAATTTCAAGCCATGTATTTTTATACGTTGTGCAAATGTGCACAGAGGTGTTGAGTTTGGGATGATGTTTATCCATTTAAGAAAGGTACAGAATGTATAATAGACCAGTCAGCCAAGAGTAATAACAGAAATTGCTGGAAATACTCGGCAAGTTTGCAAGCATCAATAGAGAGAGAGAAAAAACAGTGTTAGATTGTTCCAAGTCGATAATTCATCTTCAGTTAGCCCAACTCGTTCCTGCCAGTGATTATTCAGCACAAATCTTTTTCTATCCTACTGACCTAGAATTGAGAAGTAAAAGTTCCAGGGAAAAGTGATCCATACCTCACCAAAGTATTAGTGGATATTGTGAGGCTAGGAAGTTCATAAGCTTATGATGGTTTAGAAGTTACTGTTAATACTGTTCAGCTTACAGTTTACTTCAATCATAAATATATCATTAAGTTGTGTGAACCTATTGTTGTACCCAGTACCCCTTGCCATCTAATTTATCGATAACATTGATAAACTTTATCAACATCTGTACACTTGGATGTGGTTGGTGGCAACCATTATTTCAGCCGGAAGATAGTGGACACAGTAGAACTGAAGGTTTTAAAAGGGAAAGGGTTAAGGGTTATGTGAGTATGGGAATCATATGGGGAAGGGGTAAAGCGGAAGGTGGTGAGGGTAGTATGAATCTGTAGCAGCACTTGGGGCCACATGATTACATAAGAAAAAGCAGTAGATGAAGGCCATTCAGCCCCATCAGCCTGTTCATCATTTAATAAGATTGCGGTTATCCGACTGTAACATCAAATCCGCATTCCATCCACCCATGATAACATTTTACCCCTTTGTTGAACAAGAATTGATCCATAGAAATTGCTGGAAAAGCTCAGTATGCCTGGCAGCATCTGTGGAGAGACCGATGATGGGTCACTCAACTAGAAATGTTGCCTCTGATTCCTCTCCTCAGATGCTGCCAGACCTGCTGAGCTGTTCCAACAATTTCTGTTTTTGTTTCTGATATTCAGCATCCACAGTTCTTTTGGCTTTTATTATGAACTGCTTGAAAAATATCTAAGGATTAGATTCCTTACAGTATATAAACAGACTCTTCAGCCCAACAAGTCCACACCGACCCTCCAAAGAGCAACCCACCCCACACCATTGTACCTAACACAACGGGAAATTTACCATGGCCAATTCACGTGACCTGCACATCTTTGGACTGGGGGAGGAAACCCACACAGACACGGGGAGAATATGCAAACGCCACACAGACAGTCACCCATGGCTGAAATTGAACCCAGGTCCCTGGCACTGTGAGGCAGCAGTGTTAACCACTGAGCCACCATGCCACCCTCTTTTCAGGAAGAGAATTCCAGGGCAAATCGCAGAAAGAAACAAATGGGGTCATCTTGGTTTTAAAAAGGGTGCCTGCTTATATGTTAAAAATTGACCCATCATTCTTGACTCTCCCATCAAAGGAAGATGCCTCTCTACATTGGCCTGCTAAGACCCCTCAGATTCTTATACGTTTCAAATATGGATTCAGGGAGATTGGGCACAATATTAATCCATACAGACATAATCTTGAGGAACAGTCTTTCACCCAGCACAGTTTCTGACACTCTTGATGCAAGGGATAATAAAGGGATCAAATTGACTGGACAAAAAGTGGGACACATAAATAAAAACTAAAAGGACTGTGGGTGTTGTAAATCAGAAACAAAAACTGAAGTTGCTGGAAAAGCTCAGCAGGTCTGGCGGCATCTGTGAAGAGTTAATTTTTCGGGTCTTGAGGAAGGGTCACCAGACCTGTATCACAACAGAAATAAATCTGGCTTTGAAGTAAGGCAGCCCAGAAGTAAGGTGATCAGAATCATGGGTTGGGCCAGAAAGGAAATCCAACTGGGGCTAGAACTTCAGAACTTCCTCCCATCACTGAGAAGACCACTTAGCACCTAAAAAAAGGACATACAATGCAATTTGTTGACAGAATTTGGTAGGAAACAAATGTCCCTATGATCTATGGAGCAAGACTATATGAATTCTTTGTACCTGGACTGGTAATTCCTGAAATAATTTAAAATTTGAGCAGTAATCTGATGTAATATAGTGATAATTGATATTATTACTCCCCGTTTTAAATTATAAAATTCCAGTGTCACCCCAACTACATTATTAGATGTGATCTATAATCTAAGTCCAGGACTGAATGTGGAAGCGGGAATTACTTCCACTCTGAGCTGGATTGGTTTTTCGCCCATGATGACATGGTTCACAGCTCATTACATCTGTATGCCTATTGAGAACGGTGATTCTGATTGGTTGGGTGAGCAGCAGATCATTGACTCCATTGTTACCACCGTGGATAGAAGCCCCCAGTGTAATTTTGAAAGGACACTTGGACAAGCATTCACTCACTGGAAGCCTCAGCATCAGTTCAGCCTGGTTTGCATTCTGCACCCCGTCCCCTCCAGCATATTGGAAGAGTTTGCCCCATTCAACTCTATGTAATGCCAGAATAACGTGGCTTTACCTTCATCAGTGAATTGATTCTATAGGTTTGGAATTACCTCCTCAAGACATTTATATCCATTACTGCAAAATATACACTTGTGTATCCTTAAATATCTTCCATGCTAAAGTACAACTGCAAATTAGCTTTGGCTGTAATCTAAACTTTGATAGATTCAGGCTATCCTTGCATTTTCACTGTAGCAACTTATTTTTGAATGTCATTTATAGGGCAACTGGGTTTTAATTTTCCAGAAATAAAAAACAAATAGAATTGCTGAATGTGAATTAAAGGCTTGAAGTCTAATGTAATAAAAAGCTTAACTTATTCATGAAACAGCAGTCTTTAGTAATAGAGATTTTTCTCAGTTGTATTGAGTTTTGCTCTTTTGGTGGGGAGGATTTAGGGGATGTGGGTGAGTGGTTAACAAGCTTGTTTCATTGTTTATGATGATCATTAACAAGTTTCCATATATAACTAAAGCTGAAACCCCTCTACTCTGCCCGGATCACCGGAAGTTGCAGGCCATAACATCTAGACAGTGTCCCATTTGCAATTTATACCTGCTACTATTGCTTCGCTCCGCAGGTACAATTGTAACACAGTGATAGCGTTCCTATCTCTGATACCAGGAGGTCTGAGTTCAAATCTGATTTGCACCGGAGGTGTGCTATAACATTTCTGAACTGGTAGATTGCAAATATCCACTTTGGGGTTTGGGCGTGTTCCTGGGCCAGCTTGCATGTAATCTGGGAAGTCTGAAGATCCAAGTAAATCCAATCTCGGCTCTCACTGGTGTCTCATTCGAACCAAGAAACCAATGGTGAATGCCCTACCTTGCTTCCTAGCAGTCGCTCATGGATTAGTATTGGGAGGTGGAATTGGAATGAATTACAGGCATAGGTGGATGGTGAATCCTAAGGAAAAATGATGCAAAAGTTGGTAGATTAGCTGCACTGGATGAAAATTGTGCCATAGACCACTTCCCTCCAGCATAGGGTTTGGGAGACCATCCAACAAAACCTGTCATCTGCCTCCTCCCTGTGAGCTCGGACGTGATGGGGAAATGGGGAGCCCAATTTATGGGCACTCCACAGCCCATGGAGTGGCCTGCCATGACAATGATGCCACCTTAGCACCACTCACCTCATCCATCAATCATCATGGCTTGCTTTCTTGACCCCAGCAGCTCTAACCTCACCCACCCATCTTCAAGCCATTGGGATGACTTCTGACAGCTGACACCTGAAGTGGGGCAGCCTCTTACTTTCATCTGCAGCAATGGGTCATCGTTGAGCTTACTGTGCACATCCATTTACAAATAGGCTTTCTTCATGTTCCTGTGACAAATGTCAAGCTGCTTGGCTTATACATCCCAGAATCATGCTTTGGAGCAACTGAAACTTTCATCGATATTTTAATTCTTTTGGCTCCACTCTTGTTTTTAATTATTATAAATGAAGAATTTTAACCACTGACTATCCCCACTGATTTCATTTTATGAAGGTTTCTTGGCTGCTATCCAAGTGGCTTGGTTGCTATTTTTAATAGCCTTTTTATTACTGACCTTTTTTCAAATATTTTAAAACATTTGCTTTACACTTCACAATTATTAGCTAAGGTTATAACAACATGGTTTGAATTTTTGATCTTAGTGCTTTAATATTATGTGTAAAAATAGATCTCCCCTGAGGCACTTATGATGAGTTGGTGAATTTGATGACACATTATCCCCTGGAGTTGAATCATCATAATATAGTTGGTGTCCAATTCTCTTGCACATAAACTTCCTTCCTCCTTGTAACAGCCTCTCTAGGTTTTTGCAAAATTTGATTTTTTTCTTTTTTGTCTCAGTTTGTATTTTTTAACCCCTTTCTGCACTCCCTCATGTATGATTCTCACTGTGCCAGCCATATTTGTCCCCACCTCTTCTAGTTGTTCCATGAATGTTTTCTTTAAGTCTTCTTCTCCAGTACCTCCCTTTTGCTCTCTCCAAGGCCAATATTCGCAACTGTAGTGAGAATGCATTGACATCTGTATCCATTGTAGAGGAGTGGGAGACGCAGCTTGCTGGTGAATCTTGACATACCAAACAGCAGGTTTTGTTAATTCTCCCAGCTTCTTCTAAGAGATCCGAATCTTCCATGTTTTTGCAAAGCATTGTTGAAATAGGTCTAAAGGATTTAGGAAAGGGCAGTCATGCTGAACTAACTGCAGGCTCGAAGGGCAGAATGGCCTACTTCTGCACCTATTGTCTATTGTCTAGAGTTTTTATAAGGATGCAACTCATAGCATAAATAAGGAAGAGCTACTGGGTGCAGTGCATTTTGATTTCAAGAAGGATTTTAATAAAGTCCAACATTAGAAGGTAGCAGGCATTATTGAAGCATGTGGGGTTGAGAGTAACATACTGACATTGACTGAGAATTGTTTGACAGACCAGAAACAGAGAATAGGCCCAGTTGAACCAACATCTCCTCGTATGGCAGTTCTGCATCAGCTGATTGATCCTTCGATGGACTCCATGGATAGCAAATATATTCCCTCTTAGATAGGGAGATTGAAGCTACACACAATAGTCCAGGTGTGTTGTCACCAAGCCATGCATGACTGCAGCAAGACAGCCCGACTTCTGAGCTCAAATCCTTTACAATAAAGATCAATGTACGATTTGTTCTCCTAATAGTTGCATCTGCCTGCTTACCTTTAATGACTGGTGTATGAGGACATCCAGATGCCTTTGCACATAACACACATTTCTCAGTATACCACAATTTCAAAACAAAATTCTGTTATTTGAAACTAAATGTTCACATTCATGCATGTTGTACTGCATCTGCCATGTGTTTGCCCACTCACAGAATTTAAGTAGATTGCCCTGAAGCACCTTCACAATCCAACCTAGTTTTATGTCATCAGCAAAGTTGACAATTTTGTTTCCTCATACAAGTCATTTATGTATGTTGTTAACAGCTAGGCCCCAAGAACTGATCTTTGTAGTACACCACTAGTTACATCTTGCTACCTGGAAGACGGTTCATTTATTTTGGCAGCTCAGTGGCTCAGTGGTTAGTGCTGCTGCCTCACAGCGCTAGGGATCTGGGTTCGATTCCAGATTTGGGTGACTGTCTGTGTTGGAGGTCTTAATTTTGTGAGAAGACAATTCTAATATTGGGTTATGTTGGTTATAGACATAATGATTGAGGAAGTGAGGACTGCAGATGCTGGAGATTAGAGTCGAGAGTGTGGTGCTGGAAAAGCACAGCAGGTCAGGCAGCATCCAAAGAGCAGGAGAATTGATGTTTCGGGCAAAAGCCTTTCTATGAGCACTACTTGAGTAATAAAAATCCTATTTGTGCCATCGGTAGGCACAGTGAATAATGGAGATTGATCAAATTTTGTTATTATGGTTGGTGGTTGTGGTGGTGAAAATATTTAATGTGAGGATAAAGATGAGTCCAGTCTCATCTAATCCCAATATTTCAAACTCCAAATGCAGATTTACAAGGATCTGTCAATCAACTGAGTTAGACGGCATATAGAGAACTGCGAACTGTCACTCACTGGGAGTGACAATACATTAATTTTGGGTTAAACCTGATACTTAACTTGATATGTATCACTCTAAAAAATAGACACAGATAAAGTAAATAAATATGTATGCAGTCTTTTTGGAAATGCATCCACATGTTGATCATAAGTCTTGCTCTTACCATTTTGTCAATTATTCAAACCTTTGCTTCAAACAGATTGTCATTGCATTTATCAAGGCAACAATTTAAATCTTTTTTTGACTCAGTCTGTATATTCTTTGCCTTATTTCTTTGGTAAGTGGCCTACGTTACCCTCAAACTAGCACCATTTTTGTACAGCAAGTTATTTTGATATTTTATCAAGTGATTTTGGAAGTTGCCGTTCACTATCAAGTTATTCATCACCTTGAAAGTATTAACCTAATTCATGATTGCCACTACGTCCACTGCCATTATTCCTGTACTGGAGATCTATGCCTATTTATAGTATCCTTAGATCTCAGAAGGTGGGAATTTCAAGTATCTCTCAGGACAATATTTAGCCTGATGCCCGACTGTAATATGGAACTGATACTGCCTTGTCAGTTATCATTTTCTTTGTGATAAGATGAAAAATTCTTTCCCCAACCACAGTCTTGATGATCCAAAAATCTTCTGTGGTGCGAACAAGATAATTGTCCTTGATATCTCAATCATTACATATCCTTCATTCAATATTACTAAAACAGACTATGGCGCACTTCTGAGTTACTCACATTTTTTAATGTCCTGGTCGAATTCACAATTGCTATTATGTATTTTGATATGACTCCAGTGGAGCACTTGGAGTCAAAATGTTCCATGCTAAAGCCCCATTCTAAGACTTCAACACAGAGTTCAAGGCTAACATTTCAATACAGCTCAGAGGAAATGCAGCACAGTTGTAGTTACTCCTTTTGCATGGGACATTAAAGCAAGCCTCATCTGCCCTGTCAGATATAAAACTTCCATTAGAACTATTTTGAAGAGAAAGGGTTACCTCTGGTCTCCTAGCTGATATTAATCCCCTCTAATCAACATCACAAAGAAAAAAATGTTTTCTTACCATGATGTTGATATGAGAGCTTGCTGTGGGAGATTTGACTGCTGATGAGACTTAATCTCAATTTTAACTCATTTTGGATTTATATCTAACATGAAGTATTACAAATCTATAACCACCCCTAACTGTATATCCTAAGTACAGTACCGCTAAGTACAGGAAGAGTCTCCTTACACTCCTTTAAGCAAACCAAATAAGCAAATCAACCTAAGAATAACCAATAACCAATAAACAAATACATTCCAAATCAGATACATTTAAATGATTTTTAAAATTATTGTACATTTTAAAAAAAAAACTGTTAAATGTATCTGTTTTGGAATTTATTTTAAATCATCCATTTTGGGCATGTTAGGACATACGTCCAGAGCAGGTGGGACTTGAACACTCCACAGAGACAGAGATATTAATATGTGCAAAAGTAATTCCTTAATAAATGTCCCCATCTGTACACACTTAATATTCTCAACTCCACTTTGTGGAAAGCAATATTCATTGCAAATCCTCTTACCAGGACCTGTCCTTTCCAGGATTTCAAAATTTTGTAACTGCTTTTTGTGATCTGTCTTTCCAGCAACAACGTTCAGGCTTGTTCCACACTAACTTAATGTAATAGAACTAAATCTGGTTTTGCTGAAACTTGTAACTTTGTAAATGCATGAACGGAAGTCTTTATGCTCTACACTTTAGGAAGTTTGTTACGGTCTCTGAGAAGATTCAAAGGTATTTTAGAATGGCACCAGAAATGAAACACTTCAATTATCTCCTTCCATTTGGTTGTTAGAAAAACTAAAGCATTTGTCCATGATTCCCACCATGGTATTTATTTCCTGCATCCAAATCCCCATCAAAGGAAAACTCTGAATGTTCTCAATATTAGTGTACTATTTAAACTTGAAATGACCACATACCTTTTCTGGAATAATTCCACAGAGCCGGGTATCCCATCACAATCACTGTTTACACGTGAAAAGTCCTTGACACTGATCCAGCTCTTATGGTGAGCAGAGTCTCTGACACTCCTGATTATAGCTGGTAGCCAGGGCTCCCTGACTGGACCAGATTAACAGCCCCAGTCAGGGAACTCAATTGTAATGGGATCCACCTGGCTGACCTCATTGCAATTACTACCTTTTCCATCACAAAACAATTCCTCGTTCCATCTGCTGAAGATCATCATTTCTGCTCAACATCGTGACTTTTGAAACTCAATGCTGTTTCCTTTATGATTCAACTATTGTACTTTTATACTGGCCAGTCTTTAACCTTAAGTATTTTATCATGCCGAGCTCATCTAAATGACATTGTCCATATCCTAGCTGACAGTAAGTACGATTAATCAGCACCCATGAACTCATTGTCTACACTGGCTTCTGATCTGGCAATGTCTTGATTTTAAAACTCTCATGTCTATTAACAAATCCATTCATGGTTGTACTCCTAACTATCTCTGTAATCTCCTCCAGCACTACAACCCTTTTCCAGTTCTATCATCTCATACATTTCAAATTTTCCTCACTCTGCCAAAACCCAAAGGACTGGAATCTCCCCTTTCTTATGCCTCTCTATCTTTCTATTTCTTTCCTGTGCTCCTTAAAATGTCTTTATCTTCTCATCATCGGTCCTTATCAAGAGTTCCTTATGTGCCATTGTGTCGCCCTGTAATACTGAACTCTATGAAGCTCCATGAAAATAGATATATGATCTACATTCAGGTAATTCTCATTATGCTTGTTATGAAGAAAAATGAGGAACACTGGGTATGTTGTAGAAGAACAACGGGAGATTTATTGGAGATGTTTAACATTAAGGGGGATTTGTATCCATTGCCATATTTCTGATGCAGATTTAAGATAATAGACAAAGAGATAGAGAGAGATGAATGCAGAGCATGAACTCATTTGCAGAGCATGATAGAGTGATAAGAGACTGTTGAAAAGTAATTTCAAAAGAAAATTACTGTAGAAGAAAATTGACCCTGAAAGACTTAACAGTGATACCCCTGTAAGTGACTCACTCTGGGAAGAGTGAGCTCATTTGTTTGGCTTACCTCTACAGTTAACAACCATGTAACTTAGGCTGGCTTGATATCTCTTCAGAGATATTCTTGTTTTCCAGCAGTATAATCTGGTTAACCAGTTTGATGCTCAGTGGTTAGCACTGCTGCCTTACAGCACCAGGGTCCCAGGTTCAATTCCAACCTCGGGCGACTGTCTGTGTAGAGTTTGCACATTCTCCCCGTGTCTGCATGGGTTTCCTCCGGGTGCTCCAGTTTCCTCCCACAGTCCAAAGATGTGCAAGTCAGGTGAATTGGCCATGCTAAATTGCCCATAGTGTTAGGTGCACTATTCAGAGGGGAAATAGGTCTGGGTCGGTTACTCTTTGGAGGGTCGGTGTGGACTGGATGGGCCGAGGAGCCTGTTTCCACACTGTAGGGAATCTAAAAAAAAATAACCTGCTCTTTAATATTATGTAATAAACATTTTTGATACTTAAAAATATGCCCATTCTGCTGAGACTTATTTGTGTTTAAGCCTTCACTACTTAATACTAGAAAACACATAGACTAGTATTACAAGAAAGATCGGTGGCAGCATCTCTACCCAAGATCTTCATACATCTTTAAAGTGAGTATTAAGATGGGTACCTCATTACCATGAGGTGTAACAACTGCCAATGAGAATTTTTAGCACATAATTTGGGAAGGCAAAAAATGCAGGAATACGAGGAAGGGGTAAGAACGTGAAATGAATTGAATAATTCTTTCAAAGAGCACAAGCACAATCAACCAAACTACCTCCTTATTGCTTTAAGATTTTATGAGTCAGTCATAGAATGACTTTCTAGTTGACTCGATCACAGCTATACTGTACTCATCAACCTTGGTAATCTGCATCAAGCACCTTGGGCTGTCACTTTGTCTTTTCAATGAAACATATTAATGTACCTCTTTATCTCCACCTCCCAAATCTCCCCTTCACCACCCAGAAGATCTTGCACAAGATGCTTGTCTTTCTCAAGGCCAAAAGAATCATGATAGAATGTGTAAGAGCAAAACAATATGCTTCTCAGAGGATGCACTCTCCATTGAACAAACATGCAACATGTCACAGTCCTAATATCAATGTCTGAGTTTGTTATCTTTGTATGATCAAGTCATAGTCATAGAGTCATGGACGTCTACTGCATGGAAACAGGTCCTCCAGCCCAACCTATCCATTCCACCCTGTTTTCACAATTAATCTAGCCCTATTTGCTGGTGTTTGATCCATATTCTTTCATACCTATCCCATCCATGTACCTGTCCAAATGTTTCTTAAATGACAAAATTGTACTCGCCTCCACTACTACCTCTGTCAGCCTGTTCCAGACACCACCCTCAGTCTACAAACAATTGCCCCTCATGATATCTCTCCCCTCTCACCTTCTAGATTTGGACTCCACTGCCATGGGGAAAAGCTGTTGGCTATCATCCTTATCTATGCCTCTCATGATATTATAGACATCTGTAAGGCCACCCCTCAGTCTCCTATGCGCCAGGGAACGAAGTCCCAGCCTACCCAGCCTCTCCTTATAACTCAAATCCCCAGGTCTTGGTAGCATAAAGCTGCCGCATTACTAATTTGATATTTCTGAAAGTTACACTCGTGTCTGCATTACTTGAGCATGAGTTACTACAGCTAAGTTGTTAAGGAAAAGGTTGCCCCATTCTAGAATTCACATGTCATGTTGAAGATCGATCGAATCAGTCAGTTAAATTCAGCAGAATGAAACGTTGCTTGCTAAAGTTCATTTGAAAGCCTGAGAACCTTGGGGAATATTTTACAGTGAAAGCTTCCAAAACATATTTTATTCACGCCATTTCCTTCAGAATAACCGGAGTTATTGGCCAGGAATTAATTCATGTTGGCCTGAAATGTAAACCAGGTGCAGAAGAATAATCGTTGAATCTGAAAGGATAGGCTTTAGGCTGACATGATACTAACCAAAGAATTCATTTCAAAATGGAATGAGGTACATTGTGGAAAGGAAAGTTACAGTGACACTACCCTGTAACTCTGTAACACACGCCCAGATATCTCTTACTCTGTATAGACACTAACCTGTAACTCTGTAACTCCCTCCCATGTATCTCTCACTCTGTACAGACACTAACCTGCAAGGGGCAACTATTGAGTGTCCTTGATAATTATGTACCTGTCAGGCAGGAAGGAAAGGGTCGTGCGAGGGAGCCGTGGTTTAATAAGGAATTGGAATCCCTTGTTAAATGGAAGAGGGCGGCCTATCTCAAGATGAGACGTGAAGGTTCAATTGGGGCGATTGAGAGTTATAGGGTAGCCAGGAAGGACCTGAAGAGAGAGCTAAAAGCAGCAAGGAGGGGACATGAAAGGTCCTTAGTAGATAGGATTAGGGAAAACCCTAAGACTTTCTATAGGTATGTTAGGAATAAAAGAATGACTAGGGTAGGAATAGGTCCAGTCAAGGATAGTAGGGGGAAGTTGCGTGTGGAGGCGGAAGAGATTGGGGAGACACTGAATGAATACTTTTCTTCAGTATTCACTCAGGAACAGGGCATTGTTGTCGATGAGAATACTGAGGCACAAATAAGTAGAATGGATGGCTTTGAGGTATGTAGAGAAGAGGTATTGGAAATCCTGGAAAAGGTGAAAATAGATAAGTCCCCTGGGCCTGATGGCATTTATCCTAGGATTCTCTGGGAAGCAAGGGAGGAGATTGCAGAGCCATTGGCCTTGATTTTTATGTCCTCTTTGTCTACAGGAGTAGTCCCAGAAGACAGGAGGATAGCAAATGTGGTTCCCTTGTTCAAAAAGGGGAGTAGGGATAACCATAGTAACTATAGGCCGGTGAGTCTCACTTCCGTTGTGGGCAAAGTCTTAGAGAGAATTGTAAGGGATAGGATTTATGCACATCTGGATAGGAATAATGTGATCAAGGATAGTCAGCATGGTTTTGTGAAGGGCAAGTCGTGCCTCACAAACCTTATTGAATACTTTGAAAAGGTGACGAAGGAGGTTGATGAGGGGAAAGCGGTAGATGTGGTATATATGGATTTTAGTAAGGCGTCTGATAAGGTTCCCCATGGTAGGCTACTGCAGAAAATACGGAGATATGGCATCGAGGGTGAGTTGGAGGTTTGGATTAGGAATTGGCTGGATGGAAGAAGACAGAGGGTAGTAGTTGATGGCAAAGTTTCTTCATGGAGTGCCGTCACTAGCGGTGTTCCGCAAGGATCTGTTTTGGGACCATTGCTGTTTGTCATTTTTATAAATGACCTGGAAGAGGGGTTAGAAGGTTGGGTGAGCAAGTTTGCGGATGATACGAAAGTCGGAGGAGTTGCTGACAGTGAGGAAGCATGTGGCAGGTTACAGCGAAACAAAACGGCAGAGCATCAGAGAAAGAGCTGGGTAATGGAGCTAATAGGATAGCTCTTTTAAGGAGCTGTCATGGGAAAAATAATGTGG
>NC_057712.1:29911401-29915800 GCF_004010195.1 Chiloscyllium plagiosum
CCCACATGCACAAGCTCACTCGGTCTCCCCTGTGCACACGCGCATACACACATTTAAGTTCGTGGGGTGAATTTGTACTTGCTGATTTACATTTTATTTTTCTCAAGAACTGCATGAATCCATGTAAAATTTTGCAAATCAGTTTTTTAGATTAGAATCAGTCTGTTCATTTTGTGGCACAGATAGCCTCACAGAGAAGCTCACATCTTCAATACACTATCTGGGCCGACATGACACCAATTGTTAAAGTTCACTTAAGAATGTAACTTTTTTTAAATAATTGCGATTTACATATGAAAGAACTGAAACCAACATGGTCATTCTAAAAGATGAGAAACTTAACAAACAATCCAGATCTTTTTCAATATATAATTTCAGTTACATCACACTGTAAACTTTTGCTATAAATTCTGTATCTTACAATCTTATTCTCCACAACCACCCAATGAAGGAACAGTACTCCGAAAGCTAGTGCTTCCAAATAAACTTGTTGGACTATAACCTGGTGTCCTCCAACCCTGGCAACATCCTTGTAAATATTTTCTGAACCCTTTCAGGTTTCACAACATCTTTCCGATAGGAAGGAGACCAGAATTGCATGCAATATTCAAAAAGTGGCCTGATCAATGTCCCGTACACCCACAACATGACCTCCCAACTCCAATACTCAATGCTCTGACCAATAAAGGAAAGCATACCAAATGCCTTCTTCACTATCCTATCTACCTGCAACTCTACTTTCAAGGAATTGTGAACCTGCCTCCAAGATCTCTGTTCAGCAACACTCCCTTGGCCCTTACCATTAAGTGTATAAGTCCTGCTCTGATTTGCTTTTAGACTGTGGGCGGTACGGTGGCACAGTGGTTAGCACTGCTCCCTGGGTTCAATTCCCGCCTCAGGCGACTGACTGTGTGGAGTTTGCACGTTCTCCCCGTGTCTGCGTGGGTTTCCTTCGGGTGCTCTGGTTTCCTCCCACAGTCCAAAAAAAAATGTGCAGGTTAGGTGAATTGGCCATGCTAAATTGCCCGTAGTGTTAGGTGAAGTGGTAAATGTATGGGTCTGGGTGGGTTGCGCTTCAGCAGGTCGGTGTGGACTTGTTGGGTCGGAGGGCCTGTTTCCACACTGTACGTAATCTAATCTAATCTAAAAAAAAATGCAGCACCTCACATTTATCTAAATTGAACTCCATCTGCCACCCTTCATCTCATTGGCCCATCTGATCAAAATCTGGGGTAGCCTTCTGTGCTGTCCGCTACACCTCCAATTTGGTGTCATCTGCAAACATACTAACTATACCTTCTCTGTTCACATCCAAATCATTTATATAAATGATGAAAAGCAGTGGACTCAGCACCGATCCTTGTGGCACACCACTGGTCACAGGCCTCCAGTCTGAAAAGCAACCTTCCGTCAACACCCTCTGCCTTCTTCCTTTGAGCCAGTTATGCACCAAAATGGCTAGTTCTCCCTGTATTCCATGATGGTATACAAACTGTTGCTATTGTGTGTCAGTGGTGAAGGGATTAAACTGAGTGTCAATCATATGGCCTGCTTTGTTCTGGATCGTGTCAAGTACCTTGTTTGTGATTGGAGCTGCACTTAACCAGACAAGAGGATAGTAATCCATCACTGTCCTGACTGGTGGCTTGGAGGTAGTGGGTAGGCACTGGAAAAACAAGAGGTGAGTTATTCATTGCAGAGTTCCCAACCTTTGATCTGCTATTGTGGCCTTAGGATTTATATCCAGTTTAGATTCTAGTCAATGATAACCCCCAGGACAATAATAATGGGAGATTCAGTGATGATAATGCCATTGACGGAGGGATGAGGAGATGGTTAAATAGCCACTTGGTGCTTCAGTATCTGAGAAGTCATGAATGGTTTTGAGCAGTATGCAATCAACAGCGAGCATCTCTACTTGTAACCTTATGATGGAGTGAAGGTCATTGATGAAACAACATTCGATGGCTGGGTCAAGGACACTGCCCTGCCATTAACTCCTCTGATTAACTCCTCTACTCTTAATGCCATACTTGATTAAATGCTACCTTGATGACAGAGTAGTCACTCTTGCTTCCCCTGTGGAATTGGTTCTTTTGTCCATGCTTGAACCAAGGCTGCTATGAGATCTAGAGCTGACTGGCACTACACAAATGAGCATGTTATTACAGAGCAAGGATGTATTGGCCTGTGTTGGATTTATCATACTTTTTGCAGATAGGAAATACTTGTGTAATCTTTTACTTTGCTTTATAAATGCCATTGCCTCTGTATTGGAAAAGCTTGGCTAGGGACACACATCTTTAGTACTATTTTTAGAATGTTGTCAGGGCTCATAGTTATTCAAAACCCAATGCCTTCATTGATATCATGTGGAATGAATCAAATTGGTGGGATACTGGCATAATGAGAACCTAAGAAGAAGAAGAAGACCAAGGTCGATTATATTCTTGGCTCTTTTAGCTGACATTTGAGGCAGTTGCTTCAGCCTATTCGTTTGCACTGCTATTTCGGACTCTCCCATTATTGAGGATGGGGATATTTGTGGACCCTCTTCCTTCTGTCATTTGTCCACCACCATCTATGATTGGATATGCCACAGCTACACAGCTTAGGTCTCACTTGTTGGCGTTTGGATCACCTGGCCCTGTACTACATCTTACAGAAACTTACAACTAGTATTCCTCAGTACTAAGCACTCAGTATAGAGTGAATTTATATAAGATCATGAAGACAAGAACTTGTGAGGAGTGGGGGTGGAGCTGTGAATTGATTTCTATTTAGTTAAGCTTTTTTTTCTAAAGTAAAATATATAGCAGCTATTGATCAGGATATAGTGATAGACAGAGGAGAGAAGGAGAGGGAGGTCAAGTACATGAATCCATTGTTTGGATGCCTGTATTCTATTCTTTGAGACATATCTCCCTCAATTTGATTAGATATTTTAATGTTGTGGAGGATTGAAGAAACTGGAAGTCATCAGAGAATTGGTGACGAAGATAAACCATTCATTTATCAAGACTGAGGTCAAGCTGTAACAATGCATTGCCTTTTGCCATCATTAATCATAATATCCCTTAATCTTTCCATCACAAGGACATTTCAAGTCAACTCAAGAACTCAACTCAACTCAAGTCAACCTCTTCCATTGCCAGATAAGCATTTCTGCCTTTAACCATATATAGTTGTAAATAATGAAAATTTTTTGTGGTAAAAATACAATGGCCAGTTGTGTTTCCTAGATGTTTTCATCAAATTTCCTTGATTCTGTGTCAAATTTAGCTCAGTAAATGATTAATCAGAATGGCTTGACATGACAGAAATAAGCTTTTGTCCTTATTACACTGATTGATGCAGTTTTATTTTAAATATTCATTGAAACTGCCTGTTAGTTTAGCTAATCAAACTCCTACCTTAAATGCTTGTTCAATGCAGTTGCTTAACCTGGATGTGTCCTTAATAAAGGAAAAAAATATAATAAAAGCAAATGGAGAGAGTGCTTTGCTGATTGTCTGTGCAGAAATGCGATCTTGGCTCAACACTGGAGCAACTCCTCACTCTCTCATTCCAAACTCTTTACAGTTGGTCTGCAACACAGTGCCAGTGAATCTAAGCACAAGCTTCAAGGACAAGACCTTGTCTTCTCACTGAGTACATTGCTGCTCTTCATTCTTCAGAGTTCAGCTGTACCATCCATGCAGCAGTGGGCTTTTGATGTTTGAAGAGGGTTTGTCAGGCAAGGGCAGATGATGGTTGAATTAAGAGAATGATTCCAAAGGAAGGGACTTGAGTTATGAGGAAAGATTGGAGAATCTGGAATTGTCCTCAGAAGTGATAAAGTTGAAAGATGTTTTGATATAGTTATTTAAAATCATTAGGCAGAGAAAATAGAAATAGTTTCCTTTAGCGTAGGATGCTGATATAAGATGAATGACAAGTGAATCAAAGGTGTTATGAGCAAACATTTTTATGTTGTGGGTGGTTACAAACTGGAATACGTTGCCCGAGAGGATGATGGAGGTTGGTTCAATTGCATCTTTCACAAAAGAATTGGATAATTATCTAAAGATAATAGATTTATATTACTGCATTCTCAAGAGTCATTAAGAAAACAGCATCCTATGAATGAATATAAAAATAAAATGTTTGCTTGTGCATTCGCCATTGCAATGCCTTGACCAATCACAGACCACTTGTCAAGTCCAGTTTCCTCATTTTCCTTCCCCCCACCTTATCTCGGTCCCAACCCCTGGATTCAGCACTGGCCTCTTGACCTGGAATCTTCTTCCCGATCTTTCCATCCCCACCCCCTTTCTGGGCTATCACCCTCATCCTCACCTCCTTCCACCTATCATATTCCCAGCACCCCTCCCCCAAATTCCCCCCCCCCCCCCCCACC
>NC_057712.1:29916164-29918771 GCF_004010195.1 Chiloscyllium plagiosum
GCAAATTCACCTGCACCTCCACACACATCATGTTTTGCATCCACTGCACCCGATATGGTCTCCTCTACATTGGGGAGACAGGCCGCCTACTTGTGGAATGTTTCAAGGAACACGTCTGGGACACCCACACCAACCAACCCAACCGCCCCGTGGCTGAACACTTTAACTCCACCTCCCACTCCGCCAAGGGCATCCAGGTCCTTGGCCTCGTCCATCGCCAGACCCTGACCACACGACGCCTGGAGGAAGAGCGCCTCATCTTCCGCCTAGAAACCCTCCAACCACACGGAATGAATGTAGTCATGATTCGGATTTCTCCAGCTTGTACATTTCCCCTCCCCCCACCTTATCTCAGTCCCAACCTCGGATTCAGCACCACCCTCTTGACCTGCAATCATCTTCCCGACCTCTCCACCCCCACCCCTCTCTGATGTATTACTCTCACCCTCACCTCCTTTCACCTATCATATTCCCAGCGCCCCTCCCCCCAAATTTCTCACTCCCCCACCTTTTATCTCAGCCCACTTGGCACACCAGCCTCATTCCTGAATGAGGGCTTTTGCCCGAAACGTCGATTCTCCTGCTCCTCGGATGCAGCCTGGCCTGCTGCGCTTTTCCAGCACCACACTTTTCAACTCTGGTCTCCAGCATCTGCAGTCCTCACTATCTCCCAGTTGTCAACCAGTCAGCATGCTCTTTCTCTCACGCTGTGGAGGTTGTTTTCCACTTTCAAATTTGGTATTCTTTTGTCTGTCCTGAAGAGTGCAAAAAATGAATCTGTGTTGGTCTATCTTTTTCTTCTTTATTCTTCCTTACTCGCACTTCTGTTACACATGAACTCCTTTTGTAGCTTTTCACTTCCTTCTCGTCATTTACACATTCTTCTTTTCTCTTGCTTCGACTGCATTCTCTCAGTGAACCCTTCATGCCACCTCCTGTTGTCCATTTAGAAGTTTGCAGGTTATTTAGCCTATTCACCCCGAAGCAATGATTGATAAGTCTGTTGGTTGTGCCCTCCCCAACCCAGCTTCCATTCTGAAGAATGGCTACACCTTTAAATGGTTACAAACTCTCAGTTTTACAGATGTTAACTGATCTCGTGGAAGTTCTCAACTTTCTTGTTATTTGTACTTCAAGTGTCCAACTTTAACACCTTTTATTTGTTTCACAAGGTGCATGTCTGTTTTGTCTCTCTGTCCCAGAAACACCCCATTGTTTATTTACACTTCACAATTCTCTGTAAGACTATCTGGTGACAGAATAAAATGCATTATTCAATTGTGACCATGTGTCAGGCACAGTCTGTTTAAGATGTTGGAATTGCATCAAGAGAGGACACAATTTCCAACCATTACCCTCGTATTTATTACAGTTTCATTCCCTTCACTGCTCTGAAAGACATAATCTGAATTTCAATAGAGTAAATGTCCTTCTGAGCAAGAATCACCTTGCTTTCATCCATTTTCTATTAGCTTTGCCACTATAGATGGATACCCATATGTGTCTCCATTATGGACTAAATGTTCCAAGAGTCACTTACACGATTGCTTCCAGAAACGATTGGAAAGAAATTGAACAGCTTCCTTCCAGATGAACTCAGCAGAATTTTGGTTACCTGAAATGGGTTTTGGTCAGAGAAACAAGGCCAGGCCAAAAGAAGCCGAACAATTTTGCTTCAGTGAGCAACTTGGTTTGGTCTGTGTTAGTGATCACTTCTTTAATCAGCCCCAATAACAACACAATGACAGTTTGAAGATATATCTGGAGGATATTACTGGACTGTCAAAGAATTTGTGGTACATATCTCTGTGTCTTGTACACCTGGCCTCATGTGCCTACTTAATTAGAAAAAGTGTAGATTCCATTTGAATGCTCAGGAATGATTTTTAAAAAAATGTGATTTGTTTTGATGTATTATTGTCACATATACCAAGGTACAGTGAAAAGTTTTGTTTTGTGTGCAGTATGTCAGCTGACTGATCCAATAATGTCTGTTTTACACTGAAATTGTTAAAATTACCCCAAAGGAATTGTTTGGGATTGCACAATGCTGTTAACATAAGAAAGGCCACTTGTTTAAAGTTTGCCACTTCTCCATCAATAGCTTAACTACTCTGAGTAATTCTCTGAAAACAGTGGAGAACCATTTCCAGATTGCACTGGCGATATGAGACAAGCATCCCCAATGAACTGCTGCTGGAGCAGGATGTGGGACCCAGGCCGTGGTATGATTAAACCAGCAGGCTGACATTCTGCAATGCAATACTTCTGGTAACTCCATAGCATGACTGGGGTTTCTCAAGTTGTTCCTTCCTGAAAGTTGGATTAAGAAGTAATGGATAATTTACAGGTGAAAAATGTGTTGCTGGAAAAGCGCAGCAGGTCAGGCAGCATCCAAAGAGCAGGAGAATCGATGTTTTGGGCATAAGCCCTTCTTCAGGAATGAGGAAGGTATGCCAAGCAGGCTGAGATAAAAGGTAGGGAGGAGGGACTTGGGGGACGGGCGTTGGGAATGCGATAGGTGGAAGGAGGTTAAGGTGAGGGTGATAGGCCGAAGAGGGGGTGGGGGCGGAGAGGTCAGGAAGAAGATTGCAGGTCAAGAGGGCA